>NC_047098.1:32334461-32637491 GCF_902459505.1 Geotrypetes seraphini
ATAAGCACATGCATGTGATGTCATCATGTCACATCTGTGCATGCTCGGAGGCCCTCCAGACTTGGCCCCGAGCTCAGGAAGGAGAAGAGGTTTGTGTGGAAGGCAGGGCTGGGGGCGCGGGGCCATGTGTCCTCTTTTTTGCAGTGCGAAATACGTAGTTAAGGACTTGCACACTAATCGTGTGCTAATCAGTTAGCACAAAGCAATATAGTTACGCTCATAGGCATTGCAATACGGGAGGCCACAGGGGCCATGGCCTCCCCAAAAATTGGTGGTCGACGTTTGGTGCCTGCCCTCCCACCCGTTTCCTGGTGTTTGTACTTTATATTTTCAGGGTAGTTGCTGCGCAGTGTCAACGAGCAGGCCTGCCCTGGAACCCTTCATTCTACTTCCGGGGGCAGGCCTGCTTGTTGATGCTGCTTGGTGGTGGCCCCGAAGATTTAAAGTATGACGCTGGGAGGAGGTTATGGGGGTGCAGTCGGGAGCTGGTGATGGGCTGTGCCACAGGATTCCGCTGGGGCTAGGGTGGAGCTCCTGGCCCCCCCCCCCCAACCAAACAGTGTTCTGCTGCCTATGGTTACACTAACTGATTAGCACAGAACAACTCCACTCTCCACTCACACCGCTGCGGTGAGAAAATAAATTGTCCTCCAATATTCAGTCAGCAGCGGTGAATATTTTGCCGCCTGCTGCCACTGTTATTTGCTGATATTAAAGGCTGGGCCCTGTCCGGGCTTTGGCATTGAATATCTATTTTTATGTTTGTTGCTGGCCATGTCTGTATTCAGCCCATGACTGCATTAGCCAAACTGTGTTCAACATTTGGGTGCTCATTTTTGGTTGAATTATCCATGCAAAAGTGTTATTAAACATAATTCTGTAAAATATGTTTTCTTTGACCCAGACCATTTGAAAATGTTGTGTATTCTAAGCCACCTGTTATTGTTTCCCATCCTTCTTTGGGAGCGTCCACTTCTACTCTGTAATTATAATTGATGGATCTTTTCCCTTTCTATTTCCTGTCACTGGCTTATTCAAATCTGCAGTAGAGATAAATGCTCCGACCCTCACTGAACTCTTATGAGCACCAGAGCATTTACCTCGCCTACCCATGGTAGAAACCTCTACCGCAGCTTTGCAAAAGGAGCCCTGTATTTGGTATTTGCTTTGTCCCTGGCCTTTATTGTGGTGTGTAAAATGGTTTAAGAGTGAGGAATGTATTTTATATTCTTTAATTGCAATTTTTCTTATATTCCGTCACAAGAATATTCTTTATTTATGGTATTTACTGAAAACCATAGGAGGAGATCAGTGCACCGAGAGAGTGGGTATACTGTATATGGAGAAAATGAGAGGTCCCACGACAGAGCCTTCAGGTACACCAATTGACAGTGGGACAACAGTGGAGGAGGATCCCCCATTCCATACACTGAAAGTGCGATGGGAGAGATAAGAAGAAAAACAAGAGAAAACAGAACCCTGGAATTCCAGTGAGGATAGCATATCAAGGAGTATGTGGTGATCAACAGTATCGAAAGCAGCAGATAGAGTAGAGGCCTTTGGATCTGGCCAGGAACAGGTTGTTAGAGACTTTAACAAGGCAGTTTCCGTGGAATGAAGTGGGCGAAAGCCTGATTGAAGATGGTCAAAAATCTGGTGGGCGTGCTTTCTCCCTCCTACTTGTGTTGGGGGGGGGGGGGGGCTGTCCTGTTCTCTGGGGAATCGAAAATGATGGAGCCGACTTGAGAAATTGGCAGCCTTTGTTTCTTGGCCAGTTCTGCAGTGTCATGTTGCATGTTCTTTTCTTGGTGCTGCTTGTTATTCTCTTCTCTTGATTGCCATTGTTAGCTTATTTTTCATCTGTGTTCTGCTTGTTTCTCTTGTTGTCTCATAATAAAAATGATTTAAAAAAAAAAAGATGTTCAAAAAATAGCTTGACATGAAAGGAAGTCCAGGCGATGGTAGTGAATAGCACGTTCATGTAGCTTGGATAAGAAGGGGAGGAGGGAGTTGGGGAAATAGTCGGAGGGGGATGTGGGGTCTAATGAGGCTTTTTTTGAGGAAAGGTGTAATTACGACATGTTTTAAGACATCAGGAACAGTTGCAGTGTTGAGTAATATAGGTTGAGAATGTGACAGGATAGGAGGGATGACAACAGGAGAGAAAGCGGAGAAGGTGGGTGGGAATTTAAGTTTTTGAGTAGGTCTGGTAATTTCAGATCTTGTAGAATTCCAAAATAGAGGAAGGAAGGAAAGATGCCATGCAAGATCTTGTAGAATTCCAAAATAGAGGAAGGAAGGAAAGATGCCATGCAAGATCTTGTAGAATTCCAAAATAGAGGAAGGAAGGAAAGATGCCATGCAAGATCTTGTAGAATTCCAAAATAGAGGAAGGAAGGAAAGATGCCATGCAAGATCTTGTAGAATTCCAAAATAGAGGAAGGAAGGAAAGATGCCATGCAAGATCTTGTAGAATTCCAAAATAGAGGAAGGAAGGAAAGATGCCATGCAAGATCTTGTAGAATTCCAAAATAGAGGAAGGAAGGAAAGATGCCATGCAAGATCTTGTAGAATTCCAAAATAGAGGAAGGAAGGAAAGATGCCATGCAAGATCTTGTAGAATTCCAAAATAGAGGAAGGAAGGAAAGATGCCATGCAAGATCTTGTAGAATTCCAAAATAGAGGAAGGAAGGAAAGATGCCATGCAAGATCTTGTAGAATTCCAAAATAGAGGAAGGAAGGAAAGATGCCATGCAAGATCTTGTAGAATTCCAAAATAGAGGAAGGAAGGAAAGATGCCATGCAAGATCTTAAATGTAAAGCAGGCACATTTGAAATAGACTCTAGAAATAATTGGACGCCAAAGCAAAAGCGGAGAAACATGATCAAATTTACTTTTCGCAAAGATCAGCCTAGCCGCAGTATTCTGGATCAACTGAAGTCTTTGAAGACTTTCCTTAGTCAGGTTTAAGAAGACTGCATTACAATAATCCAACCTCGAAAGAATGATTGATTGTACAAGAACAGACAAATGGGTTTGCTTATATACATATACATTTATTGCTTTTCCAAACTATCAACAGTGCATTTACAATTACATGGACATATGATAAATCCAGATAAAACACTTTCAACTTTCAATAAACCATAAGCAATCATTTTTACCCCTTCCATCCTCCCACCCAAATAACAAACTATAGATTCCATCAATAACCTCTCCCCAGTTAACTTCTGTAAAAGTCAAAGAAACCCCCCTCCCTCCCTCGGATGTGTAAGTTATAATTGTTCAGTTATTGATAAAATTAGTCAATGGACTCTATATTATATATATATATATACATATAATATATATATGTTTAATTCGTTTATGTTTAAATTCACTGTATTGCACTGTTAATAACTGAAAACTAATAAAGATTTACCAAAAAAAATGTTGTTGATGGAAGCAGGATCTCACTTTCCTCAACATATGGAGACTAAAAAAATCATTATGGTCATTGAAAGAAAGTGTTGAATCTATAATGACACCCAGGACTTTACTTGAGAATTCAATCGGTAGTGAAGATCCTGAAGGCAGCAGAATAAGCAAAGGTAGCTGATTTAATTTTGGGCCTAGCCAGAGTAATCAGTGGGGGCAAAACCAATCCCTTGGACCTGGTATTCAAACCTAAGTTTTCTGCATGTCAGCAAATAGTGCTGCCACTGGGATGGCCTGTGTGCATATGCTTTTGAAACTTTGCAAGTGTAGGTGAAAGAATGGGAGTGCTCCAGGCTCTGCATCCCTGGGTTGTTGGAATGGAGAGTGAAAGGGAGGAGAAAGGGGATGGGAATTGATATGTACTTCCTTTCTGGGTTACAATCAAAACGGTTACATACAGGTACTTATTTTGTACTTGGAGCAATGGAAGATGAAGTGAATTGCCCAGAGTTCCAAGGAGCTGCAGTAGGAATTGAGCCCAATTCCCCAGGCACTGGAGGAGAAAAAGGAGGATAATTGCTGGATCTCTCATTTTATTGACTCTGTTTCACACAACAAGGGTGAGTCTCTGCCAAAGCCATTCTGTGTGATAAAGAACACACACTGGATTCATTCATTAGTTCCAATGAGAAGGGAGTCATTTTGGCAGTGATTGGATAATTTGACTCCTCTGGAGATCGGGAAGAAGAACACATCTTCTTGCTCTTTTCACATACCCAGAAGAGCTTTTTGGAAATTTTAGGCAGAGCCTCTAGTCGTCTGTTGGCTACACACAATAATACATGACTTATGCCCATACTTACTGTATGCACGAGACCCCTCTGACAATTGTGTAAAGTTTGAAGAAATCCCCATAGGTAAGCTTGCTAATTACAGCAAACCTGTTGTTTTTTTCTACATCTCTGAAAGACTAAAGATTTCCCTGTAATTTTATCCTGTGTCAGCAGCTGAGGTACTAGTGCTATTAATGAGAACTGTGGTAGCTAAGATTCTCCTAGGACAAGCAGGATGAATCAGCCACATATGGGTGTTGTCCCAACACCTCCTAATTTGCGGATAAGCTCTCCAATAGCTTAGAGAGATTTTTTTTTTTTTTTCTCTGAGCACGTGCAGTGCCCGGGCCCCACTGGGCATGCCCGAGCCCTACCCATTTCCCCCTGCTTCCCCCTAATCCCCAGTCTTTAGTTTCCGCGCATTCCCATCGGTCGGATTTTTCTACAGCTCTCCATTACAACTTTTCTACTCATCAACTTGAAGATGCCTGAATCATCTAAAGAAACAATTGGGATGCAGGAGGAGGATGAACACACTGGATCCTCATGAATTGTGCGCCCACTGATTGGATCCGGCACTCGAGGTTTCCGTGTGGCTTGCATTGTGCGCACATGTCACCACGTGCACGCAAGCTAAGGAAGAGGGCACTGAAAGACTTCATGAAGAGAAGTGAGGCCCGAGAATCTTCCTCCAGCAGCCATCCTCATCGGAGCGTAGCAACGGGGGATCCACAGACGAATCCATCCTGGCTCAGTCAACCCCCCCCCGACTGCAACTTGCCCGGTCGAGAAATCTCTCCCGGAAGTCCTGCATGCTGTCGCTAGCCGCCAACCCCTGCAGGAAGCCGATAGGAGTCTCACCAGACCGAGAGATCTCTCCAGGAGTTCCTGTATGTTGCTGCTTACAGCCAGCCTCCGCAGGGCATGAAGAGAAGTGAGGCCCGAGAATCTTCCTCCAGCAGCCATCCTCATCAGAATGCAGCAGCGGGGGATCCACATGCTACAGTGGCAAGGAGCCTCCAGGATGCCCTGGCTCAGCTAATCCCCCCGCCTGCACTTGGCCCGGTAGAGAAATATCTCCCGGAGTCCCTGCATGTTGCTGCTTAGAACCAGCCTCTGCAGGGCAGCCGATAGGAGTCTCGCCAGATTGAGAGATCTCTCCAGGAATCCCTGCATGTTGCCACGCACAGCCATCCTCTGCAGGGCAGCCGATAGGAGTCTTGCATGCTGCTGCGTAAATCCACAGCCTCTGCAAGCAACAGATCGGGGCTTTCACCCTCCAGAAGGCATGCTGCCTCTTTCAGCCAGCCTCTGCAGGGAGCCGATTGGGGTTCAAAGGTAAGTCCTATCTGCTTGTTTAATCTGTTGCAGCCCCGAGGGCTCTGCCCCACCCTCCTCCCAATCTGAATTTAAGGAGAAAGAATCTCCCATGCTTCTTTCCCTTGGAGGGGACCTGCAGACCTCTCCCCCCAGTAGGAGACATGCTGCCCCAGAGTTCAGCTTATAAAGGACATGCTGAAAAAAAAACAAAAAAAAAAAAACTCGATGTTTCTTTCCCTCTTGGGGTCCTGCAGAGTCTACAATTCACACCTTTCCCACCCCGCCCCCCTCCCCCTCTCATGTTGGGAACGAGGAGTCTGCCTTTCTCAGCAGGGTGCTGATATCGTCAGAGATGCGGCATGTCAGACCATGCCTCTCCAAGGGTGGGGGTTTGAAACTCCTCAGTCTAAAAAGCTGTTTGCTCTTCATAAAACCTAGGCAGAGTGTTTTTCCAGCTAGCATGAGGGACTCTGTACTATTCATGATTTCTATAGCACTGAAAGGCATATGCAGCGCTGTACAGTTTAATATACAATAGGCAGTACAGCAGGAGAAGCCCACTCAAGAGGCATTATCACTCCTCTTTCTCTGCCTCCAGGCACAGTGGGAAACGCAGCCAGGAGCACTGGCACAGATGAAGGGGTGCATCCTGCCCCCTCTCTGCAGGCTCTCCCCCCCTCTCAAGAAGGACAGAGAAGGGTGGTGGGGTACATGGAGCCACCCAACCAGTCAAGTGGAGCAGCACATGAACCTGCGAACCACCAGGGGTGGGACCAGCAGCCACAGTTAATCCTCCTGCTGACCCACTCCTCTCTCAGCGGGCTACACTCCCCACTATGTCCCCACTATGTCCCACTATGTCCCCACTATGTCCCCCTTTAGAGGGAGCCACGCACAACAACATGGCGCGGTTCAGCGGCATGCCATGCACCCAAGCAACGGAGGAACAAGCTACACACCAGCCTCCAGCCACACCCCGAGTCACCACCCACAAAAATAAATAAATATTTACTAAAAAAAAAAAAACCCACAAACAAGGACCCACCCCAAGTCCCTCCAGAAACTCACAGCCTTTCTCAAGATCCACGTGGGTGGACAACAAGTACCCAAGACAGAGTACTACAAGGCCTGAACTACCAGTACCAGTACTTCACGCAGGCAGTGGCGATTCCAGTCCACAAGAACCTCCTGGACTGCAGAGATGAGATTTGGCTGACTCCCTCCTCAGGGCAACCAACATCAAGGAGACTGGGATTGAAGTACCAGATCTTTCCAGCCCAGGGATTCGACAACCCGCAGCAGCCATACATGGACAGTGCGGTAGCTTAAGAGAAACAGGGCAGCACGACCCCCCCTCCAACCCCCGTCAGGGAAAGACCTGAAAAACCCTGGTTTCCACGGGGAAAAAGACCTTCGAGTGCGCAATGCTGAGCGCACGAATTGCTGCGCTCCAGTTCCAGATGCGGCTTTATCAGGAGGCCAGTGAGAGGAAATAAATAAATAAAATAAAATAGAGACTCCAGCTCACAACTGAGCCAGTCCACACTGGCAGCAGTCTGTGCCCCAGCGCTCGCAACAGTAACATAACTGCTACGCAAACAAGCACCGCCCGAGGGGCAGGGGCATCCAAGGGCAGCCCTCTCCCCAAGACAAAAACAGAACCTTGACCACCCTCCGGCCCAGCAGGATCAGATTGTCTGCGAAGGCTTGGCCCAGGATCACCCTCGACCAGTGGGCCCTCAGCATCATCAAGCAGGGATTCCGAATTCGTCTCCACTCCCGCCCCCCCCCCCCCCGAGTGGGCGGGGAACCCTCCATCTGACGACCCAACTTTCCTGCAGCAAGGAGAGGACCTGCTTCGGCAGAATCAATAGAGGCGGTGACGAACAGAGGAGATCACCAAGGGGTTTCTACTCCAGGAACCCCTGCGTCACCATGGACAAGGACAACGCTCGAACCTGGATCTCGGTAAGCTCAACAGATGCATACACAAGGTCCAGATGCACTCTCTGGGTACAGTCTTGGCCCTGTTACAGCCCGAGTATTGTCTAGTATCCCATGCACCCAGCCCACAGGAGGCATCGTCGCTCCTAAAGCCAAGACAGCGCCTCCAGTACAAGGTCCTGCCCCTTGGACTCTCAACGGCTCCAAGAGCGTTCACAAAGTGCGTGGCAGTGGCACATCCTCGCCTTCAAGGGGTGCATGTCCTATCTAATCTCGACAGCTGGCAGCCCCATCAACCACCATAACCCTCCTCCAAGAACTGGGGTTCCTCATCAACTACATGAAATCCCACCTGATACCCACCCAGGGGATATCGTTCATCTGGGCAGTCATCGACACCACGCAGACCAAGGCCGTCCTACGGGACTACCAGATCAACGCCATGACATCCCTGGCCCAGTGCATCCCTGCCAGCAGCTCATCGTCAGCACGCTCTGGTCTTTGTTGTGCAGCACACCAGACTACTCATGTAATCCCTGAAAGGGCACCACAGACGTCACTGGGACCAGTGTACGCAACCTCTGACCACACACCCACTGGAGCTCAGGGCCTTAGGGAATGCCCTCGAAACCTTCAAACAGGCAGGGCAGTCCTCACCCAAACAGAAAACCAGGTGGCCTCGCACTATATCAGCAAACAGGGAGGGACAGGGTCAACCTCGCTATGCAAGGAAGCTTGCCACATGTGGGAGTTCTCCAACTCCATTCAATGCACCATCCAGGCAACTTACCTCCTGTGGGAGCAGAACGACCTGGCAGAAAGACTCAGCCACCAGCTGGATCCTGATGAGTGGTGTCTCAACCCAGCGGCGATGAAGAAGATCTTCAGCACCTGGGGCACACCGAGCATCGACCTGTTTGCAACCGAACCGAACTCAAAATACTCGACCTTCTGCGCAAAGAGATCAACCCATCGCCGTCTCAGCCCCGACGGTCTGTCTGTGAGTTGGAACACCCTAAGTCCTGCAGAAGATTCTTCAGGACAGAGCAACGGTGATCATGATTGCCCTGTTCGGGCTCCTGCAACCATGGTTCCCATTCCGGCAAGGGATAGCGGTTCACCCACCTCTCCCCGCTCCCGATCAGTGCAGTTCTCATTACCCCCTCCACCACGACCTGCGTTCCTTAGCCCTGACTGCATGGATGATGAGAGGATGAACCTACCACAAGACGTGGAGCACACTCTTATGGCATCCAGAAGACCTTCAACAGAAAACGCTATGGGTTGAAAGGGAGAAGGTTCCGCTACCAGTGCACAGACACGCAGCGAGACCCCTACAACTGCCCCATACCGGACATCCTGCAGTACATACTGAACTTATCTCAGGGGGACCTAAAACCCACTTCCATCAAGGTCCACCTAAGTGCAATCACGGCATACCACGCTGGCCTAGACAGCAAACCAGTGTCGAGGCATCCAGTAATCACAAAATTTCATGAAGGGACTGTCCAATCTTCACCCACCGGTCAGACCACCACTGCCCGGATGGGACCTCAACTTGGTGCCGCATCATCTCACCTCGACCCCTTCAAACCTTTGGGGGAGGCAGATCCCGTATTCCTGGCTGGGAAAACCCTGACCATTGTGTCTACCGACACACTCCCTCATGAGAACAGGGTGGTACCCAGAACCCACCCCCGATTCTTGCCGAAGGCGGCTTCAGCGTGCCTCCCGGCACTCTACATCTCCCCACAGGGAGGCACACTGCCACCTCAGCAACACCTCCTGGACTGTGTGCGGGCCCTGACTATGCAGCAGATTAGACAAGCCTCAATTGTTCGTCTCCTACGACCAAAACAGACCAGGACTTCCGGCCACCAAACGCAGGCGTGCGCGCTGGATATAAGAGTACATCCCCTTCACCTATAGAAAAGCGCAGCATCAACCGCAGGTGGGAGCCAACGCCCACCAGCGCAGAACCATAGCCAACACAACGGCACATCTGCACCACACACCAATAGGGGACATCTGCGATGCAGCCACTTGGTCCTCCATGCACACCTTCACCAAGCACAGGTTCCCTCCCGGGAGGGACAGCAACCACTAGCACAGCCTTGACAAACACTGATCAAGTAGGGTGTTATAAATATCGACAAACACTGTTCAAGTAGGGTGTTATAGATATTGATTAAGTAGGTCTTCCAGCACTCCTTCTTAGACTGAATGTGGAATAGGCAAGTATGAATTCTCACATGCAAGTACGAATTGTCACTATTGACCAGTTATGAATTGTCAACGTTGACCAGTTGGTTTTCTCACTGTTCATTGATTGTCATTGACCAGTTTTCGCTGTTCTGTGAGTTAAGTAGGTCTTCCAGCACTCCTGTCTAGTCTGAATGTGGAATAGGCAAGTATGAATTCTCATATGCAAGTACGAATTGTCACTATTGACCAGTTATGAATTGTCAACGTTGACCAGTTGGTTTTCTCACTGTTCATTGATTGTCATTGACCAGTTTTCGCTGTTCTGTGAGTTAAGTAGGTCTTCCAGCACTCCTGTCTAGTCTGAATGTGGAATAGGCAAGTATGAATTCTCATATGCAAGTACGAATTGTCACTGTTGACCAGTTACGAATTGTCACTGTTGACCAGTTGGTTTTCTCACTGTTCATTGATTGTCATTGACCAGTTTCGCTGTTCTGTGAGTTAAGTAGGTCTTCTAGACTGAATGTGGAATAGGCAAGTATGAATTCTCACATGCAAGTACGAATTGTCACTGTTGACCAGTTGGTTTCTCACTGTTCATTGATTGTCATTGACCAATTTCACTGTTCTGTGAGTTAAGTAGGTCTTCCAGCAATCCTGTCTAGTCTGAAGGTGGAATAGGCAAGTATGAATTCTCATATGCAAGTACGAATTGTCACTATTGACCAGTTATGAATTGTCAACGTTGACCAGTTGGTTTCTCGCTGTTCATTGATTGTCATTGACCAGATCACTGTTCTGTGAGTATTATTGCTCAGTTAACACAGCACTTTATCTAAAACCTTGTTTCCACAACTTTACCTGCTTTGCCTGATTACCCTGCCCGGCTCGGCCTCCACAGCCAGGCGAGGGATGCACAAAGCGCTAAGGCGCAGGTCCAGTCGGTACATCCCTCGGCTAGGGAGTCACCCATATGTGGCTGACTCATCCTGCTTGTCCTAGGAGAAAGTGTAGTTACTTACCTGTAACGTAGGTTCTCCGTGGACAGCAGGATAGTCAGCCACACAACCCACCCACCTCCCCATACGGCCGACCCGGCCACAGCTAGGAACATCCTGGGGATTAGGGGGAAGCAGGGGGAAATGGGTAGGGCCCGGGCACTGCACGTGCTCAGAGAAAAAAAAAAAAATCTCTCTGAGCTATTGGAGAGCTTATCCGCAAATTGGGAGGTGTTGGGACAACACCCATATGTGGCTGACTATCCTGCTGTCCACGGAGAACCTACGTTACAGGTAAGTAACTACACTTTTCTAATAGTGCTCTCAGAGAGCACTGGGAAATAACCTGTGAGATCACTGCCAGTCAGTCTGGTGTGTGGTTGGGGGAATGGCTTATGAAGATACAGTAGACTCTCGGTTAACTGGCACCCATGGGGATTGATAAATGCTGGATGAATGTAGTTTCTGGTTGCTTGAAAGTTGCTATAAAAAATACGCTTAACTAATACTATACCCCATACTGTGCCAGACAAACTACTGGCTTGGGCGTACTCAGGTGTGGCACTTAAATTTTCACCATAAATTGATTTTATTTTAATTTTTATTTGAAGTATTACAGCATTTCTTAGATATTTTTTTCTGGTTGCTTGAGAGCTCTGGTTAATTGCGTTCCAGTTAGCAGATGATTTTTGACTTGTCTTGCTGAGTTCTTTAGTCTCTATGCAGAAACCCCGCGGATGACTATCTTATCTTTAGTTTTGTATAGGTTATGTACATGTTTAGACTGTAGTATTTTCTTTGTATGTGACTTTGTTAAAATAAAAAATTTTGGATTAAAAAAAAAAAGAAGTCCTAGCAAGTAGATCAACTCATGAGCTTCTAGGGCAAATTTGATGATTCCCTCTGCAAAGCAATTTGACTCGTTTTTTTTACATCCCTGACTAAGTTACCCTACACATGTCTATTTTAAGGCAGAATGAGGATTTTGCATCCTGTACAGTGGAGGGGTAGCCTAAAGCAGTGGTTCTCTACCCAGTCAGGTTTTCAGGATATTCACAATGCATATGCATGATATATATTTGCATACCAAGGAGGCAATGCAAGAATATCTCTCATGCGTATTCATTTGGATATCCTGAAAACTTGACTGGCTGGGTGTACCCCAAAGACTGGATGGTGAACACTAGCCTAATGGTTATTGCAGTGGGCTGAGAACCTGGAAAGCTGGGTTCAATTCTCACTGTGGCGCCTTCTGACGCTAGGCAAGTCACTTAACCCTCTATTATCCCAGATACAAAACTTAGATTGTGATCCCACTAGAGACAAAGAAGGTATCTGCATATAAGAAATGTAAACTGCTTTGATTGTACCACAGAAAGACAGTATATCAAATCCCAATATCCTGCTACATATCTGGCAGTTCAGTCACTACCACATTACAAAGCATGCAAACACATCCACCAAACAAGGGATGAGGATATAAGACACTATAATGAAGGGGACAAAGTAGGAAGTGAAAGTGGGAGTTTGGTGGAGGGGAGGGGGGTTAGGATTGCTCAACTTTCCTAAGATGTAACCCTAAAACTGGTGGCATGAAGGTAGAGATATGTCCAGACACTCTTCTCCCTTCTTGCCCTCTCTCTATTCTTCCCCTTGCCCTATGAAAACCCCAATTGTTTGTGGGGTTTGCAGGATGTACTTAGGAAGCTCAGCATCCTCTGGTGGAGCAATAGAGTAGTCTAATGATTTAAGCAGTGACTAAGAACCAGGGAATCTAAGGCTCAGATCTTGAGCTGTTCCTTGTAAACTTTGGCAAATCATCTAACACTTACCCCCCTCCATTCCCCCTTTTAGTAAGCCATGGTAGAGGTTTCTAACGCAGCGCTAAATGCTCTTGACGTCCATAAGAATTCTATGAGTGTCGGAGCAATGTCAGAGCATTTAGCACTCTGGGCTGCGGCAGAAACCTCTATCGCTGTTTAGTAAAAAGGAGGGTTAGAGTGTAAACTCTCTGAGGACAGGATAATAACTACTGCACCTTGTTATGAACTAAATCTCAAATCCCTCTCCTTTCCGACTGCTACAGCTTGTGCTCTCTTTTTACCTCTTCTCAGACCTCCTATGACTGCAATTTGCAGTCATATATCTGAAGATCTGCAGTGTGGTGTATGGTATATTATTAAGATTTACTAGTGTCACTTATTCAGAGCAGTTTGGGCTATTCTGGCTTTGATTCTCACCTAGGGTTACCATATGGCTCCAGAACAAGGAGGACAGACTGAAACATCTGAGTTTTACTTCCATTAAATATGATAACAATATGATAACCCTAGTCTGGAGGGAGGAAGCAAGAGGAATAGAATCAGAAGTGAGCAGGTGTGGAGGGGAAAGAACCTTTAGAGATGAAGGGAGGGGATGAGCATCTGGAGAAGGGGTACAGATTGGTTTGAAGAACCTAGAGGGGCAAGTGAATGATTGAGAGAGAAGGTAAAGGACAGAGGCCTGTGGTATCTGGGGTGAGAGATCATGGAAATGGGGTTGGAGAGGAGGAGAAAGGGAGGGCAATGGGAACCTGGGGAGAGCTAAGATAATAAAAGGATTGAATGACAGGGAAGGAACTGGGCCCAGTAAGGGAATGAGATTCACAGGAAGATGGGTTGGGAGAGGGTAAGTACAGAGAAGGGTGACAAAAATGATTAAAGGTTTAAGATAACTTCTCTATGAGAGGCTAAAGCAGCTAGGGCTCTTCAGCTTGGACAAGAGATGGCTCAGGAGAAATATTATAGAGGTCTATAAAAAACTGAGTGGAGTGGAAACAGTAGGAGTAGGGGGCATGCAATGAAGCTACTAAGTAGTAGATTTAAAATGTTTTTAATTCAAATTTGATATACCACTGAATCTTACAGAGTTCTCAGCAGTTTACATATCTTTTTACAGGTACTTCACGCATTTTCTCGATCTGTCCCGGTGGGCTCACAATCTATTTAATGTACCTGGGGCAGTGGAGGATTAAGTGACTTGCCTGGGGTCACAGGGGTACATGGTTTTGAACTCACACCGGAGAAAATATTTCTTCACGCAATGTGTAATTAAACTCTGGAATTTGTTGCCAGAGAATGTGGTGAAATCAGTTAGCTTAGCAGGGTTAAAAAAACAACAACAACAGGCTTGGATAATTTCCTAAAAGAGACTCCACAGGCCATTATTGAGATGGTTTGGGGAAATCCACTGCTTATTCCTAGGATAAGCAAAATAAAATCTGTTTTATAACTTGGGATCTAGCTAGGTAATTGGGACCTCGGTTGGCCACTGTTGGAAACAGCATACTGGGCTTGATGGACCTTAGGTGTATCCCAGTATGGCAATTTTTATGTTTATGCTCTTATAAGAATGACTATAAATCACAAAAGAGGAATAGAATCCACAAAAAAATATATTGCTATACACATCTAAGCCTAGTAATCTTGTTGTTATTATATGAATATATCGTTATTATATGAATATATCAGAGAATACTATCATTTCTGTTTGTTTTTTGTTTTTTTTTATTATTTATTTATAAATTTCAAATTAACAAATCAAGATAAATCTTGTACAGAAAGTGATTACATCAAAAGAATAAATGAAACCTCATAATTTTACATAGAAATCAAGTTTATAGAACTATTATTAAAGATAAGTGGTACGTGGTTAACTGAAATTCAGGCGCCTTATATCTTGAAGCCCTCATTCTTTCCCCTTTTCCAGGCGGGACAAGGAGAGAAGGGCCGTCAACTGGTTTGGTTCAAAGAAAACATATTTCTGAGAATTATATTGAACTATGCACTTGCAAGGATGGCGAAGATAGAAAGTTCCCCCAAGAGCCAAAACTCCAGGTTTTAATAGTAGAAACTCCTTTCTACGTCTTTGTGTGTCTCTTGCCAAATCTGGGAACATCTGTATCTTAAGATCAAGAAACTTTTTTTCCTTATTTTTGAAGAATAGTCTCAATAGCCAATTCTTATCTAGCGTAATAGCCAGGGTCACAATCAATGTAGCAGGTATTGCAATTTCTTTATCAGATAGTTCAAGTAAAGCTGAGACATCAATTGGTCCCTAAGTTTTTTCTTGAAGATCCTGATTTTTATTAGGCAAATAATAGACCTGGGTGAAAGGAGGTAATGAATCTTCCGGTACTTCCAATATCTCCAGCAAATACCTTTTTAACATTTCTCTTGGAGTCACTGTTGAAATTCGTGGAAAGTTAATCAATCTTAAATTATTATTCCTAGAGAAATTTTCAAATGTCTCTATCTTCCTTCTTAAATTTATGTTGTCCTTAATTAAAGTGTCCTGAAGCAGCTTGGAAGATTTAAGTTGATCTTTAATACACTGGATATCTAGTTTTGATTCTCCCAAGTCTTGTTTTATCTGCAGAACTTCTCTCTCTTGAATTTTTATTTTCCCCTCTATTTGAAGATGATTACTATTTACTGTTCTAGTCAAATTGGCAATCAAATCCCACAAAGCCTCCAGTGTGACTTCTTGGGGCTTTACAAGATTAAAAGTTTGCAAGTTTAATAGTGGTAAATTAGGCTCACCAGCTACAGGAACCTCTCCTCTCCGTTCCTCCTGTATTGGGGTTAACCCCAGCGTTGTCACATCCTCGTACACACTCAGGCTCCGCTGCAATCCATGTGAGCCTGAGTCGATGTTCATCTCGCCGTTCCCTGCAGCCTCTGGGAGGGAGCTCACGCCGACTTCCGGCTGTCTCCCCACTCCCGGGGAACTGGCGGCTCGAGGGTTGGGAGGAGGGATTCTCACGTCGGGGCTCAACGAGATCTCATGAGCCCGAAGAGACGCCTCGAGTCCGTTGCTAGGAAGCGTCTCAGCCGGGGGCGACACCGACGCTCCTATGACGCCCTGCATCCGTCGCAGCAAATCTTCAATATTGCCAGAGGAGGTTAATCCGGGACGCCGTGAGGCCGAAGAAGCTCCCTTTCCCCTCCTTTTTGGCATGGCAAAAAGTTCCACAGCGCTAAAACGCCCGAAGAAAAACTTCTCAAAGGTAAAGATTTGCGGGCGGTTGCTCAGTGCTCCACCACTGCGGCCATCTTGGATCTCCAGAAATAGCTCTGTTTGTTTTAATGGAGGAAAAAGACCTCAGCAAAAGGGACAGACCACCAGGATTAATCATATAGCAAAGCTGAAGAAAAAAAGATCACTAAAAATCCAAGATGGCCGCAGGTACTAAATTCACGCCAAAATCGTATTATTTCTTACCTTTCCCGAACTCTAAACTGGTGATTTTAGGATTTATGAGGAAGGGAAAACACTCAGAAACCACCAAAACCCCACGTTTTAAACTTCCCCCCGATGTCTCACATAGGCTGTCAGTCTGGTTTACTCACTGTGACCTGAAATCAGACAGAAGTGCTGCAAGCCTACTTCCAGCTCTCTCACAGTAGCCGGATGATTCAAATAACTGCCACAAAGCTGGAAATGCTTCACCAATTTGATCTTCGGACCGCCAGCCAGACTCCATTGTCTGACTACACCTCCACCCCTGTGGACCACCAGTTGCGCACCTGGACAGATGGAGGCGCGACAATGCAGCTGGCCCCTTGTGAGATACCGCTGAGCCTCCTAACAGCCTGAGCTGAACCCCTGCTTAACAGGAGGTGAGACCACTTCAGGGACGGCCCTGAGATCCAGAAAAATCTAAGCAGGCTGGCTAACAAGTACCCAGTGGGATCGGCCTGTCAGCTACAGACTGGAGTCTGTGAATATTCAAATAGGCAGAGCTTCAAAATCGCTCCAAGCACTGAACTACCTGAAAAGGGAATAGAATTACATCAAATTAAAAATAAGAAAATGGGGAGAGACGAACACACACCACTGCAACCATGCATGCAGAAGGAAAAAACTGTAGATGGCGCTAAACTGTTCAGTGAAGTAGTCCAGAGGCAGAGTGAAAAATCAGGAGTGGATTCTTTCTGCAACCATGTGGCTAAAGGAAAATAACCCTACTGTCTAGAAGAATGTCTCACTTATTGCAGTGGAAGTTTAGAGGTAGCTAGCTGATTAAAGAAATTCTCTGCGAGCTCCCACAAAACTGTTAACCAGAGAGAGACAAGCTGCTTCTCCCTACTCCAAACTGCTCACTTTCCCTTCTCACTCCAACTGCAGTTCTCAGGCAACCTCCCCCCCCCCCCAAAATAAAAAACAACAAACAAACTTGAATCTTTCAAAACACCCAATAGTAGCTCTCTGCTTTTAAGAACATAAGAATTGCCACTGTTGGGTCAGACCAGTGGTCCATTGTGCCCAGCAGTCCGCTGATGCGGCGGCCCCCAGGTCAACGATCAGTACTCTAAATGAGTCCAGCCTCACCTGCATATGTTCCAGTTTAGCAGGAACTTGTCCGACTTTGTCTTGAATCCCTGGAGGTGTTTTCCCCTATAACAGACTCCAGAAGAGCGTTCCAGTTTTCTACCACTCTCTGGGTGAAAAAGAACTTCCTTACGTTTGTACAGAATCTATCCCCTTTCAACTTTAGAGAGTGCCCTCTTGTTCTCCCTACCTTGGAGAGGGTGAACAATCTGTCTTTATCTACTAAGTCTATTCCCTTCAGTATTTTGAATGCTTCAATCATGTCCTCTCTCAGTCTCCTCTTTTCAAGGGAGAAGAGGCCCATTTCTCCAATCTCTCACTGTACGGCAACTCCTCCAGCCCCTTAACCATTTTAGTTGCTCTTCTCTGGACCCTTTTGAGTAGTACCGTGTCCTTCTTCATATATGGCGACCAGTGCTGGATGCAGTACTCCAGGTGAGGGCGCACCATGGCCCAGCACAGTGGAATGATAACCTTCTCCGATCTGTTCGTGATCCCCATTTTTATCATTCCTAGCATTCTGTTCGCCCTTTTCGACACCGCCACGCATTGCGCGGACGGCTTCATCAACTTCATCACGATCAGAACTCCCAAGTCTCTTTCCTGGGAGGTCTCTCCAAGTACCGCCCCGGACATCCTATATTCGTGCATGAGATTTTTGTTACCGACATTCATCACTTTGCAATCACGTTAAACCTCATTTGCCATGTCGATGCCCATTTCTCGAGCTTGATTATGTCACGTTGCAGATCTTTACAATCCCCCTGTGTCTTCACTGCTCTGAATAATTTTGTATTGGCCGCAAGTTTAATCACCTCACTCGTCGTACCAATGTCCAAATTGTTTATAAAGATGTTGAAGAGCACAGGTCCAAGCACCAAGCCCTGCTGACCCCAATGGGGACGCTCTTCCAGTCCAAGTATTGTGCATTTACCTTCACTCTCTGTTTCTATGCTGTAGCAGTGTGAGGAGTCTATATAATGTATAGACAGTTTCCCTGTTGCTATGACATTAGAGGCCTGTTTGCTGAATTTCTACACTTTGAAAGATTAAGTGAACATGGGAATCCCCCTCCTCACACTGATAATATATAGAAATAAAACAAAACATAAACTTCCCATTATTCAGTGCTATTTAACCTACCAGGAGCAGCTCCTGGCTGGTTAAATAGTGTTTTGGCCAGCTAAGCACTAGTATTCAGCGGAAAATAGCTGGCCATCACCACTAAATATTAGCGCTTAGCAGTTAAAACTTAGCTAGCTATATTGTGAGATAGCCACCAATTTTAAATACTGACTGGCCAAGCTTAGTGACCAGCACTTAAAATTGGCCTAGTCGGCTAATTTTGAGTTGACCAAAAATAGACTGGATATTCAATGCTGGTCATTGGAAATGGCCTGGTATTGAATATCCAGGCTCAGCGCCAACTGCAGGAGTTAGCTGACCTCAATACTGGCCCCAAAGGAAATTTTACTGGATAACTTAATACATTTTTAATTAGCTTTCGAAGGTAATCCTTCTTCTACAAAGAGCCTGCTAGAAGGAAAGTTTTGCTGTTCCTTATTAATTTGCATTTTTTTAAATTTATTTTGGTGAGTTTTAAGCACTGTACTTGGGGGAATGTGGAGTGTGTGTTACACTGGAGGGGCAGGTTTTTGTACTGAGGAATGTTTCTAATTTTGTATAGAATTCAGAAATTAGTCCCAGATAGCGTCAGTCAATTATTAATGGTAGTTTTACTGGATGGCTGATACTGGCTGGGTTATTTTAATGTAGGGAAGACTCTAGGGATTTTTCTTGTATTACTTTTGTAGTTAAATTAAAAGACAGGAGAAAGGGTTGTAATGTAGTGGTGAGCATAATGTGTGGAAATGTCACTTTGGCATGCTCCCTATTGCCACCCCCAAATTATTCAGCAGTAGATTGCGGGGGGGAGGGGGGCAGAATTTTGAAGAATTTTATGTAATGTAATTTAAATATTTCAATTAAGGTTGCCAACTGGATCCAGATTCACCTGACAGGTTTGATGCAGTTTTGGGTTTACCCTATTGTACGCATGGACTTGTAGTCTTGCGGAATACAATGGGGAAATTGGAACTATATGGATCCAGTTGGCAAATCTATTTTAGATTTTGTGTTTTTGATCTCTGGTTGTAGAAAAGGTTAAATGCAGGCAGCTCCATGTGGAATTCAGGCACCTAATACTGTACCTGAATGTGCCTTGAGCAACAACTGAAAAAGATGTGAGACAAAATTCAAATAAATAAATGAATCAATTTATATATGTATTTATCTAGTAAACAGAAAATGTGACGGAGCACAGCTAGGAAGTCTGAGGGCGAACGTCAGAGTTAGGATACCTAGTGGAATACCAAGGGTGGAGCAGTGGGTATGGTTTGCCCTAGGTGTTCATGAAGCCATAGTTCACGTCAGCTCTGCCAGCTCCCGCCCCCTCTGATGCTAATTTCTTGTTCTGGGGCCCACTGGGGAACCAGCAGAGCTGGAAGCTATGTGCATGTAGACCACGGTCCCACGAATGCTCCACATACCCCCTACTGCTTGGAGGAGGACAGGTGCTCTGTCCCAAGTAGCCAGACAACCAGAAACACCACTGAGGGTACCCAGGCAGACTGCTACCATATCTGTGTCAGGTCTACCTTAGGGCAGATAGAAGAGGGCCAGCTTGCATTCATGTCTGCTCTATTCACTTTTATTTCCTCGCATGGTATTAATTTGATGCTGTACAATATAATGCAGTGAGAAAAGAGGTTTTTAATGACTAAGGCTGTGGAATACAAACATATCTACTTGTTATCATATTTTAGCCATGGTAAAGAATAATGTAAATGTTTCCTAACCAGATTGTGTGTTCACCCTTCTTTCTGACAGCTGGGTCATAATTGATGGTGGGGACAGAAAAGATAACTCCTCCCATTAGGGTTGCCACCTGTCCATTTTTCACACAGTCTGTTTTTTTGACTGTTCCATCTGGATGAAAGTCCCTAAGTTTTGATTTTTTCTTTTTTTAATACATTCCTCCCACCACTCCTTTCTCCACAAGGGAGGAGATGTCTAGTTATTAAGATGTGGAACAGCTCTAACCACAGAGTATCCAAGGGCAGGTGATTGGCTGCTGGGTACCTCCAGATTTAGAGAACATTTATTCACCACTGATAATGTGACAACTAAAATCCACTGTTATTACCTGTTGTTCACAGAACTTGAACTGCATTCTAGTATTCCCTGGAACATACTTAGCATCAGAAGCAGTGAATGTGGATTTTAAATGAAATCGATAGGCAACACATGAAGGACCCCCTGAGATCCAGCAGGGATGATATAGAGGTGGGGAGGCTGGGTAGACTGAGGCACAGAGAAAAGGATAATTAAGGGAGGGTGATGTTGAAGAAAGAGAAAAAAAAAATCTGTAACATGACAGAGAAGCAACAGTTTCGGTTCCAGGACAGCTGTTAGCCATTGGAAGGGTAAAATGTATGCGCAACCTTTCACTCTTAACCTTTGCTCCATATTTCAATAACCCTGACTAATTTAATCAGTTTATTGGAAATCACTCTAGCTCAGAAATAATTCCATGTAACAGCAGGTCTGCATTACAGCTGCCACCTGAGCCTTTTCTGTCAGTCTGCAGACTGCAGGCTGGAGTCCTATTAGTAAAAGGAAAGTCCTAGAATGGCTTGGAATGAAAAATCAGGAGAAAATCCCTCTGCTAAGCTGGTCTGACCACAGGAAGGAGACCAGAAAGGAGAAGGAAGCCAAGACAGTATTTCTGGGGTCTGGAATACCTGTACCACATCAGCACCCACTGACCTGTCTTATCCTGCATTAAAGTTCTATCTCACCCACACTGACAAAGGCTGCAGGAAAATCTTTTCAGCTGGGCTGAGAACATAAGTACCTATACTGTCTGTGGTTCACAGCATCCCTATTCTAAATGAGTGCAGAAGATCCAGTTCAGAGCCAGAGGCAAAAGGTAGCGAGTAGAGCAGTTACACCATGCAGCAAGGGGCATAGGGCACCACTCTTTCCCATAATTTCCTCCCTTCTTAATTCCTTTGTCCACCTGACCCATTCTCTCAGGCAGAACAGATCACAGTAGGTAACCTGTAATGGATCCCTTCCCACTGTGCATTCCTAATGGGCATCAGCAAGAGATACAGCTAATCTGACACCATGTCCGGGCTGAATCTACAATAAGAGTTGTAACATTTGGTCTCATAGCAGCAGAAAATTATATTTAAAAAAACATAACAATTAGCTTCTATACTGCATAACCGTAAAGTTTACAAAAAGTTAAAAATCATACAATTGAATATGGAATATCAATTCCCCAGAAGCCTAGAAAACAAAAAAGTTTTCAATTGTTTCCTAAAGTGTAGGTAGGAAATAGAGGTCAATGCTAATAGCTTAAAGTCTTTGGCCCATATAACTGCTTGATAAGAAAGAAGGCACTGATGGTACTTTTAACATTTATAGCCTTTAACAGAGGAAAAAACAAAGGGCATGAGAACTTCGAGAATGTATTAAATTTGCAACGAGAAATGAATCCATCAGTAATTGGGTACCAGACCAGTTGATATCTTGTAGCTGATGCATCCAAACTTAAATCTAACATGTGCCTCCACAGGCAACCAACCTTATAAGGCACTATTTAAAGTCTTATTCCTGGAATTTATCACCATGTAACATAAATCCAAAATCAAATTCCAAGCTTCCAACCTTTAAAGTATTCTTTCTATGTTATACATTTAGATCCTTATCTGGTGTTGCTGCTTCTATTTTAGCCATAGACCTCAGAAACACCCCTCCTCCGTCTCATACAGGTTATGTTCTCATAACGGGGAGATTCTTGTGTAACCTCCTCATAGGTTGGTGGACCCCACCAGCCTAAGTACAGCAACACTTTTGAAGATAAGTACACATACTTCATTAGTCGTTTTAAAAGTTATAAAAAGTGTCCAAAAACATAAAAATATTGAGCATTAGCTATTAAAATTCAAGCCTTGACCGATGAGAACATAACCTGTATGGGACGGAGGAGGGGTGTTTCTGAGGTCTATGGCTAAAACAGAAGCAGCAACACCAGATAAGGATCTAAATGTGTAACATAGAAAGAATACTTTAAAGGTTCACAGGCAACCAAAGCAGCTCTTGATAAAAGGCAGTGACATGGTCAAACTTTTTCAGACCGAATATAAGTTGAACTGCTGTATTCTGAATAATACGCGAAATAGACAATGTTACAATAATCCAACCGACCCAACACCAGAGATTGAACCAAATAATTGGAATGATACAAAGAAGATTAGCATGGCCCTGCGCAAGGATGACACGCAAATTCGTGATGCATTCCATATAAAAATAAATAATTAAAGATGAAACATTAAAATAAGCTCTCAGAGAACGCAATTTCCACAGCATTTGGAAGCCCTTTCATACAAGGGAATCAACCTGGCTTCTCATACATAAGTTCTGATCTAAGATCACATCTAAAATCTTAATTGTGGGTTGAATTGAATAAGATGTTGTGTTTAATGTCAAAGAAATCTCCATTTGAGTTTGACATGGTGAAGCAAAGACAAATTTTGTCTTCTCAGGATTAAGCTTCAACTTGAATTCAATCATCCACTTTCAATGACCTTAAAATACCTCATCAACTATATGACTATTACTTGAAATTGAAGATGAGATTAGAATTACAATAGTAATATCATCAGCATAGCTGAACAATTTGAAGCCAAGTTTACATAATCTTGTGCCAAAGTGAGGATAGATATACATTGAAAAACAGGGGAGAGAGTACAGAACCCAGTGGGATACCACACGGGTTGTTCACACATACCAGAGCAGACATTTATCAAATTGAACTTGATAGGAACACAATGAAAGAAATCCCTGAAACCAGTTATAGACTTTATCTTGAATGCCAATGGCATCTAGGCATTGCAATGATTTTGTATGATCTACTAGATCAAACACACTGCTCAGATCAAACTGCAGTATCAAAGCACTGGTGCCTTTACTGAACAAATTACTGTATTTAGAAAGTCTAAAATAGCAGCTAAGACAGTTTTGGTGTTATATATAGGATGGAAACCTGACTGAGACTCATGCATAAGTGAGTGGTGCTCCACATAGTTTAATAATTGAGTGGACCAGTCCTTCCATTAATTTAACAAAAAGAGGGATAGATGCAATTGGTTTATAGTTGGAAACCAACGAAGTTGATTCTTCAGAGTTTTTAACTATGGAAGTAATGATGATATGATCTCCAGATGGAGGAAATACCCCTATCTCCAACATATGACACAACAAATGAAATAAATCTAATTGGAAGTCCAATGGAGCTGACTTCATAATTTTTGGAGAGCATGTTTGCATACTTGTTGCACAGTCCTTTAAAATACACACAATCTGGTTTATCAAAAGAATTCCAAGTTAGATCTACATGCTTCCTACTTCAGGCTAGTAAGGATGTGTGGTGGGAGGGGGATCAGTGTGTAGTCTTATGGTGGCCTGTTCACCCTGCAGTATTGGGAGGTTAAAGAACTGAGAGAAAGGTGGCATTAGGGGAAAATCACACAGGGTATGAAGGGGGGATGACATTTGGAGGGAGAATGGCTGTGAGAAGAGAAAAGCATTAGGACGAGCCTCATAGAGGGAGTGAAAAAGGGTAATAACTTCAGAAGCAGACCTCCCGCTTTTGTGGGTTATCTCCCGCTGGAGAATCAATCACTCCCACACAGCAGTCTCCCTCTCTATCAGCGGCAGGATGAAATAATATAACCCTGGTCCCCAGATGATTTGGCTTAATACATCTTCCAGGTTCACTGAGATTTCTTTCAGTTCCTCTACATCATCAATCTTGAAAACCAGAAACTTGCAAAAGAGGCAAAAACTCATAACAATTTTTTTAGGTACCTCAGAAGCAGAAAACCTGTGAGGGAATCCGTGGGACCACTGGATGATCAAGGAGCAAAAGGGGCGCTCAGGGAGGATAAGGCCATAGCGGAGAGACTGGATTAATTCTTTGCTTTGGTCTTTACGGAAGATATAAGAGATCTACCTGAACTGAAAATAGTTTTCAAGGGTGATGATGCAGAGTAACTTAAAGAAATCTTGGTGAATCTGGAAGATGTACTAAGCCAAATTGCCAAGTTAAAAAGTGATAAATCACCTGGACCGGATGGTATACAGTACATCCCAGGGTACTAAAGAACTCAAACATGAAATTGCTGACCTGCTGTTAGTGATCTGTAACCTGTTGCTAAAATCGTCTGTAGTACCTGAAGATTGGAGTGTGACCAATGTTACACCAATTTTTAAAAAGGATTCCAGGGGAGATCTGAGAAATTACAGACTAGTAAGCCTGACTTCAGTGCCAGGCAAAATGGTGGAAACAATTATAAAAAAAATAAAATTGTGGAACACATAGAACATAAGAAATGCCTTCACCGGATCAGACCTTAGGTCCATCTAGACCAGCGACCCGCACACGCGGAGGCTAAGCTAGGTGTTCCCTGATGAAGACCTTGTTAACCCATATCCCTCAATGTGATTTGCAAGAAGGTGTGCATCCAATTTACCTTTGAATCCCAGAATGGTGGTCTCCGTCACAACCTCCTCATGGAGAGCATTCTAAGCATCCACCACACGCTGTGTGAAACAGAACTTCCTGACATTTGTCCTGGGCCTGATGCCTCTCAGTTTCAGTCCATGACCTCTCGTCCGTGTCACATTTGACAATGTGAATAACGATGTTTCTTGCTCTATTTTGTCGAATCCTTTTAGTATTTTAAAAGTCTCTATCATATCCCCTCATAGTCTTCTCTTTTCGAGGGTGAACAAACCCAGTTTTCCAAGTCGTTCCTTGTAGCTCAGATTCTCCATACCTTTTACTAGTTTCATGGCCTTCCTCTGTACCCTCTCCAGTAGGGTTATATCCTTCTTTAGATAGGGAGACAAACATGATTTAATGGGACAGAATCAGCATGGGTTCAGCTGAGGGAGATCTTGCCTCACCAATTTGTTTGACTTCTTTGAAGGGGTGAATAAACATGTGGATAAAGGTGAGCTGGTTGATGTAGTGTGTATAGATTTTCAGAAAGATTTTGACAAAGTTCCTCATGAGAAGTTCCTGAGAAAATTAAAGTATCATGGGATATGTGTCAAAATTTAGTTGTGGATTAGGAATTGGTTATCGGATAAAAAAACAGAGGGTAGGTTAAAATGGTCGTTTTCTCGATGGAGTAAACAGTGGAGTGCCGCTGGGAACGATGCTATTTAACTTATTTATAAATGATCTGGAAACTGGAATGACGAGTGAGGTGATTAAATTTGCAGATGACACTAAACTGTTCAAAGTTGTTAAAGCACATGCGAATTGTGAAAAATTGCAGGCAAACCTTAGGAAATTGCAAAACTGGGCGTCCAAATGGCAGATGAAATTTAATGTTGATAAATACAAAGTGATGCACATTGAGAAGAATAACCCAAATCACAGTTACTGGATGCTAGGGTTAGTGCCCAAGAAAATGATCTGAGTGTCATTGTAGACAATTCAATGAAACCTTCCACTCAATGTGTGGCGGTGGCCATAAAAGCAAACAAGATGCTAGGGATTATTTAAAAAAAGGGATGGTTAACAAGACTAAGAATGTTATAATGCTTCTTTATCGCTCCATGGTGCAACCTCACCTGGAGTATTGTGTTCAATTTTGGTCTCCATATCTCAAGATATAGCAGCACTAGAAAATGTTCAAAGAAGAGTGAACAAAATGATAAAGGGGATGGAACTCCTCTCTTATGAGGAAAGACTAAAAAGGTTAGGGCTCTTCAGCTTGGAAGAGACGGCTGAGGGGAGATATGATTGAAGTTTACAAAATCCTGAATGGAGTAGAACGGGTACAAGTGGATCGATTTTTCACTCCATCAAAAATTACAAAGACTAGGGGACACAATGAAATTACAGGGAAATACTTTTAAAACCAATAGGAGGAAATTTTTTTTCACTCAGAAAATAGTTAAGCTCTGGAACTCATTGCCAGAGGTTGTGGTAAGAGCGAATAGCGTAGCTGGTTTTAAGAAAGGTTTGGACAAGTTCCTGGAGGAAAAGTCCATTATCAGTTATTGAGAAAGACATGGGGGAAGTCATTGCATGCCCTGATCAGTAGCATGGAATGTTGCTATTCTTTGGGTTTTGGCCAAGTACTAGTGACCTGGATTGGCCACCATGAGAACAGGCTACTGGGCTTGATGGACCATTGGTCTGACCCAGTAAGGCTATTCTTATGTTCTTCTGTAAAGACCGAAGCAAAGAATTCATTCAGTCTCTCTGCTATAGCCTTATCCTTCCTGAGCACCTTTTTTGCTCCTTGATCATCCAACATTCCATGGATTCCCTCACAGGTTTTCTGCTACTGATGAACCTAAAAAAATTGTTACTATAAGTTTTTGCCTCTTTGGCAAGTTTCACTTCATATTCTTTTTTAGCTTTATCAACGTTTTGCTACTAACTTACCAGTGCTTATGTCTCCTCTTATTTTCTTCATTTGGATCCTTTTTCCAATCTTTAAAGGATGTGTTTTTGGCTCTAATAACCTCTTTCACTTCACCTTTTATCACCATATCAGCTCTCGTTTTCTCTTATTTCCACCTTTGTTAATAATACATGGAATATATCTGGTCTGGGCTTCCACAATGGTATTTTTAAACAACATCCATGCCTGGTTTACAGTCCTAACCTTTGCCACTGATACTTTTAGCTAAATTTTAACCATTTTCCTCATTTTATCGTAGTCACCCTTTCAAAAATTAAATGTTGCTAGATTTTTTTTAGCGACGTCACTCCAGATATCAGCTTGAATTTGAATGAGTTATGATCAGTTTCCCAGCGGACCCAACACAGTTATCTCCTGTACTATGCCCTGCATTCCACTAAAGATCACTTCTAAAATATTTTCCCCTCATGTTAGTCCCTGGATCAGTTTCTCTAAGAAGCAGTCATTTATTACATCTAGGAATTTTACCTCCCTAACACTCCTTGATGAAACATTTATCCAGTCAATGTTGGAGTAATTGAAATCATCAATTATTATACTGTCCGATTACATTGTCTGATTTGCCAGCTTCTTTAATCTCTGCTCATTCTATCCCAGGGGATGGTAGTATAACCCTATCTGAATATTCCTTCCCTTCACACATGGAATTTCTATCCATATGGATTGCACACTGTTATCTATGTCATGCACAATGTTTATTTTGTTTGATTCAATTCCCTCTTTAACATATACACAACACCCCCCTCCAATTTGATATACTCTGTCATTGCAATATAATTTGTACCCCGGTAATATAGTGTCCCATTGAATGTCCTCCTTCTACCAGGTCTCTGAGATGCCTATTATATCTACCTCTTCATTCAGTGCTCTATACTTTAAAATTGTTTCGCTGTCAGTTGTAATGTTTGTCTGTTGAGCCCATGGATACATTATGTAAGAGTTTCTAATTCTGGAAATATACCATTGATGGAGACAGATGGTTAGAGGTAGCTTATTTAGTTTAAATGTAAGCTGGAGAGTTCACGGATGCATGTATGCTTCTACAGGGGTGGCTTCAGGACAGTCTGAGGCATTTCTGTTCCTGCCTCACAGCTGATTTATTTGGAGAACAGTCTGGGAAGTGGAACATGTCAGAGGGTCCTTCAGATGGATAGAACACAACATGTTTCTGGCACCTGCATATGTGGGGCTCTTGACACAAGATGCAAGTATTCCAAGATTTGTATCTGGACCTAGAATGCACACTGGAGCTAACATATAACAGTTGCAGAAATCAGCCTGATCTAGTGAGTCCCTAGAGATGTAACTGTGCATCTCTGTAACTGTGGGGGGTTCTATCTCTTGTGTCCATCCTAGTCTGTTTTCTCCTCACATACACCCAAGCAAGGGCTGTTGAAGCTGTGCTGAAGTGGGATTTAGGTATAGTAATATGCAGAAGAAGGGGTACCTGCAGGAAAGTGACCAATGTGCCATGGATCCAATGAAACTATATCATCAGCCCAATTTATTTATTTTTAGTATTTATATACCACTTATATAGTCTAAGTGGTTTACATTCAGGTACTCAAGCTTTTTCCCTATCTGTCCTGGTGGGCTCACACTCTACCTAATGTACCTGGGGCATTAGGGTATTAAATGACTTGCCCAGGGTCACAAGGAGCAGCGCAGGATTTGAGCGCATAACCTCAGGGTGCTGAGACTGTAGCTCAAACCACTGCGCTACACATTCCTATTTTTGTTCTACTGCATGCAGGGAGAAGCAGCCCTTTCCCCTCCACCCCCCCCCCCCCCCCGAGAGAAATCCAAGCTATCTTGGCTTCGGTAGAACTGCCGACTTACTTAGTTCCAGCAGTGACATTTTAGGCCAGATCAGGTTTACAACTTGCATCCCCAGTGCAGTCAGGTATTTGTAGTCTATGATTTTAGCCATTAAAATCAGTGCTGCCAGTCCCATCATGCACCAGGTAGAATAATCAGAAATGACCCTATTGAAACTGAATAAGCTGGCAGCTCTGCATGGCATTAAACTAGAACTGAATTACCTTTTCCAGATTCACCTGGATGAAGAAGGAATCTTAAATGGAGACCTATATTCACTAACGCTGTTCTAAGTTTGCTGCTAGGGATTGGTAAATAATTCATGGCTAACTGACAAAACTTATACTTCCCTACAAAAATGACCTACAGTTTGTCAGTAACCATATGTTGCTATGACTAAATAACTTGTATTTCAGGTCAGACAGAACTAACTGGCCTTCTACAGTATGTGCTGAGTGACCTCTGTACTAATAGCTGGCAAAGTACTGTGAAAAAATACAATAAACTAACTTTATACATAGAAAAACAAAGGGAAGAAACATAAAGAAGACATAAGACAACCATTTTCTACCGAAGAGTCACAAGAAGCTAATCTGATCACCACACTAGGATAGGGGCTTACTTGAACAGACTATCCCTAGCATCCAGCCATTTAAACAGAAGGGAAAACCTGATGCTACGTCTTCACAGCTTTTAATTTAAAGACTTTTGATATGAGCTTTCAAGATGAAGTTCAAGTAAGAGATGAAGTTCAAGTAAGAGATGAGATTCAATAATCTCCCAGAGGAGATTATTGCGGAATCGACCGTCCTAGGCTTCAAGAGCAAACTAGATGCATATCTCCTTAAGAGAGGCATATAAAGATATGGTGGACTATAAATTACGCCAGGTGTACACCTGGCAGGGCCTCCGTGTGTGCGGATCGCCGGACTTGATGGACCGAAGGTCTGATCCGGAGATGGCAGTTCTTATGTTCTTAGTGCGTTCCATAAGGAAGCACTAGAAAACCAAAACCAGCACTTTGACAAATTTCAGGCTTTGTTTTGGGGGAGGGCAGAGAAAAACCCCCACAAGTGATTTGAGAACACAGACAATTGTAAGAAGTGACCCGGGGTTAAGATAAATATACAGGCCTGCATAGAAAACACATTGAGAGGTGTATTGTCCAGCTCTGCCAGAAGAGAATTACATGGATCTGAGGCATGTTATCTATCGTAGCGCAAGATTCTAGCCTTGTGAGTCAATGACCAACTGAACGAATTCTGGTAACTCGACCACTGAGAAGGCTTGCATGTCCCCAATAACAAAATTCATGATGAGATCATTGACCCTTTTCTGTGACACAATGATGCCCCCGTTACTGTCCATGAAGCAGCCAAAGTTTGCTATTTCTTTGGCAGGGATTCCTGATGCATCTGATGAAGAACAGCTTGTTGATCTCTTCAATGAAGGCAGTTTGTCATGCGTAGCCGGGTGGATATTCCTACCCAGCACTGCTCAGGTAAGTATTTAACTATACGCCAACCCTTTTTTTCCCTCTCCCCAGCTCAATACCTGAAGGAGCGGAGACCAGAGCTAATGCCTAACAAAAGATCTCACTTTTGATGCTTCTACCCATTTCCTAGTTAGATAAGTGTTCCTTTTACAATCTTTGTGTCTGATGTATTAATGAACAAAAGTCACAGCTTGAGTACTCAGCTTTACCAGAAAATGGACCCTCCCTCCCCCAAAAAACAACTGTATGTGTACGAAATAAAATTTTAAACAGAACCTTCTTTCTTCGCTGGCTCACAGCCTGCTTGCATGGGGTACCAAGGTACAGAAGCAGGAACCAGAAACAGCAGCTTGCATCTAGAATCGGAACTCAGGATTGCACTGGAGGTACCTACTACCTGGCTAATAAAAAAACCAATAGGAAAAACCCTACCTCCCCAGTGACAGAGTAAGTTGCTCTTCTTCTGGATTCCAATTGTGAAACTAACTAAATTCCCCCCAAAGGGCAGAAAGGTACCACCTGCATCCAACCCTAAAACTACAGAATGACATGGGTACAAATTTGTACCTGTCCCTGCAGGATCTATCGCCATCACCATCCCCTTCCCCATGAGTTCTGTCCCTGTCCCATCCCTGCAAGCTCTATCCTTATCTGCACAAGCCTCAAACACTTACGATTCTAAACTAACTGATGTCTCTCAGGCTTCTCACTGGCTCAGCCATTTAGGAAGAAAATGAACTCTGAATGAAAAAACAACCAAAATGTTACTAAATCTTTCCCTGCCTTCCTCTCATGAGACAATCAGTCACATACAGTGGCGTTTCAAGGGAGGGTATGTGGGGGAGGGGTGGTCCACCTCAAGTGCAGCCCATAAGAGTGCTCCAGCAGCGGCAGCATTCGCTGCTCTGCTGGTATCAGGCTTTCCTCTCTGCTGGGTCCTGCCTTCATGGAAACAGGAAATAGGTGGGACCCGGCAGTGGCAAGAAAAGTGAGTTCTGAATTCTGCATTGCTGACTGGGGGTGACAAAGAGAGGGAGGGGGAGAGACATGCACCCGATTGGGGAGAGGGAGGGAGAAGAGAGACCAGGGAAGGGAGAGGAGAGGAAAGAGAGATGCTATTCCTTGAGGAAGGAAGGGAGGGAGAGGATGGAAGGAAAGAAGATGCCAGACTAGGGAGAAAGAAGGGATGGAAAGGAAAGAGAGGAGATACCAGAGCATGGAGGTGGACGGAGAGATGGAAGGAGAGGAGAGAGATGCTAGTGCATGGAGGGAGGGTAAAGAAGGAGACAGAGATGCCAGACCATTGGGAAGGGAGGGAAAGGAAGGAAAGGAGATGCCATAGTATGGCAGGAAGGATGGAAGGGAAGGAGAGGAGAGAGATGCCAGGGTATGGGGGGAGGTAAGGGAAGGAAAGGAAACTGAGATGTCTGACCATTGGGAAGGAAGGGAGGAAAAGGAAATGCCAGAGCATGGAGGGAAAGATGGAAAGAGAAGAGAGGAGAAAGATCCTAGTGCATGGGGAAAAGGGAAGCAGATACCAGACCATGGAGTGAGTTAGGGTGGGAAAGAGGGAAGGAAAGGAGAAGAGAGAGATGCCAGAGCATGAGAGAGGGCGAGAAGACAGAAAGAAAAAAAAGGGTGGACGCTGGATGGAATGGAGAGTGAAGAGAAGATGAAGAAAGCAGAAACCAGAGATGACAAAAGGTAGAAAAAAAAGATTTTTGTGTTGCTTTAGAATAGCTGTATTGATAAACATTTATAAATAGAAAATGGAAATAAGGTAATCTTTTTATTGGACTAATTTTACTAACTTTTGGAGACCAAAATCCCCTTCCTCAGGCAGTGGCATACCAAGGGAGGGGTGGGGGTTTTTCTAAAAATATTCTTTTATATGGAGGGGATTAAAAAATGATTGGCCCCGGGTGTCATATACCCTAGGTACGCCACTGGTCACATAATCACAAAACTGACTTCAAGTTCAGTCATTTTACCTAGAAGAATTCCTCTCCTGACCTTCACTACCAGCAGCACCCTGTCTCTTCTCCAACTAGCTTCCAAATGAACAACAGTCACATATGCAGCAAAAGAAAATCGCCCCCCTCCATATGACCCATGGCACCGCACATGCTCTGTGACCATTCATCCAGCCCTAGAGTGTCTGTACTCTCCATGCCTCACACCTATACCCTGTCCCGAGTACCTTGCCAGGGTCCTCTCTATAATTTCTGCTGCTTCAGCAGTTTTCCTGGACCCCTGAACTTGCCCTGGTAGAAGCACATGCCTCACGCTGCTGCTACCAGTCTCTGCTCTGCAATCATGCATGTGCTGTTCTAGCTCTTCCCCCTCCTGCCAGCTCACAGCAATAACAAGCACCATGAATTCAATGCTGCTGCTCAGTCAGCCCACAAGCCCCCCGACTCATGACTCTGCCTCCCAGCTGCCAGCACCAAAGTCCTGCTCAAAGGAAACAGGCAGAGCTGCTTCCAGATGTTTTACTATTTACACTGGGGTTTGGACATTCTCTCTACAGGCCTCTGAGTTTTGAAATGTGTTACAGGAGAAATTGAGATGGCAAATGTAATTTGTGATAGGTGTCCATGTTTTACTTGAATGAATAAGTTTTGAATATGATTTCCTTTTTGTTTTCTATTGAGGTGTTTGAGGTGTTTTAAATAAATTTATGTTTGTAAGTTGTTGCAAGCAAATGCAAATAAATGAATACAATAATCACAGATAATAAGGAGCATATGTGTTTTCTTTTAATATTAAGATTTCCTTTTTGAAAAAATCTAGATACCCAAGCAGAATATGTTACTGGGCTGGCAATGCAGATAGCGCAGCTGTCCCTATCGGACAGTGTCTGCATTATGTGAGCTATACTAAAACTGCAAAGAAATAAATTATAATGGATGACGTAGTTCTTGGAATCTACTGCTTCATATATTTGGGCCACCTGGTGTTTCTAGGCACAAAGGCCCTGATTCTATAAGGGGCACCTTACTTAATCGACCTTTCATACACTGAGAGACTGGAGAAACTGAGGTTCTTTTCCCTGGAGAAAAGGAGAATTAGAGGGGATATGATAGAGACTTACAAGATCATGAAGGGCATAGAGAAAGTGGAGCGGGACAGATTCTTCAAACTTTCGAAAACTACAAGAACGAGAGGGCATTCGGAAAAGCTGAAAGGGGACAGATTCAAAACCAATGCTAGGAAGTTTTTCTTCACCCAACGGGTGGTGGACACCTGGAATGTGCTTCCAGAGGGCGTGATAGGACAGAGTACGGTAATATGGTTCAAGAAGGGAATGGACAATTTTCTGAAAGAAAAGGGGATAGAGGGGTATAGATAGAGGACTACTACACAGGTCCTGGACCTGTTGGGCCGCCGCGCGAGCGGACTGCTGGATGCGATGGACCCTCTGGTCTGACCCAGCAGAGGCACTGCTTATGTTCTTATGTTATGTTCTTATCAGTGCTGATACTGGCACTCAGCACCTCTCAATCAGCTTTAAATGGACTTAATTGAAAGGTGCCCAACTAAACTAAAAAAACTCAATTCTATAAAAAGTCGGTGCCTAGCCCAAAGTATCTACACTAAAAGTGGGTGTGGTTTAAGATGTGTTTTCAAGTCAGGCGCCGTTTTGTGAATTAGGTGTCATTAGGTTCTAATATGGGTGCCTAACTTTAGGCAAAGAAAACCCTAGCATAAATATGGTATGCCTAAATGTTAGGATGCTGAGCGCAACCTAAGCACGCTTAAGAACACTAAATATTATTCTATAATGGGCGTCTATATTTTTATTTTTATTTTTTTAAGAATCGGTGTTGATATTAGCACCTAACTTTACCTGAACTTTATAGAATCAGGACCAAAGTGTCTCTTATTTCATACAATTAAAAATTGACTTCCAGAAATTCCCAGAATCTGATTTTACTGCTCTGAATCAAATTAACGAGCACCTTATTCAGGATTGGAATGACAGAGAGAACTGAAGTCCCAGGCCCTTAGGACCTCTAAACCAGTGTTCTTCAACCTTTTGACACCTATGGACTGGCGGAAATAAAATAATTATTTTGTGGACCAGCAGTTGAAGAACACTGAGCTAAGTCATGGGTCAGACCCCGCCCATCTCCACCCAATCTCTGCCCCAGAACCCACCCCCATAATTGTAACACCATTTTTTCCATTCATTTTTCATATATACACACATACACACAAACAATATAATCGTATTAACAACACATAATGGTTAACCACAAAATTAAACTATACAAAGCACACTGTGTGCTTCTCAATATTCATTCCTACCAGAACACAGATAACCCCATGCAAATATGGGACCAAAAACTATATATACAAACAAACCCTAAGATGCAAGACTCTGCATGCAGTACAACCCCAGAGGAAAAGAAACAAATACATTTCTTCCTGAACAGTGCAAAATACAGACAGCAGATGTAAATCAATCACTAAATTCAAAAATAAAATCATTCCCCCTACTGTTGTTCTCTCCCTCCCTCCATGCTGTGCCTTGCCTTCTGGCCTGCTCCCGCCTGGCCGTTTTATGCCGCCCCCGGTGTTATGTTCAGGCCGACTCCCTCTTCCTCAGTGCTGCCATGCACAAAGCCGTGGGCAGCGGCTCCTCATGCACCCCGCACCTCATCTGGAAGCCTTTCCTCTGCCGTTACGACGTCAGAGAGAAGGCTTCCGGTTCAGGCGCAAGATGCGCATAGGAGCCTCTGCCCAAGGCTTTGTACACTGCAGCACTAAGGAAGAGGGAGCCGGCCCGAAGACAACGCCACATCAATCACACCATGGAGCGGCGGCTGAAGAACGCTGTCTCGGGCTCAATGCACATGCCAGCTTTGTGGACCGGCAGGAAATTTCTGTGGACCGGTACCAGTCCACGGACCAGCAGTTGAAGAACACTGCTCTAGACCTTCCTTCCCAAGCATGCAATCAGCTAAGGTTTCCATTTTTTAATATAATGTGTTATAAGTGTGGCTTGCAAAAAAAAAAAAAAAATTCTCAATATTCATATAATAACCTTACATTTCTACTGTCTTTCCCTTAAAGGATATTCCTTTAAAGAGTTTGTTCTAGTATTAATTCCCTTGAGAGTTTCAGCCTTTAATAGGTTGCATTTTCCAAATCTAAAGCAACCACTGTTCCAGACTTAAAGCAGCTGCTGACAACACTTATGTGGTGTGATAGCACTAACATGTGGTAATAGTGGGAACAGCAGGGACAGTTGGCTTTCAACTTACAGTAAGTTTACATTAGAGAATGACATGGGGACAAATTTTTCCCCGTCCCTGCAGGAACTCATTTTCCCATCTTGTCAGGGCAAGTTCTTTTCCTGTCCCTGCCTTATTCCTGCAAGCTCCATCCTCACCTGCACAAGCCTCAAACACTTTAAAATCATAAGTGTTCAAGGCTTATGCAGTTAAGGCAGATCTTACAGGAATAGGACAGGGACAGTGGCAAAACTCATGGGGGCGGGATGGGAAAATTGAGTTCCTGCAGAGACAGGGACAAATTTGTCCCCATGTCATTCTCTAGTTTACATCCACTCCAACCTTATTTCTAGATGAAGGTAATCATGGGAGGACAAAAAGCAATGTAAAAAGACTGACCGTGGAGTGGATTAGAGAATGACATGGGAATGGGGGCAGGGACAGAGCCCACAGGGACAAACTTTGTTCCCAAGTCATTCTCTTAAAAACTTGAGACTACAGTTAATTATTTTATTTAATATACCACCATTTTTGACAAAAAAAAAAGTCAAATCAAAGCGGTGTACAATAAATAAAAACAGTGGGCAATATTTAAAATAAAAACATAACAAGGGAAGTGTACACAAACAAATTAACCAAACTAGACACAAGAGGACCAAAAGGGCAGGAAAGGTTTACAATATCTTAAGGGAAAAACAGCTTTATTTGTCACTTTTTATACTTTAATAAAACGATTTAAAATGTTTGAGGCTTTATATTGCAAATGGCTTTATAGTGCAAATGGATTCAGAGGCTGCAGGGACGGGGCAGGGATAGAGTTTGTGGAGATGGGGCAGGAACAGAGATGGATGGTGACGGGAATGGGAAACGGTGACGGGAAAAGTGCCCGTGGGAATGGAGACAGAGCTTGGGGGGACAGGGAGGGAACGGGGACAAACTTTGTCCCATGTCATTCTCTACTGTGGAGACAATAATCAATTATAGGCAGTTCCCACGCTCCTTCTTCCTCCCTTCCTGTCCAAATATGACCCTTCTCTTCCCTTCCATGTCCCAACACGCAGACGTCAGTGGAAAGGCTTCCGGGTCAGCAGACCACGTGCAGAAGCCACTATTCGCAGCTTTGCCAAGAGAAATGTTACTGGGAAGAGGGAGCCGGCCAGAGGAGGTAAACAAGGGCGGCACAAATTTGGGATACGGAATGGAGGGGAGGATGAGGATCGCGTTGGGACAGGAAGGAAGAGGGCATAGGGAGAAGCAGAGTCACATTGGGACACAGAAGGAAAGGAGGAGGCACAAAGTTTGGACAAAGGATGGAAGAAAGGAGGGAGGGACATGAATATGGGACACAGAATGGAGTGAGGGAGGGGATCATGAACTTGGGACATAGGATGGAAGATTGGAGGAAGTGAGGGAAAGAGGTGCTGACGTGGGGAGAGAATAGAAAGGGAGAACTGTTGGGCATGGGTGTCTAAGTGAGAGGGAAAGAGAGATGGTGCACATGGGGAAATGAAGAAAGCAGGTGAATTGTTGGGCATAGGGAGGGAGAAAGAAATATTGGACATGGTGGTGGGAGAAGTATGAGGTACAGATGCATGGAGAAGAGAGAGATGAGAGGGAGAAATGTTGGATGTGGTGGTGGAGAGGGAATAGAGGGACTGATGAAGAACAAAAGTAAGTGTAAATCTCCTATCTTTTCTTTCTATTTTAATTACAGTACTTTATTTTAAGGACTGTTTCTTTAATGTTTAATGTTCTTTAATGTTTTTATAGACTGTGTACTGAGTTACATACAAATTCAACTTAAGAATGGTTTAAAAAATGGAACTCGTTCTTAACTGTATAGTAACAGAAAAATTGGCAAAAGTTAAAGAACTCCAGCTCCATGCAGTCCTTGTCCTGATCCCCAGCCTGATTTTCAGTTTTACCCTCTTTTCTACCACCACAGATCATTTCTGTGTTCTATTCCAAACTTTATTGAATTCTGTTAGTTTTGACTCAAACCATCTTCTCTGAAAGATTGTTCCATGCATCTACCATCTTTTTTTCTTTTAGAAAACAAAACAAAAATACTTCCTTACATTAATTCTGAGTCTGCCTAACTCAGTCTTGTATCCATTCCTCAGTAGCTATATTTGGCAGATGGTGGCATACAATACACCTTGTTGTTAGCATAACTCCATATCTTATGCTGTATGAATTTGGCCTGTTTCTTATTTGACATTCTGATGCAAGACAATCTTTACTTTCACATTTCACATGTATTTAATATATATTAAATAATGGTCTCAATGTATGCAAGGTCCTCTTAGGTCTGGCTTAGTCAAAAGGTTAGTATCCCTACTTTGTTGGCGAGTCTGGATGCCATCAAGGCTCATACGGCGGACGAGCCAGAGATCTAGATCTAGAACCCTTGTCGGACAGGAGGCTATAGCTGAACCGTGCCCCACAGAAAACGGACCACGTCCAGATGAACAACCAATGAGCCCCTCAATACAAGAGGGCCCATACACGAAAGACCTGCAAATGGAACCCAGAGTGAAGCCACTGCAAGGCCCTTCTGTAGGCCATCCTGAAGAAACTCCAGGACCTGAGGAATAGAAGGAAGAGAAGGGTAATCCTGTTGGAGTGCGCACCACATTGGGTAGCATCGCCAAGCCTTCGCAGAGGCCGCCACCGAGGACTTCCGTTTACTGTGAAGCAACGTGGCAATCACAGCCAAAGACTATCCCGTCAAGGCTGTGCGCTCAAGAGCCATGCTGTAAGACCAAAGCGGTCCAGATTTAGCAATGCGACAGGCCCCTGCGTGAGGAGGTGAGAGTGACAAGGCAACCGGAGCCTCCAATCTTGTTGGAGTCAAACCAGATTGGCATACCACGGCCGCCTTGGCCAATAGGGAGCCACCAGGATCATCAGCCCTATCATGAGTCACGAAAGGAAGACATAAAGATGACCCTCCCAGGACCAGGGCTGATCCAGAACAGCCAGGCCTTTGCTGCTGGCCTCTCGACAACTGTAGAATCAATCGTCCTTCTTGTTTGCTGAAGATGACATGAAATCGAACACAGGGTACCTCCCTGGGTACTACACAATCGAACGCTCTTTGAGAGAGAGACCACTCTCCGGCATGCAGCGTCTGACGACTGAGAAAGTCTGCTTGGATGTTGTCCACACCTGCCACATGCGCCGCAGACAGCACCGCAAGGTACTACTCTGCCTCCCAAAAGAGCAATTGAGCCTCCACGCCAATCACCAATTTCACATCACACAATACCTATTTGAACTACTTGAACAGTTAGAACAATCAGCTCTGCTCCCAGATCTTCAATGGGAGGTCACCTGACTTTTTTTCATCTACAGTGGTCTCAAATAACAATGGACCAATGGGTTTTGTCAATCATTCAAACGGGTTACAGACTTCGCTTAATATCAGTTCCAAAATTTCGCAAGCTGAAAATTTATCAAGATGCCTCAAATACAACTTCTGGTATTAAATCAGGAAATTTCAAACTTTCTCCAACAAAACTGCATAGAACCTGTACCCTTGCAGAATCAAAATCAAGGATTTTATCACCGATATTTTTTGAAACCAAAAACCAATTTTGGATCTTCAAGGACTCAATCTTCATATCCTCAAAGATATATTCCGAATGAATACGCTCGCCACTATTCTTCTGCAGAAACGATTGGATGGTCTCCCTAGACCTCAAAGATGCCTATGCACATATCCCAATTTGCCCAACTTTTTGACAATTCCTTCATTTCCAGTGCAACAATCAGCACTTCCAATACAAAGTGCTACCCTTTGGCCTCTCCTCAGCACCTCATGTATTCACAAAGTGCATGGCGGTAGTTGCAGCACATCTAAGGCAAAAATAGGTCAATATATTTCCCTATTTGGATGATTGGCTTATAAGGGCTCCATCTCCTCAAGCAGTACGGCTGTCTCTATCAAAGACAATCCATCTGATGAATTGCTTGGGTCTTCTCATCAATTACGAGAAATCAGTCCTTTGACCAACACAATCACTGGAATACATAGGAGCATTCCTTCACACACCTTTAGCATCAGCCCATCTTCCAATGCCTCACCAGATCACCCTGCTACAATTAATCCAGGGTTGTACTCCAAACAATTTGAGACAGCAAAAACTTTCCTGCAACTTTTAGACCATATGGCTGCATCGGTGTACACAGTTCCATTTGCACGTCTCAACATGCATCCTCTTCAGTGGGACCTAAAATCCAAATGGAACCAATATCGACAACAACTTTCAGATATGGTTCCAGTAACAGACAAGACCAGGTATGCCCTGAATTGGTGGTGCCAATCCAACAATCTCATGAGAGGCAAGTTATTTCATGCTCCCAAGCCACAGATAACACTCACTACAGAAGTCTCCCTCAAGGGATGGGGAGCACATACCTCTCACTCAAGGCCTCTGGTCCCTCAAAGAGCGCCATTATCACATCAATCGTCTGGAGATCTGAGCGGTATATTATTCTCTAAAAGTATTCTTGCATCACTTAGCAAACAAAGTAGTGCAAGTACAGACAATCAGGTAACTATATATTACCTCAACAAACAAGGTGGAACAGGTTCCAAACATCTGTGCCAAGAGGCAATGAGGATCTGTCAATTCACATTGTTAAACAACATTTTTCTACATGCGATAAACCTTCCGGGAGTAGACAATCACTTAGCAGATTCCCTCAGTCGACACCTTCTACCTCACGAATGGTCACTGCATCCAGCTGTGTTCTCTACGATCATTCAAAGCTTTGGAATCCCAAAGATAGATTTCTTTGCATCCCCACAAAACAGAAAATGCAAGCACTTCTGTTCAAAGATTCCGTCAATTCACAGCTTAGCCAGCAATGGATTTGCCCTCACATGGACAAGAAACCTTCTTTATGCGTTTCCACCAATTCCTGTTGTTCCAAAAGTCTTGTTAAAAATCTGTCAGGATTGATCCCACTGCATTTTGGTAGCTCCCCATTGGCCTCGACAAGCGTAGTTTTTGATACTCCGTCAACTTCAAGTACAACCACCTATTCGATTACCGCTCCGTCCAGATCTCATATCTCAGAATTCAGGATCGACCCTCCACCCAAACCTTTCTTCACTATCACTAATGGCATGGAAGCTGAACGGAAACCTAACATCTGAAGTTGAGCAGGCTTTAATCAATTCCAGAAAACCATCAACTCGCAGAGCATATACTCTTAAATGGCAAAGATTTTCGACTTGATGTTTAGGAAAATCAATCAATCCCTTTACTTGTTCAATCCCAGTTTTGCTACAGTACTTCCTCCATCTGTCCTCTCGGTTTCGTCAGTGAGAGCACATCTTTCGGCAATAGCAGCATTCCACGATCAGACACTAGACCATCCAATAAAGTAAAATTCTGGAATCTCTGTGGCAACACCGTTTGAGAGACAGCGCCATACATTTTTTTTAATCTTTATTAATTTTCAAATATTAACAGTGCAACACACAGGTATAAGAACATATAACAAGTCAAGAAAATCACATTTAAACCATACATAATACCAGGAACAGCGGTACCGTGATGGAACTACATAACCCAGTACGCTTAAAGAGAGGGCAGACCCAAGTGTATCTCAAACAAGCTGGATTGGGCTTTGAGGGGAGGCGGGGACTGGAAACATTCTCAGTATTAGGGTTTGGAAGAAGCCATTGCTCTCCCGGGCTCTGGGAGCTAACGCGGAAAAGTACCTTTGAATTCTGCGCAGGCGCAATGGAGGGGAGGGGGGCAGGATTTCCGGCACGCTTGGCCACGTCCGGCGGATGTAGAATGACGCGGAAGCGGAAACTCGGCCGGGAGCGGTCGCCTCGGACACGGAGCGGGGAGAGGAGCCCCGAGGTCCGGCAGCGACAGTGAGTAGAGAGGAAGGGGGCCAGGTGCGGGCACGGCCCTCTTGGTTCCCAAACTTGGGAAAATTCTATCCTGCGGGCCACACTCAGACTAACGCTTTTTAGTCGTTTACAGACGGATTGTTTTCTCTTTCGTTCCCGCCCCATATCTTCATTGTAGCACGTTATTCAGTTTGGGAAGGCCCGAAGTAAAATAAATTGTACTTTTAAAAAACGAGTAGCGTTTTAGGGCAGCTTGTGTGTGTGTGTGTGGGGGGGGGGGGGGGACAGCGGAGTGAGAGCCCACAGGAACACCTCAGTATTATAAAACCTATTGTTCTGTGAGCTGGAAAGTGCTTACACTATTCTTTTAGAAGAAGATGAAAGGAAACCATCCAAGCTCTGCCTCCCTAGAGAGGAGCGACTCATCCGATAGAGAAACGTATTGCGAAAATCTTAACAAGAATGCTGCTGGAATAATAAAATCAGCTTTTACCTCCCTCACTCCCTTTTATTTTTTTGTGAGGCGTTTCTGGGGATATTCTTTGACTTTTATACGAAACTTGTTTTAATGAAATTGCGAGATCCGTTTGAATATTGTGTGAACAATGTTTTACAAACATGTCTGCCCTTTTGGTATCTCAAGATCTGTTGTAGATTCTCTTTTTTTCTTAAGCATATAAGTCCCATTGGGAAAGGTTTTCATTATCGTGTTGTGTGGTAGACAAAAACTCTTATTGGTAGAGAATGGGACAGGGACAGACTTTGGCCTAGATTCACTAACCTGCCTGATTCACTCTGCCCTAACGCAGGACGACTGATTCACAACAGGCCTGTATTCAAATGGGGACGATCCGAGGAACGCCCTCCACCGACTACATGGATTGCTCTCCCACAATCCAGACACATGCACAGACTATCTACTTTGCCTGTAGATGCTTTGCGCATGCGTTTGATGTCGGTGTTTAAAAAAAAAATTTTTTTAACTTGTGAGCCCGTGGGTTTAAAGCGGGTTAAAAGCACAGGCTTGCGTTGCAGGGAATGGCGGAGAATCGGAAACAGAAAGCAAGGCTGGAAGATCAGGGCAGAGAGCAGGGCTGGAAGTCGGAAGGTATTTCAGGGCAGCAATAGAGCAGGAAAGTTGGCAGGGACGTGTGCGACTGGTCCTCAGTAGTCGCTTGTTTTGGGATCAATCAGTGTTCCTCTTTTTTTTTTTAAGTGAATCATTGCCTGCCTATATTTGCATGCCATTCCCCCTCAATTACATGCGCAGATCAGATCGGGAGGCAGGTTAGTGAATCGGGTCCAGGTTGCTAAGTGGTCTGGACTTGATTGGTGGGCTTAATGAATCTAGCTCTTTGTCCCCATGTCTAAAAACTTGAAACTAGTATCAATATGTAAAAACTTAACACATCTTAAATTGGCAACTGAATTCAATGATAAAAAAAAAAACTCTGCAGAAGCTGCTTTTGGATTTAGATGACCTACTTTTAAATAACATCATTTGTGTCTTGTATGCCTTTGATGTGGCAACAAGAGTCTTGTCTGCTGATTAGACTCCTACCATCTGCAAAGTCCTTCCATCATGTGCACAGCTGCTCAAGAATCTTACTGTTACTGCAACATTCATTTTACTGACATCAAGGAACATTTCCTACTTTTAATATACACTTGTTTTCCTATTCATTTGCTACACAGTTTAGGTTCTTTTCTATACCGATGTCTGAAAGACATCCAATTATCTTCACAGATGATATAAAAACATAGGCAACTGAATCTTTGGGAAGGTTGTACCAAAACCAGATCAAAATGGAAGGCTCTATTTGTGATTTATAAACAGTTGTACATAGAACATTGTCCCTTTTTATACTTTAATAAAAAGATTTAAATATAAAATTATAAGTGTTCAAGCCTTGTGCAAATGAATAGAGTCTGCGGGGATGGAGCCAGAGCCTTTGGAGATTGGGAGGGTGATGAGGATAGAGGCTGCAGGGATAAAGTTTGTCCTCGTGTAAATCTCTAGTTGGGGGAGGGGATGAGGATAGAGGCTGCAGGGACAGGACAGGAACAAAGTCTGTCCCTGTGTCATTCTCTAGTTCATAAACAAGAGCCTTTATCAGAGTTGGCACTTTCAGCCACAGGTGGATTTTTGGCAATCTTATTTAGAAAACTTTTATATTCTGTCTTCTAAAAATCAAACAACAAGGAGGGGTTACATACAAATTTTAAGTTTTACATAAATTCATTATTTTAAAACCTCATCTTGCATCCAGTTTTCCCCTCTCACCAATACTAAACTTTTTTTGACCAAGTTATTCTCCTCCCTTTATTAAAAGTATTGTTTGGAAAAGTATGTCAGTTTTAAAAAAGGTGTTTTTTTAGGCTTCATAATTCTTCCTTCTTATTTTTTCTTCCAAATCAATATTAGGATTTTAGTGCCTTGAGCCTTCATTCACATTTATATGAGGAATTTTCTCCTCCCTCTTGTTTAGTAGATGCATCTTTTTGTGTTCTTGGTCTGGCTATATGGCTCTTAGCAATAGTTATGAGATTTGGAACTGTACATTGCAGAGCATTGTATATGGGTTCTAAAACTAGCCACTAGATCTAATCCTTAATGTTGACTATGACTTCCTCTGCCAGGTGCTTTGAACATAGTTTTGCAGCATCCTTATTCCCAAATGATTAAGGATGTGGAAAATGACTTAGAAATCAAACATGAGACATTCTGTATGGCAGTGTATGTATGTGCCCATTATTTTGCAACTTTTTTCCTCTGGCAAGAGGCAAAAATGTGACTTAACATTTATTTCATGCCCTGGTCTTTTGAGCTCATTTGTCTAGATGTTAAATTCCTTTTCTCTATGAAACTCATTCTAAGACATTTGTTCTTTCATAATATTGAGGGCATGTGCTTAACTTGTGACTAAAGTATTTTTCTTTTTTAGTGTCGTTTTTTTCTGCTTTTATTTTCTGAGGCATTGATGTGACAAAAAAGGAAGTAGCTAGATATTACAGGTTCAACAATCACTGAAGTGGTTAATACGTAAGCATTTTGAGAAAAATATTAGTCTTTCCCCACATGATTTAGTTTTATCAGAAGCAGCCATACTAACTAATATTTGAACATGTATTTTTCATATAAATTTACTAAGGGCTTCTTTTACAAAGCTGCGGTAGCGAGTCTGGGCACTTCAAATGCAACACAGACTATAGGAATTGAATGGACTTCATTACATTTGCCACGCTGGTACTTACTACTGCAACATATTTAGTTCATAAGAAGGCAATGTGATAATGATGGGTTTTGGTAGAAGAAGAAAAAATCTTGATAAAAAAAGCTCTTTTTAGAACATTAGAGTCAAACCTTGGAAACTGAAGCACAATCTTTACTTTAAAAGAGTGAAAATGAAATCTCTGAAAATCCATACATGAGAACTCAAAATTAGGGCACTTGAGAGAGAGGATTGTGAAGAGAGATTAATTTTATTCATAGTTTTCTTCTCTTTTGGGTTGAATGGCCTGCTTCAACTGCAACCATTTATATACTTGAGACTTTGCAATGCCAAATGTTTGTTGCAGTCGTAAAAAGTCAAGCATCTTTCCGTCCAATAACACATCATCCAGTGTATGTATGCCCGCCTGTAGCCAGTGCTTCCAGAGCAGAGATCTCAAAGTCCCTCCTTGAGGGCCGCAATCCAGTCAGGTTTTCAGGATTTCCCCAATGAATATGCATTGAAAGAAGTGCATGCACATAGATCTCATGCATATTCATTGGGGAATTTGAATTTTCCCTTTTTGATTTATTTTTCCCCAAATTTAACACCCTCCCTTGCTGTTATAGTGAAAGTCAGGAGCTGCAGACCTTATTGGAGCCAAAAGAATCTGAACAGTAGTAATTTTTGACAATGATTTGGACTTTCTTCCCCTGTGAATTTTACTTTTGCAGCATCCTGAATCTGAGGAACAGAATTGGAGGGATGTTAGTTCTTTTATAAAGAGTGAACGCTCTCTCCTTAACATTCCTAGAATTTTAAAAACTTAGGCCAGCTTTTATCAAGCTGCGCTAGAGGTTTTTAGTGTGGGCCAGCATGGTAAATTCTCTGATGCTCATAGAATTCCTATGAGCATTGGAGCACTTACCTTGCTGGTCCATGCTAAAAACCTCTACTGCGGCTTGATAAGAGGGGATTAGTTTTCACTGTGGGCAAATCACTTAACTGTGCAGCATAGGACTACAGTGAAAGTATGCCACCTTTTACATGGCCTGCATGAGGATTGTTTTTGTAAATAAACAATAAAACTTGCATTAAATTGATGAAATTTCACAGTAAATTATTACTAGTATATGTCGGGTATCCTTCCAGTAAAATAATCCAGACTCTAGTCTGGCCTTGATTGTATTTGCTTTTAGCTTGCCCTCAGCACAGTCAAACTGAATAGTGCTGGTGTCACAAAAAATATGTCAGTGATGAGAAGGGTGAGATATTGAAACTAAAATTAGGTTCTGCTAAAATATCACAAGACTGCAGTAATCCATTACTCTGTTCAGTGATTCTTTATTCTTCGGGCTGTTCTACATTTAACTAAGGTTAGGGGAATTGCACATAAATGTTTGTTTATTCCAGATGAAAAGGAGAATGATTTACTTGGTCTTAGCCAAATCAAACAAAAGACCTGCTGCATTTGCAGAAAATCAAGTTTCCAAATTTTTGGTTCTCAGCTTTGCATTAAAGAAGGTTGGAGCCTATATCTAATTAAGTTCAGCAAGCAGATTTAGTGAGCTGTGAAACCAATCAATTTCTGATAAGCCATGTTAGTTGCCTTCAGATATCTCAGATTCCAATTGATATCTAGAGTCAATTTTGTCTCTTTGTTGTAGAAAATATAGAATATGATTGAGACACATGCTTGTGGATTTCTATTGAGATATGAGATATAAGTTAATTAAATAAATTCCCTTCAAATGGGGATTTTGCTGATGTGTATAGGCTAAAGTTTAATATTTTGGTACATATTTGGATAAAAACATTGTAAACAGTTACTGGATATTTTCTAGGGCATAAAATTGCCCTGGATTCCAACAAATTGTATTAGTTCAAATTTTCTCTCTTCAGATTCTATGAATCATTTCCTTCATGAACAGGAGAAACTGAGAAGATAGAGATTGGATGGACTTTCTGATATGCCATATGGATATACCTAAGTTTGGTGTAAGAAATGAAGAGTCCTAGGCTAATGTATTTTCTAGTGCAATAGTTGTCATTCTGGACAATAGGGTATTTTCTCTATGCTCTCAAGCTGTGCAGAAGGAATCCATTCCAGGTTTTCAACTCCTCTTCCTTCCCCAGAGGGCTATGCTGCCCCCTTCCAGTAGACGGAGATACACCTACAAACGATCTCTGCGGCGCATGTAGTGGGAGTCCAGACTGATTACTAGAGCAGGCAGATCTTAGACCCAGGAGAATGGACATTATCTGCAGCAGTGTTCCAATCCATCATTCTTTGATGAAATCAGCCAACTTTCAATCTAATGGCTATGGTAAGAAACAAGTAGGTGGACCATTTCTTCAGTCAAAGATCCAAGTCTGGAAGTAAAGGCCTGTACGTCTTAGTCCAGCTGTGGCCAAAGAGCGAGCTCTTGTACATTTCTTCCATAGCGCTGGATTGGCTTTGTAGGTAGTGTTATGCTGACCTAGTGCAATTTCAGAGGGACTAGGGTCTCAAACTGCAGGTACAACCTGATCTTCTATTGCAGGGCCCAGTGGTTATAGAAGATCCGGATCATGAGAGGTTAGAGCGCAAAGGATACTCAGAGGTAGTCATTACTACTCTTCTAAGAGTCAAGAAGCCTATGACAGTCTCTGCTAAGGCATGGGAGATGTTTCAACACTGGTTCATGAAAAAGAAGTTGGAGCCGTTTAGTGCTCTGATCGTGGTGCTGCTAGCTTTCTTCCAAGCAGGTCTCGACAAAGGTCTCACAGTGGCGTCACTCAGGGTCCAAGTGGTGGGCTTCTCATGCTTCAAAGCCTCTGGATGCAAAGATCCCCTGGCTTCTCATTCAGACATAACCAGATTCCTAAAGGGGGCACTGAGATAATGACCAATGGTAAAATAACTGTTTCCATCATGGAACCTTAATGTGGTTTTGAAAGGCCTCAGTTAGGCTCTATATGAGCCTATTCAGGAGGTGTTCTTGCTGGATCTTACCGTCAAGACTGTTTTCTCCGTGGCCATTGCGTTAGCGAGACGAGTTTTGCAGCTGTAGACCCTGTCTTGCAGTTAGCCCTTCATCAAGATCATGGATGCGGGAGTTCCTTGCGCATGATCCTGTCCTTTTTTTACTGAAAGTCATTTTGGCATTTCATGTCTATCAAGAGGTAAAATTACCAGTGTTCCAGACCACAGGGTCAAAGAAAAAGGATTGGATTCTGAGAAACTTGGATGTGGGGAGAGTCCTCCTACATTATCTAGAGGTCACCAATGAGTTCAGACTATCAGATCATCTACTTATGCTCACCAGTCAGGCTAGACGCAGTAGATTGGTGTCTAAGGTAACCATTTCAAGATGGATATGTATGGCCATCTTGTCAGCATATATTGCCTGTTGCAAGCAATTGCCGGTCTCCTTGAAAGCACATTCCACGGAAGCATAGGTGATTTTGCACAGAAATATTTGTAGGGCAGCGACCTGTTCCTCTCTGCACACATTCTCAAAGTTCTATAGAGTGGGAATAGCAGCATGGGAGGACACCGTCTTTGGATCCTCAGTGTTACAAGCAGGTGCAGAGGTCCCACCCTAGATTTCTGGGACTTCTTTTGTACATCCCTTCTGTCCAGATTGATACACTTATTGAACTAGAAAAAGAGATTAGGTTTTTTTTTACCTTACTAATATCTTTTCTAATAAATAGGTGTATCATTCTGGAACCCTATCCTGTCAGTTATTTAAACCACCTGTCTATTGTCTTGGTCAGGAAGTTTGAGTCAAAACTGAGATTTTGTTGTCAGTCAGACCTCAAGGGTATGGAGAATAATCTTTTGCTATAACACATTAGGGGGCAGTTTGAGCTTCATAAATGTTTGATTGGTGTGGTTATTTTAATGTTTCAATTAAAATGTTTAACATTTTTATTATACTTTCAGAGCAGATCAGATTTATAGTTTGGGGAGTCTCCACGCACACCTCCTTCTTATGTGTTCCTATATAGGGCTATCATCTGCTTTGGTGCAAACTGAAGGGAGCAGCAAAGCCCTCTGTGGAAGGAGGCGTCGTTGAAAACCTGGAATGGATTCTTTCTGCACAGCTTGAGAGCATAGGAAGAATACCAGAATGACATACCGATCTACTAGAAAATATATTAGCAAGGTAAGAACCTAATCTTTTTTTTTCCTGGGTTTGAGCTTTACAACCCGGTAAATCACCTTTGAGAGAAGCTACTGCATGAAGCAAAAATCTTGTTAAAGAGATATCTCAAGCCCGTTTGAGAGAGAGTTGTTTCCTGCTGTTGGCTGCTAACCTAGCCAAGCCTTTTAACTGACAGGTGCTTTAATTACATTCTTAGGCAGACTAGGGAGAAGAGTTGTTTTTTGTTTTTTTTTAGGATAAAATACATGGGAGAAGATGAAGTGATATTTGAAGAAATCTCACTGAATTCATAAACAGATAAACAGAGAAAAATGAAGGCAGATAAAGACCATATGATCTATCTAGTCTGCCCATCCATACCATCTACTCTCCCTTTTCATTCCCTTAAGAGTTCCTATGTACTTGTCATAAGCTTTCTTGAATTCAGATAGTTTTTGTTTCCACCACCTCCACTTGGAGACCGTTCTGTGAATTCACCATGCTTTTCCATGAAGAAGTATTTGCTAAGGTTACTTCTGAGTCTATCCCCTTTCACCATCTATGCCCCCTCATTCCAGAGCTTCCTTTCATTTTGAAAGAAATTTGCTTCCTGTGCATTTATACCAAGGAGGTATTTCAATTTCCATAGCAAAGCAGCAGATGAATCCAGAGACTAGTGGGTATAGCTCACATCGACCAGCAGGTGGAGATAGAGAACTGATTAACAGTTGGCCTTAAAGGCTGGTGTTCCTTCAGTTAATTCAGTTTTGCTCTATCTCCCAGCAGGGTTGGAGCTATACGTCTAGCTCCTGGTCTCTGCCTGCTGCAGGATAGATTAAAGTGGTGTTCTGTTAGGATTCCTCTGTTGAGACTAGTTCTCTTCAGTAGGTGGGGGTGCCTGGCTGATTGGTGCCGGCTTTGGGAGGTACACCTGGGCCCTCCCAGGTCCCTGCTCCACCCTCCCCTCCGTTGGATAGAGGGGTTCCTTTCCAGGTGCAGGATATTGGCTGGCTTCTTCATTCCAGTATAAAAAAAAAAAAAAAAAAATATGGAGCCTTCCTGCTAGTACTGAGCCGGGCAGTGGTTAACTCGGCTTCCAGTACACTTACCAACGATTGCCTGGCTTCGGGAGTAAGCGGCGGACCGGGTGAGTGTTTTCCTTGCCTTTCTCGATTGTGGTCGCGTTTCCCGGGTGCCGGGCGTCTTGGGGGGCGGAGTCGTCTTTCGGCGGCGTTCGCCGCGTGTGTAAAAAAAAAAAAAAAAAAAACCGCGTCGGAGCTGTTTGGCAGGCCGAGGGGGGATGGCTACAGAAGTTAGTCAGCGGTGTTCGCGCTGTGGGGAGCGCCGAACACGGTCGGGTCTTTGTTCTGCCGGGTGCTTGGAAGCACAGGCAGACGACCCGTTTTTGGCGGCTTGCGAGGCGGCCATGTCCCGGGTGCGGGAGTCTTGCGCAATGTCCCCGCCGCTCGGAGCCGATGCAGGGGTGCTGCAAGACTCGGCCATGGAGGACAAGAGTGAGGCGGCGGGGGAACAGGCGAAAGCGCTGGAGGCCGGCGCGGCCCCTCCCCTCGGCTCGGAGCAGGGCGGGGGAGTCCCTCTTAGCTGGGGTGCATTTTCGCCCGAATTTGTAATGTTGCTCCATCAGGCATTTCAATTGCAGCGCTCGCAGCCTACCCAGCCGGGGCTGGGGGCCGGGCGGTCCCTTGCAGTACCCTCTACCTCTAGGGGGGGGGAGGGGACAGAGGCTAGACCCACGGCAGGGGCAACAGGATCCCCGGGGCAGTCGCAGGGGGCTAAGAAGCGCAGGCTAGTGGCTGCGGAGGCAGTGGATATTTTGCCTAGATCTCCTTTTTCCTTGCCGGAGTCTTTGGAGGAAGGGGAGCTCTTGGATTGGGACTCGGAGAGTATCCCGGGTAGGGAGGGGGATGACCCTACGGCTATCCGGTTGTTCCATAGAGAGGAGCTTTCTTCTTTTATTACAAAAGCTTTGCAGAGTTTGAACATTGCTCAGGAAGATGCCACGGGGTCCGGTAACCCCTTGATGGCAGGTACCCGTAGGCCGCCTAAGGCCTTTCCGGTCCATGAGGCCATGCAGGAGCTGATCTCGGCGCAATGGGAGGCGCCGGAGGCCAGTTTGCGGGTGGCAAGGGCCATGAGGCTCTTATATCCGGTCGTTCCGACCGAACTGGACAGGTTTAGATTGCCTAAGGTGGACGCTCTGGTGGCAGCGGTGACTAAAAGAACTACCTTGCCGGTAGAAGGGGGCGTGACACTTAAGGATGCACAGGATAGAAAGGTTGAGGCATCCCTAAAGATGTCCTTTGAAGTGGCTGCTGTTACCTTACAGGCCGCAATATGCAGTTCTTACGCGGCGCGAGCTTGTCTGCAGTGGTCACAAGGGATGACCGATAATTTGCTGGAGTCTGGAGGTTCTATCCCTTCGGAACTGGCTGATTTGGAGTCCGGCTTGGCTTATTTGGCGGACTCCTTGTATGATATTATTAGGGCGTCTGCGAAACAGATGTCTCTGTCTGTGGTTTCCCGCAGGTCCTTGTGGCTCCGTCATTGGGCGGCCGATGCAGCATCCAAGCTCCGACTGGTGAGACTCCCATTTAAAGGGGGGTTATTGTTGGAGCAGAGTTGGATAAACTGGTAAAGGATTTTGGGGATACCAAAACGCAGCGTTTGCCGGAGGACAGGGCTAGGCCCCCGGTAAGGGCCGCATCGTCTAGGCCGCGGTTCCGGGATGTTAGGCGGGCCAGGGCTGGTAAACCTTTTTCCAGGTCTGCATCTGGCCCGTTTTCTGCTTCGAGACCTCGGTTTCAGCAGAGAAGTTCCTTTCGGACGGCGAGACCCTCTGCAGGGCAGTCAGCCCGTACCCCAGCCAGTCGCCCTCCACAATGACGGGGGCTTGGCTCCCTCCGCCCTGCCCTTAGGGGGTCGGCTTTCGGCATTCCGGGCGGAGTGGGCCAAAGTCACGTCAGACCAATGGGTATTAGACATTGTTCGCGAAGGGTACAAATTAGAATTCGCCGCTCCCGTCGTAGATTCTTTCTTGGTGTCCCCGTGCCGTGGTGCGGCCAAGGGAGCCGAGGTCCGCAGGACACTGCAGGGGCTGCTCGAGCTGGGGGCGGTGGTACCAGTGCCCCCGGAAGAGGTAGGCCGCGGTATTTATTCCCTGTACTTCATTGTTCCAAAGAAGGGGGGGTCCTTCAGACCAGTGCTGGATCTCAAAGGGGTCAACAGATTCCTCAGCGTGCGCCATTTCCGAATGGAAACGGTGCGCTCGGTGATTGCGGCGGTAAGACCAGGCGAGTTCCTCACGTCTCTCGATCTCAAGGAGGCGTACCTCCATATTCCGATATGGCCTCCGCACCAGCGGTATCTGCGGTTTGCGATTCTGGGCCAACATTTCCAGTTTCGGGCTATGCCCTTTGGCCTGGCGACGGCCCCCCGCACTTTTTCCAAGGTCATGGTGGTAGTAGCCGCTTTTCTACGCAAAGAAGGGATTCGGGTACACCCTTACTTGGACGATTGGTTGATACGTGCCTCATCCCGGCAGGAGAGTTGGGCGGTGACGCAGAGAGTGATCTCTCTCCTTCAGTCTTTGGGGTGGATTGTCAACTTTCCCAAGAGTGTTGTGGCCCCATCGCAGTCTTTGGTGCATCTGGGGGTACGGTTCGATACGGCTCTGGGGAAGGTGTTTCTACCCCGAGATCGGGGGGAGAAATTGCAGGCTCAAATTCGCCTCCTTCTCGGGTCACCCAGACCTCGGGTTTGGAATTATGTACAGGTGCTGGGCTCCATGGTGGCGACTCTGGAGGTAGTTCCCTGGGCCCGGAGCCACATGAGGCCCTTACAGCAGTCTCTGCTCTCTCGCTGGTCTCCAGCTTCTCTGAACTACAATGTGCGTCTCCAGTGGAGTCCTCGAGCAGCTCACAGCATGCGCTGGTGGCTCCAGGACTGGCATCTTTGGAGGGGCATGCCGTTGGCCACACCAGATTGGGTGGTAGTGACAACGGATGCCAGCCTGCAGGGCTGGGGAGCCCAGTGCATGCAGACGTCGGTGCAGGGAATTTGGTCTTCCCAGGAGGCTCAATGGCCCATAAACTTGCTGGAGTTAAGAGCGATCCGGTTAGCGCTGCGGGCGCTTCAGGCACTAGTTCACGACAGACCGACCAGGATCTTTTCGGACAGTGTCACGGCGGTCGCGTATGTCAATCGGCAAGGGGGGACCCGGAGCCCGCAGTTAGCCGAAGAGGCAAGACATTTGTTTCAATGGGCAGAGCTGCATGTTCCGCTTCTGTCGGCGGCGCACATTGCAGGGCACGAAAACGTGCAGGCGGACTTCCTCAGCAGAACTCTTCTCGATCCGGGAGAATGGGAGTTGTCGGCTCGAGCATTCGGCCTGTTAGTCCGTCGTTGGGGGTTGCCAGAGATGGATCTCATGGCCTCTTCCCGCAATGCGAAGGTGCCTCGGTTCTTCAGCCGACGCAAGGATCAGGGATCGGAGGGGGTGGACGCATTAGCTCGCCCGTGGCCTCCGAATTCCCTTCTTTATGTCTTCCCACCTTGGCCCATGATAGGGCGGGTGTTGCAACGCATCTCTCGCTTTCGAGGCAGAGTAATCCTGGTGGCTCCGGATTGGCCACGGCGGCCGTGGTACGCAGATCTGATGCGGCTGTCGGTCGGCGAGCAGGTAGCGTTCCAGGTTACTCCGGACTTGCTAACTCAGGGTCCAATATTAATGGAAGATCCGGGCCGCTTTGGTCTTACGGCCTGGCTATTGAGAGGGCAAGGCTGAAAAAGAAGGGCTATTCAGAACGGGTGATTTCGACCCTGCTTAAGGCTAAGAGGATTTCCACGTCAGCCTCCTATGCGAGGGTCTGGAAAGTCTTTGAGACATGGTGCGGAAGACACGGAATTGCGCCTTTCCATGCTTCTCTGCCGGCTATTCTTGCGTTCCTGCAGGAGGGCGTAGAGGAAGGGTTAGCATATAACTCTTTAAAGGTTCAAGTATCGGCCATTGCCTGTTACAGGGGCCGGGTGGCTCGCTCGGCTCTCGCATCACAGCCGGACGTGGTGCGTTTCCTCAAGGGGGTTCAACATATCAGGCCGCCGGTTACGCGAATTTGTCCAACTTGGAACCTTAAGCTCGTCCTTGGGAAATTGCAGGGGGCACCTTTTGAGCCCCTGTCAGCGGCCACGTTGAAAGATGTCACTCTAAAGACAGTTTTTTTGGTAGCGATGGCTTCAGCAAGGCGAGTATCGGAGCTGCAAGCGCTTTCTTGCAGGGAACCCTTTTTGCGTTTCTCGGAGACTGGGGTGACGGTGCGGACGGTGCCGTCCTTCCTGCCTAAGGTGGTTTCGTCATTTCATGTGAACCAGAGTTTGTTCCTGCCATCCTTCAGGAAGGATGATTGGGGGAAGCGTTTTTTGTCGGTACGGCTACTGGATGTGCGCCGTATGCTTCTCCATTATTTGGAGGTGACGAATGATTTTCGCCGGTCGGACCATCTCTTTGTCGCGTTCGCGGGTAAAAACAAAGGGATGGCGGCGTCTAAAGCGTCCATTGCGCGTTGGGTCAAGGACGCTATTGCTTCGGCGTATGTGTTGTCAGGGAAGAAGGTACCGGAGCATCTTCATGCTCATTCCACTCGGGCTTTGGCTACATCTTGGGCGGAGTCCGGGGGGATGTCATTAGAGGAGATTTGCCGGGCGGCCACTTGGTCGTCAGGGAATACTTTTTCAAAGCATTATCGGTTAGATGTAGCGGCCCGTTCAGAGGCGAGTTTTGGCGCAGCAGTGCTGGCAGAGGCGGCATTGGCGTCCCACCCAGTTTGAGTTTGCTTTGCTACATCCCACTAGTCTCTGGATTCATCTGCTGCTTTGCTATGGAAGGTAAAATTATGGTCATACCTGTTAATTTTCTTTCCTTTAGAAGCAGCAGATGAATCCAGAGCCCCTCCCCATATGCACGGGCTGGGTGTAGGGTGTTTAGGTCGTTAGGGTAGCCGGGGCTATAGTTGGTAAGTGTATTCTTTCATGACTGAAAAAAAAAAAAAAAAAAATATGTATCAATTCAATTAAAATAAAAAAAGAGAGAAAATATCAATGGGATTCAGAAGAGAAAGACAAATTTGTTACTGGAATGGAGTTTGTGGCTGCTCATTCTCCTTTCGGGATGCTTGGGCAAAGTGCATAACTGAATTAACTGAAGGAACACCAGCCTTTAAGGCCAACTGTTAATCAGTTCTCTATCTCCACCTGCTGGTCGATGTGAGCTATACCCACTAGTCTCTGGATTCATCTGCTGCTTCTAAAGGAAAGAAAATTAACAGGTATGACCATAATTTTACCGTCTTTATCATATATCTCCTCTCCTGCCTTTCTTCCATAGATGTAAAATAGAGGGTAACAACAAAAGGTGACTGCTGGAAAGTGTCTCGCATAAATTTGTTAAATCATTGCTATGATCTTTGGTTTTGTTTTTTATCAGAGGCTAACATAACTTTATGAATTGGCAAGAGTTTATTTTTCACTAAAAATGTATTATGCTGTCTTTCAGTGAACTTGCTTTGTTAAATGGCACTATTAATTTATATAGCTGCAGCATTTTTCCTGGAAATTTTTGCCAGCTGGGTGGCATGAAAAGGTAGGCAGGTCGGGACAGGAAAGTACTACACATTGTTATAAAGTAAAATTTTCTGGGTGGTTAGTAAAATCAGCCATGTGGCATGTCCATTGAAATAGTCCTGGGGAAAGCTCTGAGGAGAAAAATTGAGGCCGAACCAAATTTCAGTTTTGGTTGGCACCGAAACTGGCCTGAAATCAGAGTTAGGGTTTCTTCTGAAAATGCAACAGTATTTTTGACTGGAACTCCACTCTTTTTAAGAGAAGGGGGGTCTCTTGGGGTTGTCACTGCCAAGACTGGTTCTGACAGGCTGGACCCCCCACCCCCACCATCGGTGGGGGCAAAAGTGACAGAGTTCCTGCCCCAAATTGTTCACCAGAACAGGAAAAAATGCGGAGTAGACCAAAAGGACAAAAAATATAAAATGTATTTATAATTAGATGAATAAACATAGCTCTCTCTACCAGCCCGACATGGCCGTTTTCACACCCTCAAGGGCTGCATCAGGGGCTTGAATAAAAACCAATTGGTATTGTAGCAGGCACAGATCCATCTTGTGATTGCAAATTGGTTATGTATGAGCAGCACAAGTGAGAAATATAAGAAGAAGGATCATTTTAAGCCAATTTGGTGAAGCTTGTGTTTTACGTTGGTTGGTTTCATTGCCTCTGACACAGCCTGTATACGGCGAAACATGGCCATGTCGGTCATCAGTTTTTTATCCCTGGGACTTTCTATGTAATAATAAAGACTATGGTTGCTTTTATCAAGGTCTGCGTCTGTTTTACTTTCCTCACTGTGTGCATGTCCCAAAAACAGTGAAAGTGCCAGCACGTGTCTGCACATGAACTGGAAAATCTGTGCATAAATATTAGCCTCACAAACATTTCTTGCAACTAAAACTTTTGCAAAGCTGATATTTATGCACAGAGCAACATACATAAATGTGTGCTGCTACTTTTATTTGGTTTGAATATGCACAGAATGAAGCTACTTTCTTTATGTACTACTGTTACTTAGGTTTTATCTTTTAAAGTCACAGATACTTGCTATGGTAGCTGAACCAAAACAGCATTAAATCCTCATGACTAGCCCTTCTATGCTGCCATGAACCCGATGATGAATTTCTTATGTTGTGTGCTAATTAAAATCTGTTTACTTCTGTGAATTGTGGAGGAATACCTAATGGCCTCATCGCCATTCATTTTAATATGTGCCCCCATAGGGAACCATGTGAGTTAACTCCGGCTGTGAACCCCTTTCTGCATCCCATGGCCAGTAACATGTGCATACTGCTCGCAGTGACCACCTGCAACAATCTCTTTTTACTGTGTGCAGTTCTAATCCCCCCCATCTTGTATATTAAATAAGAGTTAGATATATACTGTATAAATAAGGACAGCTTATGATAAAGGATATGAATGGTTCCTTTATGAAAGGAATATTAATAGATTAGTGCTGCTGAGATAACTGAGAACAGATATGCTAGTTAGAGGCTTAGGAAATTGAGTGGTGCAAAGCAGATTAATAGAGAATAGTATTAGAACGGGGGGGGGGGGCACCATAAATTTAATTGATAGATGATTTGGAGTGATGTAAGTAGGACCCAACATGGTCTGTGTGGAGTGATGTAAGTAGAACCCAACATGGTCTGTGTTTGAGACAATATACGAGGGTTGATTCATAAGTCATGGTAACTATTTTTTTGCTTTTGAAAATATGCTTACACTGGAAATCTAATATATACATTTGAAAATGTGTGATATGTACTTCTTGATGTTGCCACCAGAAGAGATGAGTGTAGTGGTCTCTGGTAGGGGAAAAGCAAAAAAAACATGATATTTGAAAACATTTTTTTATGGCATACAATGTACAACTGTTGCACAATAATATAATCCTACAGCCAGTTGTTTACAGCGTTGGGGATGGGAGGCTACTTTGAAGAATGTTAACAGTTAAACATACTATCAAGTTGATTGTGTGCTTGGTTTAGTGAAACGGCTACATTTATTACTTGATTTTTAATAAAACGATTTAAAATGTCTTTTTTTTTTTTTGCTTCTTCACTACCAAAGACCATTGCACTCATCTCTCATCTAATGGCAACAGTAAGAAGTACGAGGGGAGGGTGGAGTGGAAAAGTTCTCAGCCCAATCAAGAAGGGAATGACATGGAGCCATGAAACTTACAAGTTATTCTACATATTCACCCTTCCAAAAAAATACTCCAATTTCTGGTCATTGAAATAATTGCTCTGCTGCTGCAATCACCTCTGAATCACTCAAAAATTGTAACCATTTCAAACTCTTTTTAAGGTTTGGAAACAGAAAATAGTCAGATGGAGCATGATCTGATTAGTAGGGTGGATGGTCTATGCACTGAAACTCCAACTGCATCAAAACATCCATTGTTTGCCAGCCTTGTGAGTAGGTACATTATCTTGCAAAAAGAGAACTCCTTGGAAGATAGTCAGTCATTACATCACCTTCCTGATCCCCAAACTGTGGCCATGACCTTTTCTGCTTACTTTTGAGTCTTAAATTTCCTTGGCGAACTTGAGTGCCTGTTGTTTTGTCTCAGGATCATAGTGGTGTAACCATGTTTCATCAACAGTAACTAGTCATTCCAAAAAGTTAGCACCAGCTTGCTGAAAATGCTGCAAAATCAACTTGGTAGTGTCCACTCGACATTGTTAGCATTCAAACATTTGGATACCCATTTGGCTGACAGCTTCTACATACCCAGCTGCTCATAGATTATACACCCAACATGTTCCCTGGATATCTGTAGTGGCTCAACAATTGTTTTAGCCTATATTTGCTGATCTACCAAAGTAAGGTCATGGACATGGTCAATTTCAGGATCTGACACCATTTGAGGCCTTCCAGACCTTGCTGCATCTTTGGTTTCAAAATCTCCACGCTGAAAGTTTGCACATCACTTCTTCACTGTGGAGTATGATGGGCATTTGTCACTCATTGTTTGCATCATACATTCATGGATTTCCTTTGGAGTTTTCTTCTGCAGGAATAGGATCTTCATGATGGCATGGAGTTCCACACTTTTCATTGACATGGTTCAATCAATGATCTGAAACTGTCAAAACATAGCATTACGATTCTGCAAATTGGCACTTTGCAAAATAAAATAACACTTTTGTCAGCTATAGTGGCAAAGTAACGCTAAGAATTTAGGAAGTTGGTTGGGCTGAGAACTTTTCATACATGTCACTCGCTTTTATATTTTGAGAGGAAAAGAAATAATTCCCATAACTTATGAATCAACCCTCATATAATTCTTGTTATATAACAAGAAAACAGTGCAAAGCAATATGGGTATTGCTAATCTCAAGAAGCTACAGCTACAATCGCGTTCCATTTCTACGATAAATTTGAGTTGATCAGGATACAGTGTGTTTTATCCCATTTTGGCTTGTTTTCTCTTAACTTCTAGTTAGCATTTTTGCCCTTTTTTGTTTAAGGATACTGGGCTCCATGGACTTTTGGTCTGACTTAGCATGGTATTGCTTATATTCTTAAGATAGATAGATGTGAAAGGGATAGAATACATGAAACAATTTGTAGTATTCTCTGTATTGAGGGAGCTATTGACTGGGATTCTTTCAGAAGTCTTCAAAAACATGTTTTTGAGGTGGAATTTGATAATATCTGAGCGAGTGATCTGGAAATAGGTAAAGAAACAAAAGGTATGAACAACACGAGACCTGGGCTGGGGCACAATGACTAAGGAGGAATATAGGGAAGAAATGAGACCTGAGAGCAGAATTCAGCATTTCATGAACTTTTATTTTGTACATAGGATCAATGAAATATATTTAGATTTGTGAAAGAATAATATGTTTTGCAGAATTGTATGAAACATTTTATTATATGTGTTTCTAACATCAGCAGTGTGTTATGGTTGGCCTTTCACTTAACTGAGCGGTTTGGAAGATGGACCTGAACTAATTGCACTGTTTAGAGGTGAAGGCTGGAACAGTTGTAGTTTTAAGAGAATGTTTCCACTTTCCTGCCTTTAAAACATGTTTGAAAAGAATTGATAGGGGCAGGTTGGAGACGAATTAAATTAGGAGTTTAAGAGGACTTTATGGCTTTCCTGAGCAGTCTGTTCTAAATATGACTGGAATTATAGTGCATACTGTGAAAGTGAATTAATGTACTGCTCATATCTCTTCATGGGTGTCTGATGTTTGCGGTGTACTTTTCACCATGACCACAGTCTACATTTCACTACTAACATTTTGTTAGCAGTAAGGGAGTGCACAGGAATGGATAGATGGCCTTCCTGTTTCCGAGGTTCTGCTCACATTTTAGCTGATACGATTGATGCCGCTATCCGGTATTTATATGGTTCTGTATCTTCGCCTTGTGACTCGGCTTGTAAAAGGCACAGAGGTCAAAAACCCTACAATCCATGGTTAGGAACTCGCGTTTTCTTCGTGCTCAAAGTTCATCTTTACGATAGGAGATTGAAGAGTTGTATTCTAATTCTCCTTTCGAATTGGCTTTGGTAAAATGGTGCATTTTCGAGGCTGCCTACAGCCAGAGTCGGGTGCCTACGTCTAGCTATGTTTTCTAAAATGGCTGCGCTGTACGGCCTCATGAATTTGCACGAAAAGTTGCAATTTCCTAGTATAGATGAAGTATCGAGTTTGACGCAGAAAGTGTTCTGCCCCATTTATTGACAAGTCCATTCTGAGGTAATAATGGAAGGTCCTGCACCCTATTTGAGTCTCTCTTACGGAAAGGCTGGTTTAACGCCGCCGGTCAAGACTTGGTATATGATTGATAGTTTTGAACGCCGAGGATGGCGCTAGCGAGACTTGATAGCAGCATGTATGAGTATGGAGCCGGCTGCTTCCTTCGACCGGTGTCACTGAATCCGGTGGAGCCCTAACAAAGAGGTGATGTCACTAGCGCATCCGGTTTCCGCTGGCCAATGGAGAGCGGGTAGCTGTCTTCTGGTTACCTCCGGTTGGTTGCTGCAGAAGCGGTCCTGTTCGACTCTTCACAGCCATTGGTTGGACGAAAGTGTCTATCAGGACCCGGGGAGGGCGGGAACAGTTTCCGGCTTGTGTACTGTTCGATGTGAGCTGAGTTTGCAAAGAGGATGAAAGAGTGCGAGGAGAGCCCATGCAGCCGCCGCCGGAGTCCTCCGCCCGCCCGCACAGGCGCACCAGGCCGCTGCGCTGCTAGGGAGCAGTTGCAGCTTTATTTTCCCCAGGCTCGGTAAGGCTGCGGCTTCTTGATGTGGGGAGCATTTAAGAAGTGCACCTGGCCTGAGTTTGCTCAAACTGGTTTGGCTTTGCTTGCAGGAAGCTGGATTGAAATACTTTCTAGGAGAGGCGGTTACTGCAGCTCTTCATTACCTTATTGCTTTATATTTGTACTGTGATCCTCTGCTTTGATTGCAAGTAGGTTTTAGTAAGAAGTGATAGGCGACAGCTATGATCGATTTTTATTAATATGCCTTTTCATCTCTCTGTGAAAGGACACTACTGAAAATGCAGTACAAAAATAGCCATTAGTTTTGCGGTTAGTATATTAGCGCTCGCCCTCCCTTGTCTTGCAGATCTCGTTTGTTGTAATTTTGTGCTATCCGCGTGATGTTTGCCCATTCATCGAAAGGGATCTTTATCTTGGTGACATTTGAAGTAAAGTGACCTACCACATAAATCAAGCGTTAGGTTCTCACTAGTTTTAGTAGTATGCCTAAACCTGCATTGCTGTTTGTACTAAGTTTTTGCAAATAAGATTTGTATTTTAACAGTTCTTAAATCGGTCGGAATCTGTGGTCATCCAGCCTCCTACCCTCAATGGTGTCTTTACGTTTGATGGAATGCCCTGCTCTTGCCTTTTAACAAAAGATAGCATTTTTCGTTCAGAGATAAGTGTTGTGATTTTATTTACTTCCGTGATAAAACAATCTCCGCCCCCAATCAGATAGTTAAATGGTTTGTAGCATGCATTTTAGAATATCGGTTTTATAGCTAAATATAATTTACTTTATTTTTAATGAACTGCATAATATTCAGTTCACCCATATTTTAAATATATCTTCTATTGCTATCTTGTGTTTGTTTGGATTTGACAACTGAAGCTTGTAAAAGTAGCAAAGGAGATGGCATGGAATTGCTTTACTTTTGAACTCCAGAAAAAAGTAGTAATTGTGACCTATAAACAGAATGTTATATCAAAAAAATATGTGGGGCCTGACTTGCTAAGGCCCTTTTTGTTATTCTGAGGTCAATGAATGCAGAAAGCCATGTGGTAGGTCATGCACTTATGGCTGAGTGCAGAGTCCTGCCATGATATTAGTGAGAAAATATTCCATGGTGATGCAGAAAGCTAATGAGATGCAAATTCAAAGTGCACAGAATTTGTGTGCTAATTAGGGAAAGCCTGCTGGACACATGAACACAAAAGTTCTATAGTAAGGGTGCCTTCACTGTGCAAATCTGAAGAAAAGCACGGTGCCTTGTTCTGTGCATAAATATGAGCAAAAAAAAAATTCACACACATAAATTTTCACAAGGCTAATATGAGCAGAACAACATGCGCATATATATTCTGGTACTTTTTATTTTCTTCAGGCATGAGCATAATGAAGCTACTGTTAAATTCTGTTCCTGCCTCTTAAAGTTGCAGATACTTGTTATGATTACAGAAAAAAAAAACCAACTGGCAGTAAATTCTAGAAACTGGAATAAAGTCCTCTAGATCAGTAGTCTCAAACTCGTGGCCCAGGGGCCACATGCGGCCTGCCAGGTACTATTTTGAGGCCCTCAGTATGTTTATCACAGTCACAAAAGTAAAACAAAATAGTTTCTTGATCATATGTCTCTTTAGCTATAAATTACAATATTATTATCATTTAGCTAAAAGGAAAGATTTATAAACTATAAAGAGTTTTACCTCATGCAGAATTGTCATTTCTTTAATAAGACATTAACTATTTTTTTCTGAGGTCCTCCAAGTACCTACAAATTCAAAATGTGGCCCTGAAAAGGGTTTGAGTTTGAGACCACTGCTCTAGACTAATCTTTGGAGCTGGAGGTGAATTTCTCACTTTAGTCATATGGTTAAATCTCTATCAGGCAGGGTTAGTCTCTGGTGTGTTTAATATACAGTGCTGCACGCATCTGGTTGAACTAGAAATAAGTTGCTGTTGTATTACAATGGAATACCTAATAGCCTCATTACCATATATTTTAATATTCTGTGCATCCATGGGTACTGCATGGTTAATTCATGTACTGAGCCCCTTCCTGCATTTTGCACCCATTAACACACACCTCTCTTGGTAACTGCACACTTATGATCGCAGTAGCTTTCTGCATTGGCCTCTCAGTGTATGTGTAGGGGGTGAGAAGACCCTTACCAGATTATGGCTGAAAAAGGTTAAGGGAAACATTTCCTGAATTGTCCTTTAAATAAAACTGTAAAAGGGATATGTGGGAGCCAGCTGGTGCATGTATGCCAGATGAATTGCTGTGCTGACTATAAAGTTGCAATAACAGAGTGTTTCCAGCTAAATGTGCAAGAGCAGGTTTAGTTCCTGTTGATTAGTCAGTAACTGGCAAGACTGACTTCACTGCAAAATGCTGTTCTGTATCTTTTTTTGTTACATTGGTAAATATTAAGTTACACAGATCGGGTTTCAATGAGAAATGTACTTTCTGGAGGTCATTTTAACTATGGATTAGTAATGTACATAGTACAGTGGTGCTGTGGCTTGAGTTCTGCACTTATTTAACTTACTGTTGGTACAAATTCTCTGGTGCTTGGTATTCTTACTTTACTTGCACATTGTTTATCTTGCACTTGCATATTTATGCTTCTGTTCCCAAGCCACTACTTCAGCTGGTGGCCCGATTTTTGCATCCAGAACATTATCTTAAATAAAATAAAATAAAAAAATTTTAAACTAGGCATAAATTGATTACTCTCAGTTCCAAATAACAAAGCTCCACCATCTGTGCAAATAGTGTGCAAAACCTGTATACTTGTTTTGAGGTTTGTGTATATACCTCATTATACTTTTCAATGGAGGATTATGTGGATTCAAATTTTGGGATCACTTAGGGAGATTCAGAAAGGCTCATGGTAGAGCCGCACATGGATGTCTTGAATGTGTGAATTCTACTGTGAGCGTAATACCACAACATGCAGAAAGCAAATTGCATGCAAATTTTATGCCCTGCTAAAGTAAGGAGAGTATGCCAGATGCATGCACACAAGGTTTTGAGTAAATGTGGCTTCTTTTGTGCATGTCCAAACCTAAAACAAAAGTGCCAGCACATATCAGCATTTGGTTTTCTGCATCATAAATGAGCCTTGTACAAATTTTCTGCTTAAAATGTTTGAGAGACTCATATTTAGGCGCAGAAGAGCAGCTGCTAATGTGTGCTTTCAGTTTTGTTCGGCTACACAAGTTTAACATATATACTCAAATATAAACCAAGAATTTTGGGCCAAAAAAGTGGTTCAAAAGTAGGTGTCTCAATTTGTAGTCATCTCCCCCTCCTGACCCCAGTGCTGGCCTCTTCCCAGGTCCACCTTAAATCCTGGTGATCCAGTAATGAGTCAGGACGGAAGTGATTCCTCCATCCTCTGAGATGAGGTGTCAGTCCTGTCCCAGCTGTCTACCAGCTGTGCAATCACCACTTGCCCCATCTCTCCCACCCTCTTGGAACCAGTGCAGGCCTCCGCATGGGCCTACCTTAGACTCTGGCAGTCCAGCGGGGTGAGTCGGGGAGAGAGCTATCCTCTTGCTCTCCTGCCCGTGCAGTCTCGCTGAAAAAACATGGCCTCACGAGGCTGCCACAAGATTCGGCAGCCATTTTTTTCAGCGAGACTGCATAGGCAGGAGTGATCCTCTTACTTTGCATTGCGTGGAATTGGCTCATCAGCTTACAGTTTAAGGCTATGTCTCCAGTATGAATTAACACCTGTGTACAAATCGTTTCTGCTTTTTAGGTGCGTACAATCAGCATTCAACCCCTAGTAACCCTGAAGTTAAGGTCTGGTTGCTTTCTTTATCAGTCTGTGTGTGTATATATATATATATAGTCTGCTTTCCTGGGATAGAGAGCAAAACCTAGCTAATGCTGTTAGGAGAGTGCTATTAAGAGAGTGCAATGTAACTAGATTCATGCATCACTATATAGATAAACATAAAATAAGTTCTACATTATGGAGTTGTGTTCTAGTTGAGAAAATAAGACTTCATGAAATTTAGAGAACATGAATACAATCAGCAATAAAGGGATAAGAGAGAGGGTTTGATTTAAAAGCATCCTTCCCAGGAGAAAGGTGGGTTAAATGGGACTTTAACATGACCTAGTAGGGAGTTTGTTGCACCAACTTAGGATGGCTATATAAAGATACATGTTGTAGCAAGATGGAAAGTGTGGCGACAGTGTTAAGCACAGGTAAAAGAGACTTGTTTGATCATTGGAGTTCACAAAGAGGGCTATTGGAGAAGATAGAGGTGATGAGCTGTAGCGTGAATGCACCTTAGGTTTGATATGAATTTTGATTTCTTGAATGTGACTTTAGAACAGCAAGTAAAGTTATATATTCAGGTACATTTGGAGGTCCCTGACCAAGGTTATTTAACGATCAAAAGTTTATACCTGGGGCAGTACAGAGCGAGTTGATTGACAAATGTCACAAGGAGCATGCATGGGAGACAGAATTTGAGTCACGTTCTCAGTCTGCTGCTTTAACTACTGGGCTGCTTTGAGCTTCTCTAAGCTTGAACTATATGTACAAATGATGGGGAGTCAATGTTGCAACTAAAAATGTATACAGTCATACTAGTATTGGAGAAAGAAAGTCTGCACAACAGAATTTTGAAATAGACTGTAGTGGAGAGAGATGATTCAGTGCAAGAACTTTGAGAAGCAGGTTGCAGTAGTTTAAGTGGCTAGTGATGAGTGGTTAAAGGTTTTGGTTAATGTGTTTGGAAAGGAAGGAATGGATTTTTGATGGTGATGACATGTGAGTGGTGGTTGGATGTGTATTGAAAAGGCGAAAAGAACTGAAGATGATTCTAAGGTTGTAGACTAAAAGATCTGGGAGGATGATAGTGTTATCCAGAGAGATGGAAAGAAAGAGGAAATTTGATTCGGAAAGAATGAGACGTAGTTTTACCTTGGTTGTGTTAAGGTCGATGTTCAAGTAGGCTAAAATTTGAGATTTTATTCTTGGAGATACATTTATTGCAGATATGGGAGACCATTGGCATAAAATGTAACTCGCGTCTAGAAAAGGTATGAGGTAAATTACAAATATTTTAAATATATTTATTGGGATGTGTTAATTGTCTTTTTGAAGAGATTCACCTGAGTTGGTATATAGCAGCTACAGCATAACAATAGTAAAATGACAAAATATAAGTATAAATACAATCAATGAGTAAACTTAGAGATGACAAATTGAATATTTGTAATAGGACTAACATGATACAGTATCCAAAAATATAAACATATAACAGGCTGTAAAACAGTTAACAAATGATAAATGTCAGAATATTGATACACCATAATAGGTAGTATGAAAGAAAATTCATATAACACAAATGATGATACTCATGATGTAGGCACAATATAAATGAAAAAAAGCATGCATTAGAACATGCAAATAACATAGATAAGATGATAATGTTCATACAGTACAATAAAGAAAAATGGGGAGACCCAATGATTCACAGTGAAAACAATCCACCGATGAAAACAAAAACTGTGGATACAGATGATCTGGAGATAATTTATTAAACACCGACATATAAAACCATAAAAATTCAATTAAAAAAGTACAATGATAAAAAATACTGTGATAAAAATCCAACCGTACTCTACACAATAGACAATAGACTGTTTTCAGTCCAATTCTTTATATGTGAGGTTGCAAACCATTGGACCCCTGAGGAAGGAGTGTTCGCCAAAACACGGACCGTGTAGGGTCCGTCTGGATTTTTTAATTGAATTGTACTTTTTTAATTGAATTTTTATGGGTTATATGTCAGTGTTTAATAAATTATCTCCAAAACATCTGTATCCACAGTTTTTGTTTTCATACAGTACAATAAAACATATTGATAACTAGCTAAGAGGGCAAGTAAACTTGAGACATACTATATTTAGACAGGACAAGGTGGTTAGTACAAAGACAATAAATAGATGAGTGGCTAAATTCAAAGCAAATTATATGTACAGATATGAAGAACTGGGCTTAATTACAGGATGAAACTAGAATGCAAAGCCATAGGAGCAGGAGACAGTAACTTGGACTTCACTAAAGGTGGTTAAATGGAAGAGACTGATGCAGGAGTGGTCAAATGTGAAAGTTGGTGAGAGGAGAACAGAGTTAGAAAAGCGAACTAGGTCAAGGTAGTGTGGATGCTAGCGCATAATATAATAGCTACAGCAATTAATCAAAAGTCCTGTATTGACTCGGACATCTGTGACCTAGGAGGTGCCTCCAGTCCCTTGCATCTTCCTTTTTCTGTGGTCAGTTGACTAACAGCTATTCATACTGTCTGTGGGACCAGGCTTCTCTTTTCAGAGAGGGATCTGTTCTCAGAGGTCATATGGGTGCACATTAATTTTACTTTTTTTCAGTCTCGGTAACAGTTTGGGATTAGACTGGTTTTACTGTGCCCACACTTAGATAGGATGGGCTCGTACAATTGAACTATGAGGATGGAAGCATGGAGTAATAGCTTGAAATGTAATAATTAGTGCTAAATCCCAGGTCCTGAGTGTGTTGGACATGTACAGAGGGTTGTTTTTCTTTTAAGAGTTACTGAGAGGAGGTTGAACTTTAGAGGAAGCTACCCAGTGTCTCAAAAAGACAGTGGATACTGTTATCTGTTTACTGCACAGATAAGGAGATGGAATGGACTGCTGGCCTGATTCTGAACTCTGCTTAATGAATGGTTGCTAGGCAAATTACATTTCAATCAATTTAATCCTCAACATGTCCTTTGCTGGTTTGTTCTTTGTGAGGACCATAACTCTGCTTTCTAAATGTACAGCTGCATAGTGTGGCTTGTTAGGGAGTGTGTTGCTGAGAAGCTCAATTAAAATGTATGGTGGTGGCAAAATGAAGAGCAGAGACCACTCCTAGAGACGTCCATTTTGCTATGTGGGCGTTTTAATTTTTTGCTAAGCAATTTCCCAGTGCTCATTTTGCACATCCAGCTCAGTTGGAGACAGCTTTTCATGAGCTACAGCACCATGAAAATTCATTGCACCTACCTGTGCAGAAGGAGTGTGTTCCCCTAATTTACATCCTAGATATTCCAAAACAGTCTTTAGTCAGGTACCACACACCAGGACTGCTCCTGGCACTGTGTAATTTTGGGCCCTAAATCTGACACTGAACGCAGGCTTCTAAATAACAACTGGAACCATGCAGATCCCCAATCCTGGCCAGCCTGGAAATGAAAAATCTGAGCTAGGAATTATATCCAGGTTCTTAGCATGGGAGTGCACAGTGTTAATAGTGATGCCTTTGAGCGATTCCAGGACAGGCCTTCATTTGTACACAGAATTTCAACTGTGACGCTTTCTGATTTGAAGGTCAAGCATTAATTGTATGAATATAGCACCAATTAACTTTTTAAGTCTAGTCTTGTTGATATGAGCATTAGACATGAGCTAAGTTCAATTCATATAAATTATATGAATAGGAATTAAATATTGCTTTTCTGAAATATTTTAGCTGTTTAGGCTTACTGTGGGGTAGAGCTCGGAGCATTCGTACTTGATTTATTTGAGAGAGAGGTGAAGAAATATGGTGCACATAGAGAGTCAAATGTGGAAAAGGGAAAGCTTTGTGACATTGTTTGATATTACATTAGATCTATAATGCAGAAAGTTAGTATTGTCAAAGGTGTGCTCTTTCTGTAGTTACTTTTCTTTCGATCTATGTCATACTAAAACAAAAGAGCATAAGATGGGTCATATTGGGTCAGAGAGGGTTACATCTTGTAGGATTATTAAAGAAGCTTTTTCCCAGTGTTTTAAATGTTCTGCCTATTAGTTTCATGGCAGTTAGTATCACTGTTTGACGAGAGTTCTGAACTGGATTTCTTTAGGTTTGAAGGGATTTTTTGGCTTGCTATTACATGGAGGAACAAGTGATAGCACTTAATGACTTTTTGAACTGAGATGGCCTCTTACTTGATCCTGGTGTGATAGTCTTAAGAGCAGTCACTATTGTTATGGGAGTTGCAGTTGACTGGGACCTATGATTGGTCTTTAATGCATGGGGCCAAAACTCTAGACCTTCACCATCTGAGTTTCCTGAAGGTTAAGGCTTTTCATTTTATGTAGGCTTTTGATTGCAATGACTGTTTGATAATGTCAACACAATTAAGCTGACAGCTTCTGTGCTGTGTTTGGAAAGCATGGCTTCTTTTTATTTTTGTTATCTTTCTCTGTGATGGAGGAAGGAGGTGGTATGGCTGAATTTATAATGGTCCATCAAACTTTGCAGAAACCAAGAGGATTACACCCTAGGATTTTCTCAAGTCTCTAGCATGCCTGTTTATTTTCAGTCAGATGCAGGAAGGTAGATAGATTGCTCTAAAACAGTGGTCTCAAACTCACGGCCTGGAGGGGGGGGGGGGGGCCACATGCGGCCCGCCAGGTACTATTTTGAGGCCCTTGGTATGTTTATCATAATCACAAAAGTGAAATAAAAGTTTCTTGATCATATGTCTCTTTAGCTATAAATTACAATATTATTATTAAAACTTACTCCCTCTTCAAAACTTTCTAGTGCAAAATGGCCTGCGCTGCTCCCGATGCTATGAGCGTCAGGAGCAGCACAGGCCATTCAGTGCGTTTCCCTGTGCTAGAAACTGCTAGTGCAGTTTCGTAGAAGAGGGGGTTAGCCAAAAGGAAAGATTTATAAACTATAACGAGTTTTACCTCATGCAAAATTGTCATTTCTTTAATAAGACATTAACTATTTTTTTTTCTGAGGCCCTCCAAGTACCTACAAATCCAAAATGTGGCCCTGCAAAGGGTTTGAGTTTGAGACCACTGCTCTAAAACAAGCTACTTTGTTGAAAGTAGCATTGTGGTAGCAGGGGGAAGGTAGCAATACGTATGGGATTGATTATTTTTTTTAGTATGGTACAGAGAGAGAAGGTGCTCTTCTGAGGTGTAGCTGTTCATTTGTTTGCCTAATCATAAAGACGTCTATTCATGTTTCAAAGAATCCTCAATATGAGATAGTATTGGAGGACATGAGTATAAGAAGTAATTCCTAGCAATGCCAAGTTCACACAGCTAAAGGAGAGTATGTATTTGAAGTCTCCCACTTGAATCTTGCGTGATCTGCGGGAGCATAAGCCATGCTGTTCTGCAGTGGTCAAAGTAAGCAAGTGCTTTTAAGCACTTGCTTTCTTTCGCCATTGTGGGGTAGCATAATCTACAGTGAAGGGAGGATCTCCTGAGCCAGATATAGCTAGTAGTATTGCATTAAATCAAATGGCTTGAGTCGGGGCTCAACAAAATTTCTTAGAATAGAAGCCAGCTCAAAAATCTAAGAGCCAGATTTGTAACGACTAGAATTTTTGTTTATATAGAGAGATAGAGAGGTAGATATATATACAAAATAACAGATGAAGGAACAAGAAAAAAGGTATAATGCACTTTCAGCATAACAAAAGAATATTAAGCTTAATATTACATCTCTTTCTGTAATACCCCCCAACCCTTCCAATCTTTAGTTCAGTGCCACACTAAACCAGAAGGCTTAACTCATATCTCCCAGTAATGTGTTTGACTCCTAAAGCACAAAGCTTTATTTTGAATTTGTTAAATTTATAATTGGATTCCAAAGATTGAATATAAGCTTCCCAAATGGAAAGAAATAATTTTCTAAGCTTAAAAGTGAAATTTGTTCCTCTCAATTCTAGTAGCATTAAATTATGTAATTGGATATGCCATTGCTAAAAGGTTGGTGGTTCATCTTGCACCCACCCACTTTGCAGAATGCATTTTTTTCTTTGCTTTTCTCACAAACAGTCTTCAGAACATAAGAGTTCCCATACTGGGACAGAGCGAAGGTCCTTCAAGTTTAGCATCCTGTTTCCAACGATGGCCAACTCGGGGCCCAAGAACCTTTATCTGATATTTAATAAGGCAATGCTATCAAGAATAATTCCTATTGATAAGGGTATATTTTGGCCAGTAATTTTAGATAAGTAACTAAAGTGTCCTTTTAGTTACAGGGCAGACTGGATAGACTATTCAGATGTTTATCTGCTGTCATTTACTATGTTACTATTACTTACAACAGGTGTGAGCCCGCCAGGACAGATAGGGAAAAATTCTTGAGTACCTGAATAATTTGTAATCCACATAGAATTGTAGGATATGCGGAAAATAAATTTAAATAAATAAAATATACTATGGGTGGCATCTGTGTGCGCTAAAATAATTTTGGAGCATGCACAGCACTAATCAGAGCAACTACATTGCCACATGCTTACCAACTGGCATGTAGTTAACACATGAACCCTTAATGCCTACAAAATATGTGTGGTTAAAGACTCGTGCACTAATGGGAAGATTAGCACATGGCCGTTATCGCACAGATAGAAAATGTGGCCTTTACAGCTGCACTAAAAGTGACCCCCACCGCATGACAGCGCAGGCCCCTAAGCACTCTTTTCTGGAAGAAATTTATAGGCAAACAGCTTCATATCACATGTAAAAAGGTTATATTTGAACCCTGTCATTTTACCCAATTACAGCAGCCCCCCCACCCCCCACTTGTGTATTGATTCTGTATCCATGGTTTGCCTGAGCACTGAATGCTACCCCCCCCCCCCCCCGTGTAAATCCTCAGATTTTCACTGGCAGTGAGCAGCATCTACTGCTTGCTGCTCACGCCGGCCTGAGCTCCCCCCCCTTCTGACATCACATCCAGGTCACAGGATAATGAAGTGTCGTCAGAGCAGATGCTGCTTGCTGCCGGTGAAGTTATGTTTAGGGTGGGGGGCTGTAGGTGTGGTAGGGTAGAGAGCAGAGGGCATCAGTGTTCACAGTGTTTATGTTCAGAAACCTCTTCATAATGGCATGTTTGCTATTTGCAGTTTCACTTAACCATGTTAGGTCTTGGAAAGTATTTCCCATGGATAAGAGACCCTACTGTATTAGGGATCAAATTGCTCATATAAAGTGCTTGTAACCCTGGAGCAAGACTAAATTGAAATTCATGCATATCAGCAATATAAGCTGTCTATGTCCTAGTATACCTGCAACAATAATGTGAAAGATCAACATCAACAACCAAGGGAGCACCCAAATCATGTCCCGATCTCGCCAACATCTCGGAAAAGTCACCCTTAATCAGATATCTGGATAAGCCTTGTATGTAAATCAGATATAGGTTTTTTATTCTGCCTTTACCTATTCAGTTTGAGGTCGGATTAAATTACAAGATTGAATGGGAATTTTAATCAGGCCCTTAATTGTTTACCATAATGTGACTGAAGGCTATCATTTGGTAAAGAATGAATATAATGTGCCAATTGATGATGGTGAACAAAAAAAATCAGTAGGGTGAGCAAAAAGTGGTCTTGAGGATATCGGAAAAACTCATAATAGTCCCCCCTTCAGTTAACATAACTTCTGAATGAGTAAATCCCCTTGTCTCCCATCTAAGAGCATTCATACTTGAGTCCATGCCTGCTGGAGAATTAATATTCCTATTTATAGATAATTCGACTAGAATTTTTATTCGTTAATGCATGTTTATAAATTACAGATTCTTAATGTGCTCAAGATGAGTAGTTTAAACACAGTAGCAGGGAATAAGCAGTTTGGAGAACTTGAGGAAAGAAAATCAACGGTTAAGTTTAAGTTCTTCCATTTGCAAAAGTCATTCCCAATGTCTTAGTCCTATGCTGCATTGTATCACATCAAAGAGCCCCAGATAACTAGAACATGAACATTTTGTTAAACTAGATGAAAAGTTCTGGGTGGCTGTCCAGATTGATGAAGTTATCTACATTTGATAACATTCTTGGTTTTTGCAGGCTTTTCTTTGAAAGCTGCTTAAAGCTGTATTTCTGTCTCAGTAATTAGAAGACTTCAAAACCTAGTTGACACATTGCTTTTCATTAAATAGTAGAGGTGTGGATGCCAAAGATTTGAAATGCTGTTGGGTATGAGATGGAATGTGATTTTTTTTTTTAAGCAATCATAGTGCTGTAAATGGAAACGAGACAGACTGGCTGCCTTTTGGAGAGATACATAGATTCAAATATAAACCAAGCTTTTTGGGCCAAAAAAAATGGCCCCAAAATGGGGTTCTTGGCTTATATTCAGGTCATTGCCTACCTGTCCCCCCCTCCTAGACTTGTTGCAGACCTCCGCCTTGCCTGCTTAATGGCCTGGTGAGCTTGGCCGAGACAGGAGGCATCCCTCCCGTTTCCTGTACCGCCAGATTATGGCAATCTTTTTTTTTTTTTTTTTTTTAATCTCCCCTTGCATACCGTTTCAAATCCCTGATGGTCTAGCGGTGTACTGGGCAGGAGCAAGCTTTATGCACTCCTGCTCTGTGCTGAGCCCCTCCCTGAATGGCTGTATTGAGTTCTCGTAGCCCAGCGATGTACTGGGCATGAGCTGAGCCGCTTGCTGAATGACTGCCCCGAGTTCTCGGGGGACTTGTGAGAACTCATGGCAAAAATTCAGCGAGCAGCTCAGCGCTGGGCAAGAGTGAGGAAAGGTTGTTGATGCTCAGTACACTGCCAGGCCGTGAGAACTCAAGGCGGCCATTCAGGGAGGGGTGCAGAAAGCTCACTCCTGCCCAGTACACCGCTGGACCACCAGGGATTCAAAAAGGTATGTTGGGGGAGGCGAGAGGGAGATTTTTTTTTTTTAATGGCAGAATCAGCTGGGACAGGAGGGATCCCTCCTGTTCTGGCCCACCATGTCATACTGCAGAGCCTGGCATGAAGGAAAAGCAGAGCACATGAATATTAACACAAACACTCGCTGTCTATATTCAAGTCAACTTTTTTTCCTCCATTTTTGGGGAAAAAAAGTACCTCGTCTTATATTCGAGTATATACGGTAGGTTCCAACATGGTAACAGGTTACATTGTGCACATAGGAAACCTCAGAAGCAATTAAGTGTTGTGGTTATGTCAGACTCCAGCATTGATCTTTCAAGCATTACTGTCAATAAAGTAATAGTTTGTACTTATGAGTTTCTGTGAAATTTCTCCTGCTAGTTATATTTACATTGTGGTTGACTACTTCTTTAAGAGGTTCAGCAAAACAGACTATTCCATGAAAATAGGGAATGTCCAATCTTGCACTGTATAAACTTCCTGTGCCATGATGTCTATGATGTGGGTGACTATCAAATACCAAAATCCTATGAAGCCTCACTACTAGAGCTATCATCAGAGAAGAGCAAGAAGATGTCACTGACAGATCAATAAAATGTATTTTCTAGTGCAATAAGTGTCATTCTTGATGGACGGGTAATCTTCCCATGCTTGCAAGCTGTGCAGAAGGAATCCATTCTAGCTTTTGAATCTCTCCTCCTTTACTAGAGGGCTCTTCTGCCCTCTTCAGTTTTTTCTTCTGAACACAAGCTGGAAGGAGTCTTTCTGATCTGTTCTGTATATTTCTTTATTTTTCGTGGGTTTATTTTTTTGTGGTTTTTGGTAGCTTTCGGTGCTCAGAGCTCACCACTTTGAGGGTCAAGTTCTGCCTGCATAGAGGAGAAGCAGACTGAGGTCTGCTGGTAACAGGCCAATCCCTCTGTGGTACCTATTAGCCAGCCAATCTGCAGAAACTTTCATGGAGCTCAGGGTCCGGTCTCCTAGTAGCTGGGTTGCAAGGGCTTGAGCACAGGCTGTCAAGCATCTGTAGGGGGCTCAGTGGGGCTTTGCAGGGTACCAGCTGCATTTTGCCTCCCCCCTTTTGCATGCATGGGAATACAGGGTTAGAGGCTCAGTTAGACTTCAGTCCGAATGGCAACCCAAAGATTCAGTCATGGCTATTATCTTAGCGTGAACAGTCTCACTATTAAAGGTTTTCCTGCAGAAAACCTTTCCTCAAGATCACAGAGGCTAGAACTTCTATGGCTCCATTCTGTCCTTTTTTTTTACTGAGAAGTTGTTTAGGCTTTCCATGTCAATCAAGAGGTCAGATTGCAGGCATTCTAGTCCACAGGTTCTAAGAAGAGGGGACATATTCTGAAAAATTTTTATGCTTACTAGTTAGACTCAACGCAGTGTACCAGTGTCAAAGGCCATAATTTTCAGATGGATCTGTAGGACCATTTCATCAGCATACATTGTCTGTGGCAAACAGTCACTAGTCTTTGTAAAGACATATTCGACTAGAAGTGTTACTTCTTCATAGGTGGAAGCTTGGGTGGTCTCCCCTGAGCAGATTTGTAGGGCAGCGACTTTGTCCACTCTAAGTACATTTTCCAAGTTTTACAGAGTGGATGCAGAGACAAGGGTGGACTCTGCTTTTGGGTTCTCATTGTTACAAGCCGGCGCAGAGGTCCTGCTCTAAATTTCTGGGACTGCTTTTGTATGTTTCATCCATCTTGAATAAAACATCTATTATATAAGAAAAAGATTAGATTCCCACCTTACTAATATCTTTTCTAGTAGATACGTATGTCATTCTGGAGTCCCACCCTGTCAAGTTATCTCCTGCACCTGCCTGGTCTCTCAATTGGAAAGTTGAGTCCAAACTGAAATTTGGACGTCAATCAGACCTTAAGGGTATGAAAGATTTGGACAAATTCCTGGAGGAAAAGTCCATAGGGGAAGTCCATGGGGGAAGCCTCTGCTTGTCCTGGATCGGTAGCGTGGAATGTTGCTACTCTTTGGGTTTTGACCAGGTACTAGTGACCTGGATTGGCCATCGTGAGAACAAGCTACTCTGTTATTCTTATGTTCTTAAGAATAATCTATTACTATATAACACATTGGGATAATACTTGAGCTACATAAATGTTTGTTTGGCATGATTATTTTGATGTTTCGATTGTTCACATTTATTAAATTTTTTCTTGCCCCTATTCTTTAGGCCACTTGTGCTGGTTTGTTCTTCTGCAGTGGCAATGATAACATATTTGTTATAATTTCAGAGCAGAACAGAGTTGTACCCCTTCTTCGCATGTGTTTCTATATAGAGCTATCGCCTGCTTTGGTACAAACTGAAGGGGCAGCAGAGCCCTCTGGTGAAGGAGGAGGAATTCAAAAGTTGGAATGCATTCCTTCTCCATGGCTTGCAAGCATGAGGAGATTACCCATCCGTCCAGAAAGATACACCTATATACTAGAAAATGTATTAGCAAGGTAAGAACCTAATCTCTTTTTAAATAAATCAATTGATTCTTAATATGAAAATGCAGAGTAATTAAGGTAATCTCCTTTCATTGATTACTTTAGGAGAAGACTAGCTTTAACAATCGTTTTTCTTCTTTAATAATCATGTTTTAGTGACTTTCATCAGCCTCCAATAGGGTTTTCATATTAAGACTCCCTGTTTGTTCACTCAAGGTGTAGATTGGAGAGGGACTTTCATATTTAATCCTGAAATAAGTATTTACCCAAAATTTAAGTTGAAGACAGAAAATAAATTGGTTCTGTATGAAATATATCTGAATGAAGCCAGTATTACCTTTAGTATGCACACAAGATGCCTATTATGTATTTGTGGCAAACATTTCCAATGTCGCTAGAAGAAAAGGTAGACCAGGAAATCGCACTAAAGTTTAAGTACACCTAGCGGAGTTCTGCGCAATGCAGAATTTGCATAGAATTCTCCATTGATATAGAATGTACTTTTTTGGGATCAGGCTGCAGGCGAGGCCCCTCTTATGCTCCTCCGCCTTCTAGCTGTGACCAAGAGTGGTTGTCTCCCACTCTCCACAGGTCCAGCAATTTCTCCTACCTCCCTCTGCCCCCAACCTGGGTCCTATAAATGTGCAGTCTTTGCAAGCAATTAATGCAGGCCAGCATTGAATAGCCTGGCAGAGGATTGGGAGAAGGCATATTTAGGGGAGACTGAGAGATGCTGACTCAGATGGACAGGAGTGAAAGAGATATGTTGGCTTTGGGAGGATAGTGAGGAGAGAGTGAGATGCTGCACTTTTGGGTCTCCAGTTCAGTTAATACCCTGTCATGAGCCTGGGCCTCATGGTTATTGGGAGATTTAGGCAAGGTGGAGTCTGCTTTAATCTGAAAGTCTGACAAAAGGGCCTTATTTTGAGCTTTTCAGTGGCTCTGGATTTTGGACAAAACCAATTTGCTTTTGTACTAATACATAGTAAATAGAAACATGATGGCAGATAAAGGCCAAATGGCCCATCTAGTCTGCCCATCCACAGTAACCATTATCTCTTTCTCTCTCCGAGAGATCCCACGTGCCTAACCCAGGCCCTTTTGAATTCAGCCACAGTTTCTGTCTTCACCACCTCTTCTGGGAGACTGTTCCACGCATCTACCACCTTTTTTGTAAAAAAAAGTATTTCCTTAGATTACATGGGGGAGCCATGTCAGCACGTGGAGATGGAGAAGTTCCCCCTGAATTTGCTGGTTCTATCTTTTCTCAGGCACTGGTTCTCCCTTTTGTTGGGTAAGTGCAGAGTCAGAATTCAGAACTCCGAGTTGGTCACAGGAGCTGCGGGGCGCCAGACTGCTCGGTTAGAAATAGGGTGTGGGCAGCCCTTCTCCTAAGTTCGTCCTGCTATTTCACCAAGCCTATCTGCTCAAACAGGCCCATGCCTTGCAGGAACCATGGGAGAGGGGGTAAGTCTTTCCCCTCTTGGGACAACAAGCACCATTTTCAGCATCGGCCCCACCTGTGAACAGTGTGCCAAAGCGCAGACAGTTTCAGGGTGTGGAAGTGCTGGAAGCTGTACTGTCCTCGCTGAATCCTTCCTAAGCCAAGAGTTCATTGCTTCACGGTCCACCACACCTCTGGAAGAGTTGGAGGAAGGTGAGCTGCCTCCTGACCCCACAGATGATCTGACAATGGTGAGAATGTTTCATAAAGAGGAGCTGCCTTCATTAACGAATTCTTAAGGCACTTTAAGCTCTGAATATTGACCCATTCGATTCCCTGGCAGCAAACCCTAAGATGGTGGGTACCCGAAAGCCCTCCAAGGCCTTTCCAGTGCATGAGGCGATGCAAGAATTGGTTTCATTGCATTGGGATAAGCCATTAGATGTCCAGGGCCATTGCCTGGCTTTATCCCCTCACCTCCAGTGAGTTGGATAAGCTGCTCTGGCCTAAGGTGGACGCACTGATGGCTGTCGTAACAAGACTACTCTCCCTGTGGAAGGTAGTATTGCCATGAAAGATGTTCAATACTGAACCCTTAAGCTTTCTTTTGAGGTGGCATGAGGTGGCAGTGCTTTCCCTGTAGGTAGCTGTCTGCAGTTCTTATGTCATTAGCGCATGCCTTGACTGGGTACAATAGGTGGCCGATTCTCTAGAGGAACTAGAGTTCTCTCAGCCTTCTCTCTTTCTTTCTGGTCATGGAATCAGGACTTGCCTACTTGGTATAGATTATTTGTATGATCCTGTCCTGGCATCAGCTAAACAAATGGCCCTGACCAGCAAGGCACAGTGCTCCCTGTGGCTTTGGCACTGGGTGGCTGACGCAGCCTCTAAGCAGCATTTGATAAAGCTGCTCTTTAGGGGAAAACTTTTCTCAGCAAAGACTTGGAGACTTGGAGAAAATAGTCAAGGATCTGGGCGAGGTTAGACCTTGGTGTCCGCCTGAAGATTGGCCACAGCAAGCCATGGCACGGGCAAAGTTTTGGGACTCCAAAAAATACTACCTGGGTAAATCTCTGTCCTTTCAGATGCCCAAATTCCAGCCGAAGCATTCCTTTCACACGGAAAAATGATCTGGACAGCAGTTCGCTCATGCTTCATCCGGAGCTCTGCCAGCCCATTGATTAGTGGCTGACTCACTCCCCTCTGGCCCTTCAGATAGAGGAACGGCTGTCACTCTTTTATGGGGGGTGGGTAAAGGTGACCGTGGACTGGTAGGTCTTGGATGTCATTTGCGAAGGGTACAAGTTAGTTTTCCTCAGTCGCAGATTCCTTTGGTGCTGGCTGCTCTCTGAGAGACATTGGAGCGGTGTCTCTGGTACCGCAGTCAGAGCTCAGGATGGGCAGGTACTTCATTTATTTTATTGTACCAAAAAAAGGGGGGGTGGTCCTTTTGCCCCATACTCTACCTCAAGTGGGTCAACCAATTCTTGCAAGTCCACTGTTTCAGGATGGAAACTCCTAAGTCTGTGATAGAGGCAGTGCAACCTGGTGAGTTTCTTACTTCTCTGGACCTTAAGGAGAGATATATGCATATTCTCATCTGACTGCCTCATCATTGTTTCCTTCAGTTTGCAGTGCTAGGGCAGTTCGTAGTGTTGCCCTTCGGCCTTTCCACAGCTCCCAGGACTTTTACCAAGATCATGGTGGTGGTAGCGACATTTGTACATATGGAAGGTGTCTGTTCTTCAATTTCTCAGCTAGGTGGTAAACGCTACCAAAAGCCACCTGGAGCCAACTCAGTGTCTGGAATATCTGGGAGTGGTGTTTGACATGGTCAGGAGACTGGCTTTTCTTCTGGAAGCAAGAAGGATCACACTTCAGTCTCAAATCCATTAGTTATTGAGAGACCTGCAGCTGTGTGCTCAGGTCTATGCCCAGATACTAGGCTCAATGGCGGTGGCATTGGAGGTAGTCATGTGGGCATGGGTTCACATGAGACTGTTACAGCGGACAGTTCTCTCACGATGTGCAGTGTCGCAGGAATAAACTTTGCTTCCCAGTACCTTTTTAAACTGGCGGTGGTCCAGCGCGGTCTCCTGCTGGACGGCTGCCTTTCATTGCAGAGAAGCGCACAACGCAGGAGCACGACCTTTGCGCTTCCTGCCTGGTCCCGCGCCGCTCCGTGATTGGATGAGGTCAGTTCTCATCGAGGTTGCGCACAATGCGGGAGCGTGACCACCGCCAGTTTAAAAAGGTATGGGGGGGCTGCGGGCTACTTCAGGCTTCCCAGCACAAGACTACCAGACGCACCTTGCCCTCTGAAGAGGAGGAAAAACCAAGAAAAAAATTCTGAACCAGGGGTGTGTGTCTTATGGTTGGGTGCGTCTTATAGAATGAAAAATACAGGATATGTTTTTTGTTGCCCTTGTGATTTGTTATACAATGTAAATTGAAATACAATTAGTTGACATTCTTAACTGATAAAACTTTGAGGTTCTAGGATGTTGCTATTCTTTGCAAGAAAGCATTAAAAAAAATAATATTGGCATGCAAAGCATGGTAAGTGTCCAATATGTGGAAAACTTTATGCTCCAACATTCTCCACCACAGTATGAACCAAGCTATCTTTAAGATTGTCTTCGATTAAAAGCAATGCAAGGACGAGATTGAAAAACAACAGAAGGTAAGTATCTCCCAGTGCTTCTGTATAAGATGTGCAATGGTATTCACTTAATCTGAGAAACATAAAACACAGACAAAATGGTTTCCCCCTATGGCTTTTCACTAAAGAAGGAAGCACTCTTTCTCTCTTCAGCACCTTTGTATGCTTGGGTGGTTAGCTGTGGAAGGGGCTGATATTCTATCTGGTGGTCTTAAAGAAAGGAGGCACCTTCTGGCCCATTCTGGATTTCAAAAGAGTGAATGCTTGCCTGTAGGTTCAGTACTTTCGCATGCAGACTGTGTTCTGTCATCACATCAGTTTGACCAGGGAAGTTTCTAATTTCCCTAGACCTCACGGAGGTCTACCTGCATATCCCCATTGTGGATTACCGCAGGAGATATTTGCTCTTCTGTGAGCAAGGGCAGCATTTTTCAGTTACATAAGAACATAAGAAGTTGCCTCTGCTGAGGCAGACCAGAGGTCCATCTCACCCATCAGCCCTATTGCCTGAGCAGTGATCTCTGACTATTTCTATAACTTACCTCTTACTCCTATCCCTATAACCTGCCTCTACTCCTATCTGTACCCCTCAATCCCTTTGTCCTCTAGGAACCTATCCAAACCTTCCTTGAAGCCCTGTAATGTGCTTCTGCCTATCACAGCCTCCGGAAGTGCGTTCCATGTATCCACCACCCTCTGGGTGAAAAAGAACTTCTTTGCGTTTGTTCTAAACCTGTCCCCTTTCAATTTCTCTGAGTGCCCCCTCGTACTTGTGGTTCCCCATAATTTAAAAAATCTGTCCCTGTCTACTTTTTATATGCCCTTCAGGATCTTGAAGGTTTCTATCATGTCTCCTCTAAGTCTCCGCTTCTCCAGGGAGAACAGCCCCAGATCTTTCAGTCTGTCAATATATGAGAGGTTTTCCATGCCCTTTATTAGCTTAGTTGCTCTTCTCTGGACTCCCTCAAGCACTGCCATGTCCTTCCTGAGGTACGGCGACCAGTACTGGACGCAGTATTCCAGATGCGGGCGCACCATTGCACGATACAGTGGCAGGATGACTTCCTTCGTCCTGGTCGTGATACCCTTCTTGATAATACCCAACAATTTGTTTGCTTTCCTTGAGGCTGTGGCGCACTGCGTCGACGTCTTCAATGTTGTGTCCACCATCATTCCCAGGTCTCTTTCAAGGTTACTTACCCCTAGCGGTGATCCCCCCCCCCCATTTTGTAAGTGAACATCGGGTTCTTTTTCCCCACATGCATGACCTTGCATTTCCCTATGTTGAAGCTCATTTGCCACTTTTTGGCCCACTCTTCCAGTGTCGTCAGATCCTTTTGGAGATCTTCGCAGTCTTCCGTGGTTTTAACCCTGCTACCGTGTTTCCCCGATGATAAGACAGGGCCATCAAATAAGACAGCCCCCCCTTTTTAGAAAAAATTGTAAAATAAGGCACCCCCCCCACAAATAAGCCACCCACCGATACCTGCGCTTACCCGAATCGGGTGGTACGGTGGGTGACTCCGTGTGGTCCCTCCGTCTACCGCGGGGGTCGGCAACCCGCGGCTCCAGAGCCGCATGCAGCTCTTTTCCACCTTTGCCGTGGCTCCAGTAGTGTGTCACGCAGGTGTGCATCTTACAAGTCCGGCGTCGCGGCGGGAAATAGCCATGCTGAACAGTGAGCTCAGCACTACACAGATGAAAGCCTTGCTTGCTGATTGGTCCGGCGGCACGGCCGCCGGACCAATCAGCAAGCAAGGCTTTCATCTGTGTAGTGCTGAGCTCACTGTTCAGCATGGCTATTTCCCGCCGCGACGCCGGACTTGTAAGATGCACGCCTGAAAAGAAATCATCCTGGCCGGGGTCGGTGTCATGCTCCGGAGATCTACAGCCTTCCTATCTCCCTCTCCCTTCTACCTGCTTCCGGCCACATCCCCTGCTCCGCGGCTCTCTTCGGCAACTCAGCAGCAGCGATCGACACAAGCTTCTGACGTCGGGGCCTACCCTCTGCGAGTCCCGCTTGTTTCAACTTCCTTTTTCCACAAAGGCGGGACTCGTAGAGGGAAGGCCTCGATGTCGGTAGCTTGTCTTGATCACCGCTGCTGACAAGTTGCTGAAGAGAGCCGCGGAGCAGGGGGGTGTTGCCAGGTGCAGGTAGAAGGGAGAGGGCCAGATGCAGGACTCGTGGGTGAGGGAGCAGAAGAGAGAGAGAAAGGATAGAGATACAGAGGGGACATGAAAGGGTAAATAAGGCATCCCCCCGAAAATAAGCCCTAGAGCATATTTTGGCCTTCCAAAAAAAATAAGACAGTGTCTTACCATCGGGGAAACACGGTATATAGTTTGGTGTCATCCGCAAATTTAATGAGCTCACATTTTGTTCCCGCCTCCAGGTCGTTGATAAATACATTGAACAGGAGCGGTCCCAGCACCGACCCCTGCGGAACTCCGCTCGAGACCCGTTGCCAGTCTGAGTAATGGCCCTGTACTCCAACCCTCTGTTTCCTGTCTGCTAGCCAGTTTTTGATCCATCGGTGGACCTCCCCTTGCACCCCGTGGTTCCATAGCTTCTTAAGCAGTCTTTCATGTGGTACCTTGTCGAAGGCTTTTTGGAAGTCAAGGTAAATGATGTCTATGGATTCCCCTTTATCCACCTGGCTGTTCACCCCCTCAAAGAAGTACAATAAGTTTGTGAGGCATGACCTACCCTTGCAGAAGCCATGCTGACTCGACTTCAGCTGCCCATTGTTTTCGATGTGCTCACAGATGCTGTCCTTAATCAGAGCTTCCATCATCTTTCCCGGGACCGGGAAATTTCTCAAGAACAGGCATCGGTAAAGGCAGAGGCAATACATGCACAGCCTGAGAAGTCACCAGTGTCAAACTGAAAAACGAGGTCATGGTTTTGGGGAGGCCGACAGGTTGACACTGATACCACAGAGGGGAAGCAGCCTTCTCTGTGCTGATACCTTTTCAGGTAAAGCTGTCATTCAGGGGGCCTTGTCTTTCCCCACCCACTAGATTTACTTTGGTACATTCCATTTGTGCAGAATGGTGAGCTGACACTAAAAAAAGGAGAAATTTTGCTTTACCTGATAATTTTCTTTTCTTTAGTCAGTGAAACCATTCTGGAAGACCTCGGCCTAGTATCCTGGTTGTGCTCTGTGTTCTCTCAGTTAACTTAAAAAATAAAATAAAATTCTGATTCATAGCCAGGTTAGCTTTTCCTGGTATGTGCAGGATAGCGAGTGCCAGCAGTGGTTGATGAGGCATGGGTACATTATAAAGGGATCTACTGCTTGGCAGATGCTTACTGGAATTTTCCAGGGCATACCACAGCTTATTCAGTGATGTCACTGGTAGAACTCGGGTTTTTTTTTGTTTTTGTTTTTTTTACCTCCACCTGCTGGTAGGAGGTATAGAACAGTTTTGCTTCCTAAAGAAAAGAAAATTATCAGGCATAATTTCTCCTTTTATAGTGTGTGGGTAGCGCGTGCCATTCCCAAAATTACTACAGAATGCCCAAGTGGTCTTGTGGTAATACTTTTTTAATTGCTGTAAGCAGCTAAGTATAAGGACCTCATGGAATCTTGCTACTTTTTGGGACTTTAGCAGATCTGGATTGACCCCTTCTGGAAATAGGATGCTGGGCTAGACACGAACCTTTGGTCTGACCTAGAATGGCAGTTCTTATGACATCAAGGAAAGGCCCTTTTTTTGGACTAAAATTTTCAAGTACTCGTGTAAAAGAAAATGTGTACGTTGCCTGATTTTACTTTTGTTTTTAATTAGGCCATTTTTAGTATGCTGAACATAAAGAAGAAATGGTTTGTAAGCAGTATCCTAGTTAAGATTAAAAAGTAGAAATTCTGAATGAATCAGATTTAAGAATGTGGGTGCAGAGTATGGAAATTCAGAAGGCAGATGGGTGTAGGCATTGCTCTCACAGTAAAAGATGGTGTTTACTGTGGTTTTAAACAGGGTAGTTTTAGCTTCCTGTATAAAGTGTACTCATAATGGTCTCTTAATCACCAGATCAAGTACAGGACATCTGTTGCAACTTTTTCTTTTTGCATGGTCTCCTGAGTTCTGGGGATGGGGGGGACAAATGTCTGTCGATTGTGTCAGTGTCTCATTCTTAGGACACCTTCCACAAGAGCTGTTGTGTTGCACGTGGCTGGAAGTGACATGCTTTTTTTCTTTGATTCTAGACTGGAGCAAAATCCTAGACCCTTCCAAGTCTCTGTGCACACTTGTAAATAGTTATGAAATTAAACCTCAGGAAGCCTGGGAGAGATGCCAGTGATAATGTCCCAGATTTGTATAGAGTGAGCAAGCAACAGAATAAAGCACCAAGAGCACAGGAAATATCATTTCCCAAGGCGTGGCAGTTCATACTTAGTAAAATCATGTTTCTAATTTATTTGATTTCCCCTGCTTCCCCAGATTCCTATTCAAAACACCACATAAAATGCATGTCCCATTTTTTTTTTTCTCTCCATATATATATATATATATATATATTTTTTTTTTTTCCCCCCATTTATTTATTTATTCAAATTTTCAAATATAAACAAGTGAATGTACTTGAATACAGATTGGAAATAAAATATACCACACTAGGTCGGCAACACTGGCCACTATGATGGAAAAGGAAAAACAAGAAATCATTATTAATTATTTAGTCCACAAATAATATGATCCAAGCACAAGTAATAAAAATAAAAGAAGAAAAAATACACTTATATCATGGGACCGATAGGAAAATAAACCCCTGAAAGTTGGTTCATTAAATTGCAGGTGGAACCACTGAACCAATAATCACATCCCCCCTTCCTTAGCCACACTAAATTCCATTAATTGTTTCGGTTCAAAAAAAAGAATTTTTCCCATCTAGTGACACACAACATTAGCAGGAAATTTAGAAACAAAGGATGCGCCTAAAGCAAAGATCCTCGGTCTATAAATCAAAAAGTCTTCTCTTCTGGGTCACTTGAGAGATATCAGGAAACATTTGAATTGAAGAACCTTGGAGCATCTCCACCCACCTTTGAAATATAGATGTCGCTGGGAAAAGATAATTGGTAAATCTTATACTGATAAAGAATGGTCTAAAATATTGCACTCCCTTCTCCATGGTATCATATTGCTAGCAATATGATAGAAAATGGTTATAAGATGTTTTTTTGCTGGCACTACACCCCAGTATGATTGCAAGCTATGAATGGGGAAAGATTGGATGAATGCTGGATAGGATGTGGAGAAGTGGGCACTTTTGAACATATTTGGTGGCATTGTATAAAAGTACAGACCTAGGAGGATAGAGTAATTTCTTTCATTGAGGCAGTGTTGGGCATTTCGATACCCAAGACTATGGAGTGTTGTTTGTTGAATGTGGGGCCTTTCACACTACCTATTAAACAACAGAAATGGATTCATCTGATAATGAGGGCAGGTCGACTTGTTCTGGCATCAGCTTGGAAACAATCAGACCTTCCATCATTCCGGGTATTGTTGACCAAAGTTCAATTTATACAGCAGATGTCTAAATTGACTGCTCTTAGGAGAAATCAGATACATAGCTATAATACCATTTGAGGTGTATATGACGCTTGGGCTAGTTCACAAGCGAATAATTTCATGATTCTTGAATAATAGATTTCCCTATCATAACATTTCATGCTTCTCCTGCACACATCCCTCCACCGGGATGGGAGGGGGGGAAGGGAGGGTTGATCATGGAAGGCCCACAGACAATATGTTATCCTTAATATGTATTAAGAAATAAGTTAGACAACAATTTAATATATTGTTTAATGTTTGACTACATATGATAGTTGTTTTTAAAATGCATTTAATTATCAATAAAAAAAATGTTTTTAAAAATGAATTGAAGAACTGAAAAAGGTATCGTTCATATGTCTAAAGTAAGTACGAAGAATCAGATCTCTATCAACTCCAATGCAAATGTTACTATGAGTGTAGTTCTTTCAGTTAACACTTCAGTGAGTTTTCAAAAAAAATTTGTTAAATTCATATCCATCTTTTCAACTTCCGCTGGTCCGGTAGGGGTAGAGCTATTCCTCTGCCCTCCAACCCAGCCCGCTGATTAACTGTATCCCTGACATCCTGTTTGTCTGTCTTGCCTATTTAGATTGTAAAGTCTTTTGAATAGGGACTGTTTTCTTACTCTTTGTGACTCTGCAGCGCTGCATGCGTCTGGTAGCGCTATAGAAATAATTAATAGTAGTAGTAGTAGAGCTATCTTATTTCTTTCCCAAGGAAATCTATTGAGCGCTAATTGGTGGTAAACTTTCCATTGGTATTAACAAAGTCTCTTTCAAATATCTCTGGATCATATCTACTCCAGGAATTATTGGAGATTTAGGAAAGTTCAGCAATCTCAAGTTATTCCTTCTCTGCTTATTTTCCATATATAGTACTCCCCCGATATTCACGGGGGATCCGTTCTAGGAACCCCCGTGAATGTTGAAAAACCGCAAATATGGTTTTTAGCAGGGGAGACAGGAGAGGGCAGTGCCGGCGAGTGAAGGAAATCACTCGCAGTATGCTCCGACCACCTGATTGGTGAGGCCTGACTTTAGTACAGGAAGAGGCAGTCGGAGCATACCGTGAGTGATTTCCTTCACTTGCCGGCGCTCCGGCTACCCTCTCCTCCTCGGTCATTTGCAGTCGGAAAATACCTCGAATGACCAGGATCGCGGACCGCAAATTCACTGTAATCTAATTTTCTTTGAATAGAAGATCTTTCTTTAACAATCTCCAATTCTAAGGTTTTAATTGCATTAATCTGTTCTTCGTGCTTATGCAACTTCTCACTTTGTTCTTTTAACATTACCCCATGAACATTAACCTGGGAGTTGATAAATGCACAACTCCATATATTTTTATGGTTCCTGTTTCTAGACTTTGGGCAGAGACCCAGTGTCTGTGCCTTGAAAGAGCAGCACAGAGGTGATGAGTGCAAGGAGAGCCTATTTGAGATACCGTGGCCCAGTGCAGTTTGTTGAGGAGAAGCTGTCTTTTGGTTACTTCGGATGGGCAGACTGGATGGACCATTTGGCCTTAATCTGCCATCATGTTTCTGTGTTTTCTATGATTGACTCTTATTTTATATCTGGGTATCCAAGAGAAATCCTTTCCTGACCTAGATTTTAAACATGTATGCCCATAGTATACTCAAGAGCAGAGTTTTTCAACCTTTTTACACCTATGGACCGGCAGAAATAAAATAATTATTCTGTGGACCAGCAGTTGAAGAACACTGGGCTAAGTCATAGAAACATAGAAGATGACGGCAGAAAAGGGCTACAGCCCATCAAGTCTGCCCACTCTGCTTACCCACCCCCTGTCTATGCCCTAATGACCCAATTTCCTTATCTTGACCCTCGTAGGGATCCCACATGGGTATCCCATTTATTCTTAAAGTCTGGCACGCTGTCTGCCTCGATCACCTGCACTGGAAGCTTGTTCCAATGATCAACCACTCTCTCTGTGAAGAAATACTTTCTGGTGTCGCCATGAAATTTTCCGCCCCTGAGTTTGAGCGGGTGCCCTCTTGTGGCCGAGGGTCCCTTGAGAAAGAAAATATCATCTTCCACTTCGACACGTCCCGTGAGGTACTTAAATGTTTCGATCATGTCTCCCCTCTCCCTACGTTCCTCGAGAGTGTAGAGCTGCAATTTGTTCAGTCTCTCTTCATACGAGAGACCCTTGAGCCCCAAGATCATCCTGGTGGCCGTCCGTTGAACCGATTCAATTCTGCGCACATCTTTACTGTAATGTGGCCTCCAGAATTGCACACAGTACTCCAGATGAGGTCTCACCATGGCCCTGTACAAAGGCATTATGACTTCAGGCTTTCGGCTGACGAAACTTCTATTGATACAACCCAATATCTGCCTTGCCTTAGATGAAGCCTTCTCCACTTGATTGGCAGTTTTCTTATCTGCACTGATGATTACTCCTAAATCTCGTTCTGCTGAAGTCCTAGTTAAAGTTTCTCCATTCAAGAAGTACGTCCTGCATGGATTTCCGCTTCCGAGGTGCATGACCTTACATTTCTTAGCATTGAAGCCTAGCTGCCAGGTTGAGGACCAACTTTCCAATGTAAGCAGGTCCTGCGCCATATAATTCTGTAAACTGCATTCACTTACTATATTACATAGTTTGGCGTCATTGGCGAATGGTGTTATTTTACCTTGAAGCCCTTGAGTCAGATCCCCTATGAATATGTTGAAAAGGAGTGGACCCAGGACCGAGCCCTGCGGCACTCCACTGGTCATCTCCGATGTTTTAGAGAGGGTACCATTAACCACCACCCTCTGAAGTCTGCCACTCAGCCAATCATTGACCCATACAGTTAGTGTCTCTCCTAACTCCATCGATTCCAGACCCTGCCCATCTCTACCCAATCGCCACCCCATACTAGTACTAATTGTAACACTATTTTTTCCATTCATTTTTCACAGATACACAATATAATCTTAGTAACAACACATAATGGTTAACCACAAATTAAACTACACCAAGCACACTGACAGCAGATGTAAAGTCTCAAAATTGACATAATTCAATCACTAAATTCAAAAATAAAATCATTTCCCCCCTACCTTTGTTGTCTCCCTCCCTCCATGCTTTGCCTTACCCTCTGGCCTGCTCCCGCCTGGCCATTTTATGTCATCCCCGGTGTTATCTTCAGGCTGGCTCCCTCTTCCTCACTGATGCAGTACACAAAGCTGCGGGCAGCAGCTCCTTGCGTGTCCCATGCCACATCTGGAAGCCTTCCCTCTGACGTTGCAGCGTCAGAGAAGGCTTCCTGTTCAGGCACAGGACGTGCGTAGGAACCACTGCCCGTGGCTTTGTGCACTGAATCAGTGAGGAAGAGGGAGTTGGCTCGAAGATAACGCCGCATCGATCGCACCGTGGACCGGCGGATGAAGAACACTGTTTTGGGCCTGATGCATGTGGTGGCCCTGTAGACCGGCAGGAAATTTCTGTGGACCGGCACCGGTCCACAGACCGGTGGTTGAAGAACACTGCTCTAGAGCGGTGGGTCTCAACATATCTTCTGTTGTGGCACAGCTGACAGACAATGTTTGTGTGTGTGACGCACTGAAATTCACAGCTGAACAATGTCGCAAACAGATCCTATGGACAGTAAACCTTCAACATTTCCAGTGGAGGCTGGTGGCAGTAGTAATGATTGGGGGGAGGGGGTATCAGAAATAGAGGGATTTTTAATTACCTGGCTGTCTGGATCTTTATCCAGCTTGCAGGCACAGATGGTTGTTACGGAAAGCACATGTTTGCTGTCTAGTCCATTTTTTTTTTGGGTGAAGTACTAGTGTGTCCTGACACATTGGTTGAGAACCACTGCTCTAAAAGAGTGCCTTTTAGGTTTTAAAAATGTCAACCTTTTAGGTTTTAGAAAGTTACATTGGAAGAATTTTAAAGTAGTTACATGCAGCAATTCAAGTTTAAAGTTTATTTAAAATTTCTTATACAGCCCAATCAACCTTCTAGGCGGTGTACAAAGTCATAAAAACGTGAATTGACTAAAAAAAAATGATTTAAGATGACAGAACATCATTAAAAACAATAATTATTAAAAACATTTAAAAACAAAGATGAACGGGAAATAAAAGGGACAAGGGCAAGAATTACAATAATCAAGTAGACAGAAAACATATAGGGAACAAAACAAAAGGAAGGGTAGCATTTGAGTATTTCCTACTTCAGCTGTTAGTTTTGAAGCAGCAAGAGGAAAAACACTTTATTTTAATCACATTGGGGCCAATGCAGAAAGCCATGTGCTAGAACTGCGTTGCCAGTCTCTTTTAGCATGTGGTGTCTATCACAAAACTACTACTATTTATCTTCTATAATAAAACCCTAAGCGACCGGCTGTAGTGAACCTTGCAGGCTGCTCTCCACCTCAGTAGCACGTTGCCTCTAATGCATGGAATTGTGTCAGAGGGAATGTGCTACCGAGGTGGAGAGCAGCTTGCGAGGTTCACTACAGCTGGCCACGATCCTCGGGCTGCTTTTGAAGAGGAGCAGGCCAGAAGATACCAGGAAGCTGGGATGGAGGGAGGGTAAGGACAGGAACAATACAGGCAGGCAGGGGGCCAGGGCGAGAAGGAAGGGGAAAGGGGGCTGCTTTGGGGGGGAAGAGTGTGCTGGGGGGCAGACAGCAATCATGCTGTCTGGAAGTGGGGGGAGAACAGAAGGGGGCCACGGAGCAAGCAGGCATGGCACAACAGGGGGCCAGAGGAATAGGGGGCTGCTTTGGGAGGAGGGGTGTGCTGGGGGCAGACGGCAATCATACTTTGCTCTGGGAGGGGGGGAACAGAAGGAGCCCATGGAGCAGGCAGGCATGGCACAATAGGGTCCAGGGGGATGAGGGAAAGGGGGCTGCTTTGGGGGGAGGGGTATGCTGGGGAGCAGACAGAAATCATGGTTTGCTCTGGGAGGAGGGGGAACAGAAGGGGGCCACTGAGCAGGCAGGCATGGCACAACACACGCACATCTATTCTAGCACCCGTTAATGTAACGAGCTTAAAGCCTAGTTATTTATAAAGCACTACCAGACGCATGCAGCTCTGTACAACAAACATGCAAGAAATGGTCCCTGCTCCAAGATAAACATGGGACAAAGGTGACTAACTTGAATATTTGAGCAGTGAGCATGTAAATTTACTGCTCCTGGACTTCAGTCTATACATTCATTTCTCATTACTGCCTTGAGCAACATACTCAATGCAATGGCTGGTTTGGTCAGATAGTCATGCAGAATTTGTTTGGAGTCTAGAATCCAGCTCCACCCTCCTAGGCCTGTTCTTTTCTGTTACAGGCTGCACCTTCACAACAAGCCTGTTGGCCTTGCCATTGCAAGTGCCTATTCACTATTTTGTTTTTGGTGAGCCTCGTAGCTAGGGATTCACATCTATGATAATTTAAGTCCTGCTACTCACCCTATAGCAGATGGTCTCCGAGAACAACAGGGCTAAAGCATTCTCAACATACCCTTCCACCTCCCTTAGGAGTTGTATTTTTTTTGTATGCTTTTGGATTAGACAGAGGGTCCTACATAACTCAGGCTGGCAGGAAAGCATTCACGTATGTGCAGTGCTGGCCTACCAGAGGCTTCTTAAAAGTATATGGATACCAGATAGTGTCTGCACTAGAGAATGACACAGGGATAAATTTTTCCCCATCCCCGCGAGTTCTTTTTCTGTCCCTGCCCCATTCCTGCGAGCTCTGTCCTCATCTGCATAAACCTCAAACACTTTGAAATCATAAGTGTTTGAGGCTTGTACGACGGTTAAGGCAGAGCTTATAGGAATAGGGCGGGGACAGGGAAAAATTTGTCCCCATGTTGTTCTCTAATCTGCATATTGGACCTGGTCAAATAGTTAAATCTGACTTTAATATGTCGTGCACTCATGTCTACCACATGAGCTAACACCAGCGCTGAACCCATTTCTGCATCATTTAGTTAGTAATCTGCACTCGTACCTGGCGTTAATCCCATGCTGCTGATACGCACAATAGCTTTCTGCATCAACCCCATTGTTATGAATATCCTCATCAGGTTCACTAATCGGCTATTGTAAAGAGCATGTGTATTCAGAATAAACAGAATCTTTATTTGCATGTCTAAAGTCAGCCTCCAAATGTGAGTATATTTCATTGATTTATAATGGGTCATGTGATTTGTCTAATGACAGTGTGAAACCCTTGAAACTACTACCTTTGGTGAGCACCACTTGTGTATGTGTGTTAGGTGCCATCGACTTGGGTTTGAGTCCTAGCAACTTGATGAGTTAAAGATCCAAAAAGAAGTTGGTCAAGTACTAAACTGATGAGGTCCTTAAGTGTCATCCCTACAGTAGTTGTCAACGTATCCAGCCACCTAGTTGCAGGTTGCCTTCAGTCTTCCCAAACGTGATGTCCTTCTCCAGTGATCTCTCTTCTACCAGTGTGACCAAAATAAGATAGTCGCAACTTCATCATATGGGCTTTCATTGACATACCAGGTCTAATCTCTTCCAAAATTGATTTTTTTTTTTTTCTCCTGATGGTCCACGGCATGCGTAAAATTGTTCTCCAGCACCAAAGTAGAAGTATGAAATTACTCTGTAGTGCTAAAGCTTATCAGTGTCCCCATGCTGAGACTGGAGGTGAAACTTCCCCTATAAGTGCTAGTTGAGCTGCTGATTGTATTTTCTCATCTGGGTGAAGAACTCGGCTGTTCATCCTTGTCCTGATTAAAGGACCGATGTCAAAGGCTGTGAATTTGAACAGTGCACTGCACTTCATAACACAGAGGTCGATATTCAAAATGATTTAAACAGCCAAAAGAGGCTGAATATTATCGTACTTAGCAGGATAAGTTTATCTGGTCATCTAAATCTAGGTTTTCAGTGCTGGTGTTTGGACATGGTCCAGCATTGACTATTCAGGGATAATGCCAGTGGCAGCCAAAAAACTGGTAGCTGCCACTGGCTGAATATTTACCCCATAGTGTTCTAATACATGCATTGAAAAGTGTTTCCTGTTGTCCATGACATACAAGTCTGAAGAACTGAGTTGTATTCTTCTCCTACTAGCAGATGGAAGTAGAGAAACTGATTTCTTTCAGTAACTTACTGGTGTATAGGCTTTGCGCTCCCTAGATTTTGCTAATATTTTCTCTACCTCCAGCGGATGATAGGTTGTTCAGGCTGGTGCAGCAGCTCTTGGGCCCAGCTTCCCATGCCACAAGCTCAGCCTCGAAGTTCGGCCTTAGCCTAAGTGCCTTGTCCTGAGGTTTGGTCCACAGACCAGTTGAGTGCCCAATAGGGAGGGCCCTTTGCCTTGCAAGGGATGTGAGTTCCCCATTCACTCTCTAATCTCTGTCCAGAGACTCCAGGGTGTCCTGCAGCACTAAATAGCAAACCTTATTTTTTTAAAGCTATGTAGCTTAGTTTTATTCCCCTGTTTGTCGTTCCATGGCCCCTAATTGGTAGGGTTCTGTACAGGATAGCATGCCATCCATGTTTCTTCCAGAGTCAAGTACTCCTTAGTTGGACTCTATGGATAAACCATTTAGTATCCAAAGTTCCATCTGGGTCTTTGAATTTGTTCTCCCCATGGAAACAGATAATTGTTGAGCGTAGCTGAATGGACCCATCCTCCTTTGTCAGATACTTGTCATTTGAATGCCATCTCTTCCAAACAGGGACCTATTATGGAAACTGTTTGTTTTCCTTGGTTGAGAAGAGACTCCTAAGAATGGAGCCTCAGGTTTCCAATCTTCAGACTGCTAGCTTTTGGCAATGTAAAAGACAGCCTTTCTACCTGTAATGGCTTAGAGCAGCTTGAAAGATAACCAAGTACCAGCTGCTCCAAGCCATTACAGGTAGAAAGTGTATTAAAGAAGTGCTAACTGTCAGAAGATATAAAAATTGATTAGTGTTCCTCTGAGATCTGGGCAATTTAATGCTGCTGAAGGAGCTTTTTGACTTAATTAGTTTTTAGAATCTTCAATTGATAGTATTCCTACTAAAAGCCACTACCCTTGTCACTTTTTAGCAGAGAAGGATAAAATACTACAGGTGTTAGTTATTTGAGGGGAAAAAATGTGGCCAAAAAATTCCGTTTCTAGAAGTGGCATGTGCCACACAGCTCAGAAGGAAACAGTTTCTAGATCTGAAATGAAAATTGTCTTCCGTTAGTCTTTGAGGCTCCCCTGTAAATGTATGATTTCTTGGCAAGGAACGCATATTGGTTTTTGTTTGTTTTAAACCATCTCAGAGATGTTTTGTTAACAAAAAACTACCTTATAGTTTTTTTCCTAAGAGCATAGAAGATTAGATGGGCCTGAAATAACAAATGTATCACCAGATACCTAGATTTATTTAGAATTGTGATTGCAAATTATCAAACCCTTGGTTCACGGCAGAACTTCGCCTGATTAAACAACAATTGCACTCTTTAGAACGAAAATGGAGACATAATAAAACCCAATCTAATCTTCAAACATATAGGGATAATGTCACATTATACAAAATAAAAATCAATCAGGCAAAAAAAACATACTATTCCAACAAAATTGATAAAGCTAAAAATTCCTCTACTTTATACAATATTTTAAAAACAATAGATCAAAAAAATAAAATAAATAACACTACCCATAAATCCACAAGACTTAGCCGATGCTTTTACTCAAAAGATTTACGAATATTGTTACTCTTTTACCTCAAACACAACAAATAACCCAATAAATATTAGCCAAACAAAACTCATACCAATAGCAAGATGCTCAAATTTCAAAATTCCTTCAATTAAAGATATAGAATCCCTTTTTCAACAAGTTAACTTAAAAAGTTCCGGCTCTGAAATCATTCCACCTTTTTATTTAAAAAAACACTTTTCTCACTTTGGACCTTTTATTCTTTCACTTATTCAGAAGAGTCTACTTACAGCTACCGTCCCATCCCTATGGAAGACTGCAATCATTACTCCTATTCTTAAAAACCATAAAATTAGTATAAACGAACTCGCAAATTACCGCCCGATAGCTAACTTACCATTTTTGGCAAAATTAACAGAAAAACTGATATTTAACCAACTCTCCGACTTTATAGAAAATACTAACGCACTACACCCTAACCAAACAGGCTTCTGAAAATTTCACAATACGGAATATTCTTTAATAGGATTAACATCGAACATACAATATTTCTTAGACCATCACAAATCTGTTATTCTTTTTTCATTAGATATCTCTGCTGCTTTTGACACTATAGACCATGACTTACTTCTACAAAGGTTAGAATCAATAGGCATAACTGAGAAAGTTCTTTCTTGGTTCACCTCATATCTCGCTAATCGCACTTCTTCTGTTAGGTTTAATAACGAAATGTCCACAACTTACTCCTCTACTTTCGGAATCCCTCAAGGATCTATTTTGTCCCCTCTCCTGTTTAATATATTTCTCTCTCCATTGTTAAGCATCTGCCAGTCCATAGGCTTCACTCCTTTTTCTTATGCTGATGATATTCAACTCATTCACCCCTTGGACCCAGAAAATAATAACGATATTACATCCATCAATCACAAACTGGAAACAATACAAAACTGGCTTAATACAAACAAATTGGCACTAAATATAAATAAGACTAAATCAATGTTATTTACCTGGAAAAAAGATATAACCCTGATAAATTCATTCATTCTCAACAATACTCCACTTAACCTAGTTTCCTCTGTTAAAATCCTTGGAGTAATAATTGACGATAAACTGCTTTACCACGAACATATTTCTCTCACTGTTAAAAATTGCTTTTTTAAACTACGTCTGATCCGGTCAATCGTCAAATTTCTGAGTTCTAATTCTATCAAGATACTAATTCATTCTTTAATCATAGCAAAACTCAACTACTGCAACGCACTTCTCCTTAACATTACACAGAAAGAAAAAAGGAGACTTCAGCTGATACAAAACACTGCTATTAAATTAATATACAATGCTAGGAAATACGACCATGTTTCACCATTGTTAATAGACGCCCATTGGCTTCCAATTGGTCATAGAATCACCTTTAAAATAATGCTGCTTATCTTTAAAACTCTAGCCTTCAATGAACCTCAATTTATATCCAGATTATTAATACCACACAGTACTCAACTCCCACTCCGTTCATCTGGTCAAAACCTCCTTACAGTCCCCTCTCTGAAAATTATTGGAACAAGAAGATCTGACATATTCTCTGTGATGGGACCTCAATGGTGGAACGCCCTGCCACAATATATTAGAAACGAAAAAGACGTCACAATATTCAAAAAACTTTTAAAATCTTATTTATTTAAAGATGCTTTTAATATTAAAATTTTTAGTGAGATTTTAAATCATGCTGTGGTTTAACTACCCCTTACCCTCTTGTTTTTTCCATTTTCTACCATAAATTGAAAATTGTAACTTTTATTCTTTCCCTCCCGACTCATGTTTGTATTCTATGAAAGTATATTGTTAAAATGTTTGTTTCTTTTTATTATACTCTATTTTGATTTTGTACATCGCTTAGTAATTCTAATAAGCGATTCATCAAATATATTAATAATCTTGAAACTTGCTTTATTTTATTATTGCTTTGTATTATTACGTTCTTGTTCCGCATAATAGGGGCTAAGTACATTTCTGTTTATGTCCTATTGGTGTTAATTTCTGTATTATGTTTGGAATTGCATATGAAAATTTAATTTTAAAAAGTACAATTTTCAGTAATAGTCCCTAGGACTGAATATTAGGGCCTAATTTCTGGAAGAACCAGAATACCTTATACAGTATTACCAAGTGCTGAAGGAGGTCAGTCTTTGCACAGGTCAGTGATGATTTATTTTTGCCTTAGAGTGCTAAATATTAGCATTTCGCATTTGCTGTTCACTTAGCATTTATTGTTTGGAAGGAAATGGTTTTTTTGATCTCAGGACTCGATGGGGAGTTGATTGCCATAGATTCTCTCTTAGATGGTGCTCTTTGGATCTTTGCCTTCCCAGGCTCTCATGGCATGCACACTGGAGATATGACTGTACTGAACTAGTGTTTATAAAAGAAGGGAAACATTTGTGAAGCAGTTTGTACCTTCAATGGAGGCCTCTTAAATCTTTAAAATATAGATGTGTTATCTTAGTTTAAATCTGTTAATAGCACATGTCAGGCATGTTTGATCACAGGTTGAGGAGGATGCAGAATAGCTTTGTAGAATATTTTTTTTCATGTCTGCTCCCTTTCAGTGATCATCCTTGTCATATTTCCATTTTAGCACAGCAAAATAAAAGGTCCCAGTTGCCTCTTGCTGACCTCCCTGCCATGACATGTCAAATTCGGTTTAGATTTTCACATCTGAGATGAGGCAGAGGTAAATTGGTGAATAGTTATTTACCCTTAGGTAAATTGGGAATGGTTATTTACCTTTCTAAACTCTCTCATTGTGTCCTCTAGTCCTAGTTCCAATAAGAAATTGAAGAACATGTAGGGTTTTCACATGGTGTATAGTCTGTGGAATTTTCCAGAAGATATGGTTAAGGCAGCTAGGTTTAAAAGGATTTTGGACAGGTTCCAAAAAGAAAAATCTTTAAATGATCCTTGCCAGATAGACAAAGCCCCCCTCCCCCAGTAAAAACAAAAAAAACCACTTATCCATGGAAGTGAGCAACAAGAAATGAACCTACTCTTTGGGACCTGCCAGATACTCCTAGCAATCCAGATTGGCTACTGTTGGAGATGAGTCCCACAGGGTACATTTATATTCTTGTCGAGTAGTGATAGTGAACTACCGTAATCAGCCAAGTGCAAGCTTAATTTATTCAAACATTTCTTTTTTTAAAATTCCATTCTATACATTTTAGAAAGAAATGTCTTGATAAAAAAGGCAAATTGGAGTGAGGGAGATTCTTTTGAAGTGACTATTAAAATGCCACAGACACTTCTCAAAGATATTGCATTAAAATGGTAGTTTTATGTGGTGGTGATGTCACATCACAGTGCAAGAGATTATTACATCATGGTGGTCTGTAGAGAAATGGCTATTAAAAGCAGATTGCCTCTATACAAATATCAACAGTTTTGGTTTTTTTTTTTTAAATTGATGACTATAACAATACAGCAATAAATAATTTACCATGTTACAACTCATGCCATCCATTTTATATGAAGTCACCAAATAGCAGGGTTAACTTGAATTAAATACATAGGAAGGGAAAGTCCAAATGCGTATACATGAAAACCCTTCTCTGGATACAACTTATTTCTTATTTACTTTAAATCTTTTTATTAACTAAATTCCAACAGAGCATACAAAGACAAGAGTAAACATTGAAGTCCAGTAGCAATAATTCACCCCCAAATGGTCCCCTCCCCCTTTTACAAACCAGTTGGATTCAGCCAAAAATAAAAAATGAAACCAACCCACACCACATGCACACCAAACATTCAGTCCGGGAGGATTCCCTTCCATTACAGTGCAGTCCAATCCCAAATTTAAAAAGAGTTAAGGACTAAATTTCTGGCCCTGGGTACTAAAGATTGCCAGAGCCAAAGATTTAGAAAGGTTAAGCTGAAAACCCGAGAAATCCCTGTATTCTTTGAAAAGCAACCATTAAAACTGAAAAGGAAGTCTGAGGAGCTGTTAAATGAACTAATAAATCATCCGCTAAAGCAGAGATCTTGAATTCGTGTCCCCCAATTTGCACACCCCTAACTTCAGGGTTAGCCAATATCTCGCTTATCAAAGGATCCAAAGATAAAACAAAAAGGAGCATCTCTGTCACGTTCCTCTCTGAATAGGAAAAGCCTGAGAACAAAATTTATTTACCATTACCTGTGCTTGAGGATGACAATATAGAACCTGAATCGGATTACTTAAAAAATCCATCCAAACCATAGTGGGTTAAAGTGCAGAAAAGAAAATCCCAAACGACCTTGTCGAAGGCTTTTTCCCGCATCAAAGCTGACTAGCACGGACAGAATGTTCTTCCTCTCTACCCATTTCAAGGATGTCAAAATTGTCTACAAGTTCTTAGTTGCCATTCGGCCTTTTACAAATCCAAACTATGGTGAAGCTATCATAGAAGGTAAGACTTGGGCCAAGCGATTTGCCAGAAGTTTAATGAAGAGCTTCTCTTTCACATTCATTAATGAATTAGGGCATTAGGAGAACAGGGATAAAGGATCCTTCCCCGGCTTGAGCAAGACCACAATCTCAGCTGTTTGGAGCGAAGAGGAGAGAGCCCCACCCTCCACCTTAATAAACATTCGCCCAGGGAAGGTGTAATGGCAGGTTGCAATATCCTATAGAATTCATTCCAAAAGCAGTCAGGCTCTGCGGCCTTTCTCAAAAGGCTGTGACCAATAACATAAGCCAATTCATCCTCTGAGAAAGGGGTGTGCAACTGAGAATGGAATGCAGGCGAAACCCTAAGATGGTCCACCTGATCTAAATACATACCACCATCCAATGGGGGTTCCATGGTGTGGCATATAGGGTTGAAAATAGCACTGGAATATATTGGCCAGTTCTTCATCCTTGTATGCTACTCATCCCCCAGCATCCCGTAGTTGTAAAATAGGAGAAAAACCTACTGCCCGCCGGACCAAATTAGCCAACAGCTTCCCACTCTTATTTTCATGTAACTACAACTGATATTTAAAGAATGCCAATGATTTGAAAGTGTGCTAATGAATAAGTTCATGAAGTGCCTGCTGAGAAGACCAACAAAAGGGCCTTATTAATACGAGTCGGATAAATATCAAACACTGGCATTCTTCCCTAACTTGGCGTTCTAAGTGTAAAATCTGTCGATCTTTCTTCTTTGTGCTAGAGGAAGCCATAATCTTTCCTCGTAAAACCGCCTTGGCAGCTTCCCAATAAAGCACTGAGTCGCCTGCATGAAGAATATTATGAACAGTATATTCCTTCCATTTGAATATCAAATACTGATGAAACTCCAGATCAGAATATAAGGAAAGGGGGAACCTCCAATGATATACTTTCTAGACATTGCCAAGCAATTCCACGATGAAAAATACCATAGCATGATCCAATACATCATAACTTCCAATCTCTGTGGAATGTTCTTGAGAAAATAGGGTATCTGAAAGCAGCCAGTAATCAATACGGGACTGCGTTGCATGTGCACGCAACAAACTATTTCTTATTTAAACTGAGAACTCAAAAACCTTAAAAAATGCACTTCAAATAAGGTGATATGGTATTTGCTCAGAGACTATGGAAACTCGCGAGACTGCCCTGGGAACTTGCGCAGCCATTTCTGATTGTGGCTCTGCACAAGGCAAGAGTGAAGAAAAATTGCGCATGCCCCGCTTCATTGCTAGACCACCAGGGTTCAAAAGGTATGTTGTAGATGGGTCCGGGAGGCAGGAGGGAAGCGGGGTGGTTAACGGTTGGCTGGGACAGAATGCAGGAAGGATTGCTCCTGTCCTGGCTCACCTCTGGACCACCAGGGCTTAAGGCAGGCTCATGGGAGGGAAGCGAGGTGGTTAACAGCTTGCTGAGACAGGATGCGGGAAGGATCGCTCCTGTCCTGGCTCACTGTTAGACCACCAGGTCCACAGGAGATGTACAATGGGTCTGGGGGAGCAGCGCACAGAGTTGAGGACCCAAATATAAACAGACCCCCAATTTTGGGCCAATTTTTTTGTCCTCAAAATCTTGGTTTATATGCGAGTATATATGGTAATTAGTCTCTCTTGAGAGTTGATCTGTACTGAATTATGTACACATCTCCCTCGTTATTCACGGGGGATAGGGGCAGAGCCGGACCGCGAATAGGGAAATACCGCGAATATCCGGCTCTGTCCCACCCCCGCCTCTCTCCCGCCTTTCCCCGGCATCCCGGCCTTACCTGGTGGTCTAGCAGGCTTTCGGGGCAGGAGCAAACTTCCTACGCTCCTGCCCCGTGCAGATCGCCAATAGGAAATGACTGCCGTGAGTTCCCGTAGTCTCTCGAGACTACGATGGGAGCTCACGCAGCCATTTCCTATTGGCGATGTACACGGGGCAGGAGCGTAGGAAGATCGCTCCTGCCCCGAAAGCCCGCTAGATCACCAGGTAAGGCCGGGATGCCGGGGGGAAGGCAAAAATATGAGAGGGTTCCCCCCTCCCCCCCCAAAAAAAAAATCGCGATTATGTGAAATTGTGAGTGCGGAAACCGCGAATGGGGAGAGGGAAGTGTATGTTAACCTGTGATCTGTTCTGAGCTCTTTGGGGACAACAGGGATAGAAAACAAATTAAATAAATTATTACTCTTCCAGTTCTCCTCAACTAGTAGACCCAAATGAAGGGATAATGTGTTCTAAGCATGCCTTTATCTCTATAATCGATCAAAAGAACAGAAAATCATATAGGTTAGCACTTCTGCCTCCTCTCTCCTTCTACTTATCTACCCAAAGCATTAAATCCTGCCTCTGATTTTTTATTTTTATTTTTTTAAGATCCTGAGTGAATCTCACAGAACATTTAAAACTTGACACTGACTCCTTATCAATAAAGCCTGAGCATAAACCTCCCAAACCTGAAGAAATAGTTTCCTGCGCTTGGGGATACCCCAAACCACCTTGAAGCTCCATGGTGCAGAGACCATGAAACCTATTCCTCCATTCCCAAAAAGAAGGAGCTACATTCTGGTTCCACTTACAAAGAATGCATTTCAAAGCTACGACTGTTGCTTTTTGTATCAGCAATTTTTGTCCTTTTCCTCTAATTCCCAAAGCTTTGTCCCAACCCAAAACTAGACCTCAGGGTCTATAAGCTATAGATTTCCTCTATATCTAAAACACTTACTATGATGCATGTATTGGCACGTGTTGTATAAAACTGACTTCACAGCATGGGAGCTATGACCAGCAGTGTAGGTGTCCTTGAGCTTAGAACTGTATTTTGCTGATGGTGGGGTAAATTTCCCAAATTTCTACAGAAATTATCAAGCAGCAGGGTATGTATTGGATCCTTCCTGAGCTCATGGAACATCTTCCTGATTGGCTGTACTTAGAATGGCAACTCATGTCCCCATTGCGATTGTTTCATGTTCCGAGTATAAAGTTACCTAGATATGTTAATAATAATAATAATTTTATTCTTATATACCGCCAAAGCCGTGGTAGTTTGAGGTGGTTTACAACCAAGAAGAGCTGGACAAACAGCGAATATAGATACAATATAAAATCATCAAAATACAGGAGAGCATGGTACAGAGGTGAGGCAAGAGATTTTGGGAACAATTTGGTTAGGGTTGGAGAGGAGAGGCTTGAGAGGACTTGGTTACAAATTGGTTAAACGAGTTTTTTGTTTTTTTATTACAAGTTTTCTGAAACTTAGATAGGATGAGGAGTGCGTGATAATGTTACCCAGCCAATCGTTCAGTTGACCTGCTTGGAAGGCAAGTGTTCTGTTCAGGTATCTTTTGTAACGGCAGGCCTTTAGTGTTGGGTGGTTAAATAGGTGTAGTCTGCGTGTGGGTCTGGATGGACATTCTAAGTTGAAATGGGGAACCAAGTATAAGGGGGCTGAACCTAGAATGGATTTGAAACAGGCAGGCAAATTTGAACACCACTCTCACTTCGAGGGGCAGCCAGTGGAGCTTTTGGTAGTAGGGAGTTAGTTGTTCCCATTTTTTTAACCCAAAAATCAATCGGATTGCCGAGTTTTGGATGATTCGGAGTCTTTGAGTGATTTTTTTGAAAGACCCCAGATAAATGATGTTAAAGTAGTCAAGTGAGCTTAGAATGGAGGATTGTACCAGTAAGTGGAGTGAGATAGTATTGAAGTACTTTCTGATGGTTCTCAATTTCCACAATGTTGAGAAGCCTCTTCTGACCAGCAAGTCTGTGTGCGCTTCAAGGGTACGGTAGCGGTCCAGAGTAACTCCCAGAATTTTTATGGAATCTGCAATCGGAAGGACTAGACCATTCAAGGAAATTGATGAATCTTTAATTTTATCGTCCGGGCTCGCCAGGAAGAATTTGTTTTTTTCTGAATTGAGTTTTAATTTGAAATCGGCCATCCATAGTTCGATTTGCTTTAAGATGGATACCAGGTGATTCTTCGTCTCGGGTGTTAGGTTTGTTAAGGGAAAGATAATGGTGATGTCGTCGGCATAGATGTAAAATTTGATTTTTAAACTTTGTAATAGGTTCCCCAGTGCGACCAGGTAAATGTTGAATAGTGTGGAGGATAGGGGTGAGCCCTGTGGGACTCCGCATGAATTTACCCAGCTGAAGGAATGAGTGTTGTTGCTGTAAACTTGGTAAGATCGTTTACTCAGAAAACCCTGGAACCATTTTAATATATTACCAGAGAGATGTTAAGGACAATAGTATTTTATTTGATACATGGAAAACATTGAAATTTATTAATAAATTAACGGATGTTCCAGTGGAAAAATCCACTTATCAATCCTTGTGGTTAAACTCCAAGGTTCAAATAGGTGGGTCTGGGATCTCCTGGAAGCATTGGATGCAGGCAGGCATTCGAACATTAGATGATATTATATCTAATGGGAAACTGCTGGATTTTTCACGGCTGCAACAATCATTTGGAATTTCAAAATCTCAAAATTATAGATGGTTGCAGCTGAAGCAGGCCATTCGGAGTGGGTTCCCTGAATGGCAGAATTTTAAAAACTATTATAGTTTGCAGGGCCTATGCTTCCAGACAGATTTTCTGGGACATCAGGCTGACAGGTGGTATAAATTAATTTCTGAATTTTTGAATAAGAAACCAAAAAATAGTCTTGGAGAAATTTGAAGCATTGAGATAAAGCAATACATTTCTGCATCTCGATGGCCACGAATTTGGACTCGGAGGATGAGATGTACAGCGTCAACATCTATGAGGCAAACATGGTTTTTCTTATTGCATAGAACTTTTTGGACCCCTGTTCGTTTACAAAAGTTAGATAGTTCTAAGTCTAATAGATGTAGGCATTGTCATCTTGACATAGGGACACTGGATCATCTGCTGTTCTATTGTCCTCTAATACTCAAGTTCTGGAAGTCGATATGGTGACAGATTAATGCTATACTAGAGGCATCGATTCCTTTGACATATGAGGCAGTCATATGTGGGACGATGTTACATCTGAAGCCCTCATTGAATGTATATAGAGGGCGGCTTTTCCTTATGACCGGGGTAGCCATACAAATGATTACGCACAACTGGAAGAACTGGGATTGCCTTAACTTTAATTTTTGGTGGGCAAGTCTATGCTTAACTTATAGATTTGAAAAAATGAACGCAGATATAATGGGTCATACTAAGAGATTTAAGTTAATCTGGGGCCCTTTGATATCTTTTATGGATGTGTTGTAATTGGTTTTGGGTTTTTTTCCTTTGATCCTGTTGGTATATTGCACACACCCAGGGGGAAGGAGGGTGGGAGAGGAATATTTATGTCATGGTTTTATTCTCTTTCAAGGTATTGGTTGGGCGGGGTGGTTTTGTTTTGTTTTTATCTTGCTGTGGGGATTTTGATTGATTATAAATGCATATATGAATAGTGTAGTTTGTGTAGATACTGTACTGCATTTCTGTTAACTTTGGAAAATTAATAAAAGATTTAAACAAGAACTGTATTGAGCAAGTATATATTTACATGATCTGTAACTCCTTTGCTTGGGCGTTTTTGGAGTAAGCAGCCTTCAACACAGGTGCTAGCTCTGTACTCTGCTCTACTCCGTTATCCTCCCAGAGGACAGTGTCTGTGGCCAGGTACTCATTTTCTCCCTTTTTTGTTCTCATTCTCTGTACAGCTGTATCACTTTAAATGTCACTTCAGCCATAACAAGTTTTTATTAAGCTGTTGCAAGAGGGCGAAACATGGCGGGAGGTTTTTATTTTTTTTCCCCTTTTTCATTTCTTTATTTGGTCAGGCATTGCATGTACATAAGAGTATCCAGGTGATCTTGATAAAACTGCTCATAAACAGGTTAATGGAACTTGTAGAGCTTGTCAGATGTGTTTTTAAGTACACCAGAAACTAATAACTGAGGTGACATTTTTAATCTAGAGACTAATTAAAATGCATATCTTAGAAGAGTGTGCCTGTAAATGTAGTATCTCGGCTCTTTTCCATGTCTGCTCTTGTCAGATTGTCTTGTAGTACTGTATCTCTGTGTTGCAGCTGTGGTATTCTGTCTCTTAATCTTGTACTCCCTCTCCCTATTTACAGTGCGAGGAGTGAATACCCCATGTTGTGTTAGTGCCTCTCTGCCATGCTGGCCTGTCTGCCAGGACCAGGTGACCTCCCCTTTCAGCTTCTTTCTCACACGCAGATGAACACTGGACTTCAGAAATGTAAGTGAACTGCTGGATGTTTGTTGTAAATCTTTGAACTTATGTTTTCTGATAATCGATCACTTCAGTATCTTCTGTCGGTTTCTTCTAAAAGGAGTTTTGAGCAGACACTTGTTTGAACTCAGAAGGATGGTCATCATGATAATCAAGCAATTAAAGATATGTTATGCTCCCCCCACCTCCTTCCCCACTGTCCCCCTGTGACAGAATCACAAGGAGCTGCAGTGAGGGGGGTAGAAAAAGCATACCTCTAATCGAGATTACAAATTTTAATCGAAATACAGCCATAAAAAATTTGAGTAAAGAGTAATGAAAAGATAAAAAATGCAAATTGAAAAATTACATGGAAATCTAACACAGCATGCAGAATAGCTATAAAAAGCCTTATAAGTTTTCATATCCTTCTTTATAAAATTCCTGTATGGATACTGGCAAATATACATGTACCGTATTTTCACGCAAATAACACGCACCCGTATAAAACGCGCACACGTGTATAGCGCGCAGAAATCACGATGATAAGCACAAAAACTTTGGTATAACGCGCTCACGATTATACCGCGCATGCTGCCCGACTCTCCGTTCACCCCCCTGACTTCCGTGCACTGCCCCGCCTCTCCGTGCGCTGTCCCGACTCTCCGTTCACCCCCCCCTGACTTCCGTGCACTGCCCCGACTTTCCGTGCGCTGTCCCGACTCTCCGTTCACCCCCCCCTGACTTCCGTGCACTGCCCCGCCTCTCCGTGCGCTGTCCCGACTCTCCGTTCACCCCCCCCTGACTTCCGTGCACTGCCCCGACTTTCCGTGCGCTGTCCCGACTCTCCGTTCACCCCCCCTGACTTCCGTGCACTGCCCCGCCTCTCCGTGCGCTGTCCCGACTCTCCGTTCACCCCCCCTGACTTCCGTGCACTGCCCCGACTTTCCGTGCGCTGTCCCGACTCTCCGTTCACCCCCCCTGACTTCCGTGCACTGCCCCGACTTTCCGTGCGCTGTCCCGACTCTCCGTTCACCCCCCCTGACTTCCGTGCACTGCCCCGCCTCTCCGTGCGCTGTCCCGACTCTCCGTTCACCCCCCCCGACGTCCGATTCATCCCCCCCCCCCCGGCAGGACCATTCGCACCCCCACCCCGAAGGACCGCCGACTCCCCGACAATATCGGGCCAGGAGGGAGCCCAAACCCTCCTGGCCACGGCGACCCCCTAACCCCACCCCGCACTACATTACGGGCAGGAGGGATCCCAGGCCCTCCTGCCCTCGACGCAAACCCCCCTCCCCCCCAACGACCGCCCCCCCCAAGAACCTCCGACCGCCGACCCGCGACCCCCCTGGCGACCCCCACGACCCCCCCACCCCCCACCTTTGGTAGTTGGGCCAGAAGGGAGCCCAAACCCTCCTGGCCACGGCGACCCCCTAACCCCACCCCGCACTACATTACGGGCAGGAGGGATCCCAGGCCCTCCTGCCCTCGACGCAAACCCCCCCCCCCCCCAACGACCGTCCCCCCCCCAAGAACCTCCGACCGCCCCCCCAGCCGACCCGCGACCCCCCTGGCGACCCCCACGACCCCCCCACCCCCCTTCCCCGTACCTTTGGAAGTTGGCCGGACAGACGGGAGCCAAACCCGCCTGTCCGGCAGGCAGCCAACGAAGGAATGAGGCCGGATTGGCCCATCCGTCCTAAAGCTCCGCCTACTGGTGGGGCCTAAGGCGCGTGGGCCAATCAGAATAGGCCCTGGAGCCTTAGGTCCCACCTGGGGGCGCGGCCTGAGGCACATGGTCGGGTTGGGCCCATGTGCCTCAGGCCGCGCCCCCAGGTGGGACCTAAGGCTCCAGGGCCTATTCTGATTGGCCCACGCGCCTTAGGCCCCACCAGTAGGCGGAGCTTTAGGACGGATGGGCCAATCCGGCCTCATTCCTTCGTTGGCTGCCTGCCGGACAGGCGGGTTTGGCTCCCGTCTGTCCGGCCAACTTCCAAAGGTACGGGGAAGGGGGGTGGGGGGGTCGTGGGGGTCGGCCAGGGGGGTCGCGGGTCGGCTGGGGGGGCGGTCGGAGGTTCTTGGGGGGGGGACGGTCGTTGGGGGGGAGGGGGGTTTGCGTCGAGGGCAGGAGGGCCTGGGATCCCTCCTGCCCGTAATGTAGTGCGGGGTGGGGTTAGGGGGTCGCCGTGGCCAGGAGGGTTTGGGCTCCCTTCTGGCCCGATATTGTCGGGAAGTCGGCGGTCCTTCGGGGTGGGGGTGCGAGTGGTCCTGCCGGGGGGGGGGATGTATCGGACGTCGGGGAGTCGGCCGGGCAAGAGGGCTTGGGCTCCCTCTTGCTCCGATCGTGGATGCGGGTGCGGGTGGGAGCGCGTGCGAGTGGTCGTTCGGGGTGGGGGTGCGAGTGGTCCTGCTGGGGGGGTGAATCGGGCGTCGGGCGGGGTGGGAGCTATGTTTGAAAACTTTCGTATACCGCGCTCACGCATATAACGCGCGAGGGGTATGCGCGGTAGGTAAAAACGCGTATAACGCGCGCGTTATATGCGTGAAAATACGGTATATTCTCTCTTAGGTTTCTATGCCTGGTATCATGTTTGTTGCAGTTTTCTGGATCTCGCCATGTCTGGTCAGGTAAAACACAGATGTTTCAGCCATAATTTTGTGGTTTTCCTCAGGGTAATCTGTGAGGTCTGCAGTTTATCTTAATATATATATTTTTTTACCTGAGCAGACATGGCAACTGCAACATGCATGATACTAGCAGTGGAAACCTAAGAGAGCATATAATCCAGCTTCACAGGGAGAAAGTATTTAAACTCACCAGAGAATCTTCCATTCCAGGGAAAAAAAGAGACCAAGTGATTTTTATTTATAATGATTGGATATAGGGTTATTGTAGTCTTAATTGTTGAGTCAGTCAAATGATAAGACTAAGGTAAATGATTCGTATATGTATAATGTTGGAAGAATGGTCTGTCTGTCAGTTAAAATTTAATGCAAAGAAGTTCAGAGTGATGTACTTGGGGAGTAAAAATCCAAAGGAACTGTATATGCTTGAGGGTGAGAAGGGACCTTGGTGTGATAGTATCTGCAGATCTCAAAGCTGCAAAACAGTGTGACAAAATGGTGGCTGTAGCCAGAAGAATGCTGAGATACATAGAGAGAGAAATTGCCAGCAGAAAAAGATGCCCCTGTACAAGTCATTGGTGAGGCCCCACTTGGAATATTGTGTTCAATTCTGGAGGCCGTATCTTGCTAAGGATGTAAGAAGACTTGAAGCGGTACAGAGGAAGGCAACAAAAATATAATTGGGATCGCACCAAAAAACGTATGAGAAGAGGCCTGAATATGTATGCCATGAAGGAAAGAAGGGATTGAGGAGATATGATGGACATTTAAATACTTGAAGGGTATTAATCTACAAACAAACTGATTTCAGAGATGGAGAAGCAGTAAAACTAGAGGACATAATATGAGTTTGCGGGGTGGTAGTCTTAGGAGTAATGTTAGGGAATAGTTCTTCATGGAGAAGGAAGGTGGATGCTTGGAATGCCCTCCCGAGAGAGGTGGTGGAGGCAAAAACAGTGACAGAGTTCAAAAATGCATGGGATAAACACAAAGGATCCCTAAACAGAAAGAGAATAGTATCGACATAAAATTTGAAAGATCAAATGCTGCATCTTCATGATGTGCAGGAGTAGTGCTTAAATAGAAGCCCAGCAGCAGGGAAGGAAAATGATACTGGATGGACTTCTGTGGTATGTGGTATCCCGTATATGGCAAGACAGCTGTTTTTGGGGGGGAAGGGGAGCGTCAGTGGCCAGAGTTCTCTTAAATGGAGGCAGGCATGTCCTTTCTGGCTGACATATTTTACAATCTGGTGCACCTTTCTTCCAGTTTGGTTGCAGCTGGCTGAGGTTGCACCATGACAAGTCCATCCTCGAGACACCCAAATCATCAGCTTTAAAACCAACAATTGGGATAAAGGAAATGGCTAGCGGCACTGACTCCTGGCAGCTGGTGACCTCCTCCACGGGCAAACATAGGAGACCCCCCCCCCCCCTTTTTCAATCTCTTCATCTTCTCCTTCTTCTTACAAACAGGGCAGCTATACATCAACCCCTCAACTCGTCCTGCGGAACAGATTCCAGATTCTTCAGGAAGGAACTGCCGATGAGGAACAGGAGCAGGCCCAACACCCAGCTCCATCTCCAGGGACAACTGACCGGCTCCCCCCAAAGAAGCGCAGAGTAATAGTCATCGGGGATTCCATGCTGAGGGGCACCGAGGGACCAATTTGCAGACCGGATATGCAATCTAGGGAGGTCTGCTGTCTGCCTGGAGCCAGGATACGAGATGTCACTGCCAGTCTGGATAGACTACTCACGCCCCGAGACCACTTTCCTATGCTTCTTGTCCACATAGGAACCAACGACACTGCCAGGAACACACCGGAGACCATCACCAGAGACTTTGGAGCACTGGGTGAGAGGCTGAAGAAGACAGGAGCGCAGGTGGTTTTCTCATCGATCCTCCCAGTTAGAGGCAAGGGAAGAGCCAGAGATGAACGTATCCTGAGGACGAACGAGTGGCTACAGGGATGGTGCCGGGATATGAACTTCGGATTCCTAAACCACGGGGAAGCGCTACAAGGACTTCAGGGACCAGACGGACTCCATCTGACCAGTAGGGGTAAGAACGTCTTCGGACATCGACTAGCCCACCTGCTTCACAGGGCTTTAAACTAGGTAAGTCGGGGGAGGGTACCCATTCACATATTAGTGCAGAAAGGAATTATCCTGATGAGGTGAGTCGAATCTCCGCTTCCATGTCCAAGGTAAGTACCCACATTGCAAACAGTTCTTTGGGAGTCACACCGACTCGGGTAGGATACGCCTCACAGGGACTTAGCAAACACAAGATATGGAGGGCCATGTATGTCAATGCACACAGTTTAGGTAACAAAATTCTAGAATTGGAGGCTGAAATAAGGAATGCCAACCTAGATGTGGTGGCAATATCTGAAACTTGGTTGACGGACTCACATGGGTGGGATATGGCTATACCGGGCTACAATCTACTTCGTCAGGACAGAGAGGGCAGGTTAGGAGGGGGGGTAGCTCTATACATTAAAGAGGACATCAAAACCACCAGGATCACAGATGTCAAGTACACCGGGGAGTCCCTCTGGGTAAACCTGGCAAGAGGCAGAGAAAAATGCTTGTATCTAGGTGTGGTTTACAGACCCCCAAGACAACTGGAAGACATGGACGCAGAATTAATTGAAGACATAGAGAATATCACTCTACGAGGAGAAGCTGTACTGCTAGGGGACTTCAATATGCCTGATGCAGACTGGAACTCATTTTCAGCGACAACCAGCGGTAGAAGGAGGCTCTTAACCTCCATAAAGGGAGCACGTCTCAAACAAATGGTAACGGAGCCCACTAGGGCCCAGGCGATCCTCAACCTGGTACTCACCAACGGGGAAAGCGTTTCAGAGGTCTCAGTAGGAGATACGCTAGCCTCCAGCGACCACAATATAGTATGGTTCAACCTTAGGAAAGGCTTCCCTAGATCAAACACGAAAATAAAGGTACAGTGGTGCCTCGCATAACGGACGCCTCGCACAGCGAACGCTGCGCACAACGAACTTTATGTCTTGATCCATACAACGAACTTCGTTTCACACAACGAAGTCGCCCGAGCTGCATCCTTCCGCGCAGGCACTGCGCTTAACTGCCCTCTCTCCGCCTGGTTCCCTCTTGCCCCCCCTGACTCCCCGACACGATCGGGGCAAGAGGGAGCTCAAGCCCTCTTGCCCCCCCGACTCCCCGACACGATCGGGGCAAGAGGGAGCTCAAGCCCTCTTGCCCCCCCGACTCCCCGACACGATCGGGGCAAAAGGGAGCCCAAGCCCTCTTGCCCCGCCGATTCCCCGACACGATCGGGGCAAAAGGGAGCCCAAGCCCTCTTGCCCGCCGATTCCCCAACTCCCCGACAATATCGGGCCAGGAGGGAGCCCAAGTCCTCCTGGCCACAGCAACCCCCTAACCCCACCCTGCACTACATTACGGGCAGGAGGGATCCCAGGCCCTCCTGCCCTCGACGCAAACCCCCCCTCCCCCCAACGACCGCCCCCCCCCCCAAGAACCTCCGACCGACCCGCGACCCCCCTGGCCGACCCCCACGACACCCCCAACCCCCTTCCCCGTACCTTTCTGTAGTTGGCCGGACAGACGGGAGCCAAACCCGCCTGTCCGGCAGGCAGCCATCGACGGAATGAGGCCGGATTGGCCCATCCGTCCCAAAGCTCCGCCTACTGGTGGGGCCTAAGGCGCCTGGGCCAATCAGAATAGGCCCGGGAGCCTTAGGTCCCTCCTGGGGGCGGGGCCTGAGGCACATGGGCCCAACCCGACCATGTGCCTCAGGCCCTGCCCCCAGGAGGGACCTAAGGCTCCCGGGCCTATTCTGATTGGCCCAGGCGCCTTAGGCCCCACCAGTAGGCGGAGCTTTGGGACGGATGGGCCAATCCGGCCTCATTCCGTCGATGGCTGCCTGCCGGACAGGCGGGTTTGGCTCCCGTCTGTCCGGCCAACTACAGAAAGGTACGGGGAAGGGGGTTGGGGGTGTCGTGGGGGTCGGCCAGGGGGGTCGCGGGTCGGCTGGGGGTCGGTCGGAGGTTCTTGGGGGGGGGCGGTCGTTGGGGGGAGGGGGGGGTTGCGTCGAGGGCAGGAGGGCCTGGGATCCCTCCTGCCCGTAATGTAGTGCAGGGTGGGGTTAGGGGGTCGCCGTGGCCAGGAGGACTTGGGCTCCCTCCTGGCCCGATATTGTCGGGGAGTTGGGGAATCGGCGGGGCAAGAGGGCTTGGGCTCCCTTTTGCCCCGATCGTGTCGGGGAGTCGGGGGGGCAAGAGGGCTTGAGCTCCCTCTTGCCCCGATCGTGTCGGGGAGTCGGGGGGGCAAGAGGGCTTGAGCTCCCTCTTGCCCCGATCGTGTTGGGGAGTCGGGGGGGGGGGGCAAGAGGGCTTGAGCTCCCTCTTGCCCCGATCGTGTCGGGGAGTCGGGGGGGCAAGAGGGCTTGAGCTCCCTCTTGCCCCGATCGTGTCGGGGAGTCGGGGGGGGGGCAAGAGGGCTTGAGCTCCCTCTTGCCCCGATCGTGTCGGGGAGTCGGGGGGGCAAGAGGGCTTGAGCTCCCTCTTGCCCCGATCGTGTCGGGGGTGCCAGGGACTACACGGAGTCACCCACCGTACCACCCGATTCGGGTAAGCGCAGGTATCGGTGGGTGGCTTATTTGCGGGGGGGTGCCTTATTTTACATTTTTTTCTAAAAAGGGGGGGCTGTCTTATTTGATGGCCCTGCCTTATCATCGGGGAAACACGGTAGAAAAAAAAAAAAAATGAACAGTTAAGTCCCAGTTTTTGCCGCTGAGACTCTGCCCTCTCACTGTAAAATTAGACTCTACTTAGTCTGTCTTTAAATTTAAAAAATGTGTGTTGTTTTAAAAAACAATTATGTTTTTAGATGTATCTAAATAAAAATAATAACCAAAAATTTATCTTTTTTATGTCATCTTAGCATATTTTATGCTGCAGAACGAATTATTTTTTTTTACATGTATTCCTATGGGAAAACGCGTTTCACATAACGAACGTTTCACATAACAAACTTGCTCCTGGAACCAATTAAGTTCGTTGTGTGAGGCACCACTGTACTCAATTTCCGGGGCACAGACTTCGCACGCATGGGAGATTTCGTCCATCAGACGCTGCAGGACCAAGCAGAGACCGATGATGTAGAAGCTAAGTGGTTAACACTGAAATCAACCATACATGAAGCAACTAGCCGCTTCATAAAATCAGTAAATAAACGACAAAGAAACAATAAACCCCAATGGTTCACCGCGGAGATCTCGCACCTCATTAAGGAGATGAAAAAAGCGTTTCTCTCCTACAAGCGCACGGAGAAAAGAGAGGCAAAAGTAGAATATAGGACCAGGTCTACAGTGGTCAAAATGGCAGTTAGGGAGGCAAAACTTCGAGTGGAAGAAATTCTGGCAAAAAACATTAAAAAGGGGGACAAATCCTTCTTCAGGTATATTAGTGACAGAAAAAGGAACACAGGCGGGATAGTACGCCTTAGAAGACCGAACGGAAGTTACGTGGAAGCAGATTCCGATAAAGCCGAACTACTGAATGAATACTTCTGCTCAGTCTTCACCTGTGAGGCACAGGGACACGGTCCCCAGTTGAAGGCAACACAAAGCACAGAAGACCCGTTTCAGAATTTTGAGTTCACACCAGGTGAAGTTTACAGTGAACTGGCAAGACTCAAGGTGAACAAAGCCATGGGACCAGACAATTTGCACCCAAGAGTGCTCAGAGAATTAAGCGATGTCCTGGCAAAACCGTTGGCTGAGCTATTCAATCTCTCCCTAAGTAAGGGGAAAGTTCCCCTGGACTGGAAATTAGCTAATGTCGTTCCTCTGCATAAAAAGGGTTGCAGGGCAGAGGCTGCGAATTATAGACCGGTGAGTCTCACATCAATAGTGTGCAAACTCATGGAAACACTAATTAAAAGCAAATTGGACACGATCTTGAATGAAGGGAATCTTCGGGATCCCAGTCAGCATGGATTCACCAAGGGTAGGTCCTGCCAATCCAATCTCATCAGCTTCTTTGACTGGGTAACAAGAAAGTTGGACTTGGGAGAGTCTTTGGACGTCGTATACCTGGACTTCAGGAAAGCTTTTGACAGTGTCCCACACCGCAGGCTCGAAAGCAAGATGGAATCGATGGGGTTAGGAGAGACACTAACTGCATGGGTCAATGATTGGCTGAGTGGCAGACTTCAGAGGGTGGTGGTTAATGGTACCCTCTCTAAAACATCGGAGGTGACCAGTGGAGTGCCGCAGGGCTCGGTCCTGGGTCCACTCCTTTTCAACATATTTATAGGGGATCTGACTCAAGGGCTTCAAGGTAAAATAACACTATTCGCCGATGACGCCAAACTATGTAATATAGTAAGTGAATGCAGTTTACAGAATTATATGGCGCAGGACCTGCTTACATTGGAAAGTTGGTCCTCAACCTGGCAGCTAGGCTTCAATGCTAAGAAATGTAAGGTCATGCACCTCGGAAGCGGAAATCCATGCAGGACGTACTTCTTGAACGGAGAAACTTTAACTAGGACTTCAGCAGAACGAGATTTAGGAGTAATCATCAGTGCAGACATGAAAACTGCCAATCAAGTGGAGAAGGCTTCATCTAAGGCAAGGCAGATATTGGGTTGTATCGATAGAAGTTTCGTCAGCCGAAAGCCTGAAGTCATAATGCCGTTGTACAGGGCCATGGTGAGACCTCATCTGGAGTACTGTGTGCAATTCTGGAGGCCACATTACAGTAAAGATGTGCGCAGAATTGAATCGGTTCAACGGACGGCCACCAGGATGATCTCGGGGCTCAAGGGTCTCTCGTACGAAGAGAGACTGAACAAATTGCAGCTCTACACTCTCGAGGAACGTAGGGAGAGGGGAGACATGATCGAAACATTTAAGTACCTCACGAGACGTGTCGAAGTGGAAGATGATATTTTCTTTCTCAAGGGACCCTCGGCCACAAGAGGGCACCCGCTCAAACTCAGGGGCGGAAAATTTCATGGCGACACCAGAAAGTATTTCTTCACAGAGAGAGTGGTTGATCATTGGAACAAGCTTCCAGTGCAGGTGATCGAGGCAGACAGCGTGCCAGACTTTAAGAATAAATGGGATACCCATGTGGGATCCCTACGAGGGTCAAGATAAGGAAATTGGGTCATTAGGGCATAGACAAGGGGTGGGTAAGCAGAGTGGGCAGACTTGATGGGCTGTAGCCCTTTTCTGCCGTCATCTTCTATGTTTCTATGTTTCATTTGGCTGCAGACTCTGCTTCCAAAAAACATTAGTCAACTGCCCTTTCAGAGCAGTAGTTGTTCAAAGAGAACCTGGACGAAGGACTAGAGTCTGACCGAAACTGCTACTGAAATTGACTAAATGATTTTGGCCAAAACATACTAAAGATTGTGTGAATGTGAACCAGTGAGGCCTACTAGGGATTGTCAGAGCTTGCAGTCGGCAGCCCTCTGCTAAACCCACAGGAGATTACCTGCCAGTCCCAGAAACTGCAAGCACATGCTAACAATTGAGAGAGCCATTTTAACCAAGGCTTCTCAACAAGTCTAGCAGATGTAGTTAAATATCATCTGAGACAGGAACTGTGTGAGAACAATTTTTTGACCAGCTTTTTATGCTTACCCAACTGCACAGGTAACAAGAGAAAGTAGCATTGAGATGTTTTCCCATTTTGTATTTAGTTATAAAACTGATTAAGGACAAGCATGATATAGATTCTTGCTAAAATAGGGTAACGGTGACACTAGTCTACACTGCAGATGTTATACTAGCCTAATGCACAATCCAGAATTTAAAAAAAGACCATTGATGTTACTGAATATGAAAACTCTATGGGCTCCTTTGACTAAGGTGCATTAGGTCCTTAAAGCACGAAATAGCACACGCTAAATTGCCCCGCGCGCTAGACCTTAATGCCAGCATTGAGCTGGTATTATTCTAGAAGGGTACTGCGCGGTAATTTCGTGCATGCATTAAAAACGCTAGCGCACCTTAGTAAAAGGAGCCCCATGCTCTGAAAAATTATAACCATGAGCAATAATTTTCTAATAAATAAACTTTTTCATTGTACTATTTCCCTAATGCTGTAAGCTGACCAGTACTTGTACTTTAAAATAATCACTGCAGTTTCCTTTCTCAGAGAATCTAACTTCTACATGCTACAAGTTTGATTAAAACGCTGCATCTTTAGCCTGAAAGTTCTTTAGACTCACCCAAATAGTATCCAAGCCAGAATATAGATATACAGTAATTTAAATATCAAAATACCATATTTTACATCCAAGCAAAATAGCCTCTGCACACATAGACCTCAACTAAGCAAAACTGAAGCTGAAAGTCACAATGCTTTTACAATGGCTGACTTTGAGCTACATTTTGGAGTGACAACTGATGTTGTATCTCCACAGAGGCTAATTCCTAATAATATTACCATCCCAAATGGCTGACTTTGAGCTACATTTTGGAGTGGCAGCTGATGTCATATCTCCAAAGAGGCTAATTCTTAACAAGGTTATCATCCCAAATTTACAGACTTAAATTTTTGTAACAAACACATTTATTTGGAGCACTCTGTTTACCATATAAACTACTATGCAATATCATTACTGCACTACTTCAAATCACATTACACAAAATAAAAGAATGCAGAGAGTAGCCCTCCCCCCTGGACTTTTCTACAATCCCTAGTGGTCTAGTAGTATTTTAGGGCAGCTCTACTCCCAAAATGGCTGCTTATGACCTCCTAAGGCAATATTGCGAGATTGTCAAAGCCAGCATAGGCAAGAACGATTGGGGAATCACTCCTGCCTGACTACACACCTAGACCACATAATATAGACCCAAGCAGAGCATCTACAGGTAGACAGGGGAGAGAGAAATCCTATTTGGAGAGGCGAGGGAGGCAGGGGGAGATGAACAGGACAAAACACAAATTTTTAGCTTCTACTGAATACACAGTCGGTTTTGATTCTTAGGAAATTGACAAAGGCCTGATTGTATGAACAGGCTTTTCCTTGTGAATATCAGAAGTAGGCAGAATAGTAATAGGATAATGGATAATTAGTAATGATAGGACAATGGCTAAGTGTGGATGATGTTGGGGTGTTTATATGTAGGATTTTTTGTTGTTGTATATATTTAATCCATTGTGGGTAATCAAGGCTGACTAAAATAAATGAATCATTCAACTTGCATACTCAGGTTTTTGACCCCCACCTCTGTCTTCAACAATTTTTTTAATGTGATTTTACTAGAAAAGCACTAAGTCTTGGGTGCAGTTGTTGGGTGGTGGTTCCTAAGTTAGTCGGCTGATGTGGAGGTTTAAAATACATTTAATGAATTGTAAAATGATATCCTTGTACAAGCCTAGTGGTAATGACATCTCTGTTCTTTCCCAGGGGACACTACACAGAAGATGAGATCTGCCCAGCATCCTACTCCAGCAGAACTGGATGCCTATGCTGAAAAGGTCGCTAATAATCCACTGACTATAAAAATCTTTCCCAACAGTGTCAAGGTTCCTCAAAGAAAACACGTTCGCCGAACTGTGAATGGACTTGATACATCAGGCCAGCGGTATAGTCCTTATCCTTTGCAGTCCAGCACCAAAGCTGGTCTACTTGCCATTGTCAAATCTCCTGCAAAAGGAATCGTGAAAGACTTTGAGGGAGTTCGCGCACGTGTTCTCCCTGAAGTGATGATGAATCCCCCATCTACACCATATGTTGCACCTAGCACTTTAAACCATCCCCAGGCACTCTCTCGTCCCCGGGCTCTCCAGCATGCACAGGTACTGCAGAACCTTCAGCAGCAACAGTCTTTGAGTCACACTCAGAGCCTTTCCCAGCAACTGCAACACACTCAGAGCTTGCCACCAACCCTGCAGCGCACTCGGAGCATAGCGCAGCTCCCTACAAGCATGCAGCACCCTCAGAATATTCCACAGGCCCAGATGCTGCAGCAGTCTCAGAATATACTGCACACTCAGAGCGTAGTGCAGACACTGCAGCACCCCCAGCGCCTGGCACAGCCACAGACATTGCAGCAGCCTCTGGGCATACCACAAACATTGCAACATGCTCAAAATTTGGCTCAGCCACAGACACTACAGCACCCTGCCAGTATGCAGCATCCTGGGAGCATCACACAGCCACTGCAGCATCCTGGGAGTGTAACACAGCCACTGCAGCACCCTCAGAGAATGCCTCAGACACAGAGTGCACAGCACCCTTCGAGCATGGCTCATCAGACTTTGCAGCACCCTGCCACCTCCATGCTGCAACCAGGTTTACATGGAAGCAGAAAGATGCCGGATGCAGATGCACCGCCAAACGTGACCGTGTCTACCTCAACCATTCCTCTGTCTATGGCTGCTACCCTGCAGCAGAATCGGCCACCAGACCTGACTAGCATTGTGCACCAGATTAGCCAGTTCTGCCAGGCCAGGGCTGGCATCAGCACTACCTCGGTATGTGAGGGACAGATTGCAAACCCCAGTCCCATAAGTCGCAACCTGCTCATCAATGCAAGTACTAGGGTCTCTGCTCACAGTGTGCCCATGCCTTCCTGTGGCGGGAACCCTGGATTAGACCATGCTGCTACTATTTCTTCTGCTGCTTCTAGTAATGCTCCTATGATAAATATTAGGGTACCCGTGTCATACCCAAATGACATGAAGCCTCTTGCCTGGAACCAGCAGCAACTTGCACACCTGCAGCAAATGTGTAGCGAAGCACATGGGCCGGTGGGGCTGGTTGGAAAACACCCACAAAGAGAGTTGGCTGTACAGGGGTTTCCAGGAAAATTAACACCCTATGCTCACGAACTGTGCACGGGTCAAGCTTTCAATTTGAAACCCCCAGTTGAGAAACCAACTCCCTCCCCACCTGTGAATGGCCTACCGGGACCCATGCCATACTCCAATGGGCAATATTTCCAGCCCATATGGAATAACATTCTGCCTACACCAAACAGCGATAGCTCAGGCTCGCAAGACCTGGCCATGCCGTTTCATGGAGGACAGCCTTCTGGAGCCCCCATGGATTGTGCAGCAGGGGCCCATTACAGGGCTGGGGCGGGAGTAGTGTCGACTGGCCAGAGCAGTGCAATTCAGAGTATGGATTATCTAAGTGGTGACTTCCAACAATCTTGCTTCAGAGATCAGACCTTAGCTAGCATGGGGAAGATCCACAGGCCCCCCATGAGCCAAGCTTCTGAACCAGCAGATAGCCGAAGTCTTCATATTCAGCACCCAGGGTATAGATAGGTGGCAGTTGCTCTCTCAAGCAAATATAAGTTTTAGTCTTAATCTGAAGTTGTCCTAAATCCTTTCTTTTTTTATTTTCATTTTTTTTTTTAAATTGCAAACTTTTGTGATCATTATAGCAACTGCTGTGACCAGATAAATACCGAATATTCCAATGCTTGGAAACTTAGCTAACTTGATTCCAACACTGTCACTTTATCATCCATTTGCATTAGAAGTGAATGTGACCACTTGGACCTATTCTTCAGTTTTATGGTTGCTGTATGTGTTCAGGTGGCAGAAGCAGCTGTAGAAGGCCTAGTGCTAGTCCCATGAGCTATTGGTTCTAAAGAACCAGGTGTAAAATGTGCATTTTCTGCTTTGTGTTGTAATACAAAGTGCAAACGGTATTCCTTGCTGCCAAATTTCTTCTGATTTTATGCAGGTTTATTGTGCACCAATGTACATTGTCTGTTTTTTTGAGGCTGTGGCCTAGGGAAAGATGGTGCTTTGGACAGATTTTAGCTAGATTTCAAATTGTATTTCTCTTAGGACAAGCAGGATGGCAAAGTCCTCACAGCATGGGTGATGTCACCATCGGAGCCCATGCAGGAAATTTCACCAGCTTAGCAATTACTAGAAACCTTTGAGTCGCACCATCCTGCTTATGTGCCACTTTCCACCTGCTGCTATTGCATCGGGCTATCTCAGTCTTTGCCTTTCCCTGGAAATAGTTGGCTGCATGACACTGGAGATGTCAAGATATTTTCTCACATAATCTGTTGCAGTCATAAACTGTGTTTTATGACTCTTCAAATTTCCTTTTTTTTTTTTTTTTTGCACTCAGCCTACTGTAGGCCTCTCTGTTGGCCAAAATTCTCATTTACTTTTACTGTGGCTATTAGTTTATATATATATATATATATATATATATATATATATATATATATATATTTTTTTTTTTTTTAAATTTAGATACCTTTATGGATGTTGTCCCAAGCAAGAATTACAAGCAAATAAGAGAATTACAATCCATTTGCAATAAAGCAAAAATGACAATGCAAACGTGGGATCAAAGTAGAAAAGGTTGAGCTAATGCAACCTCTAATCATTTAAATATATTTTAAACAAGACTTATAATACTCCCTCTCTTTTCCACCCAAGCAGGTCCCAGGTATCTAATTGCATAGGTCATACTGTGAGTGCTAATACAGGCACAATAAGATTATGTGCAAGTGTTGAGATAATTAGTATGAACACTTTAGCAGAAAAGAATGCTAAGTCGATTCCCATTTATGCTAAGTATGTCTATGCAAGGCAACTAAATGTTCCATTCACAGATGCACTAAAGCTTAATCAGCCACTTCATCAGAATATTACTGTGGCTATTTTTCCAGATGATATGGCCCAAAAAATACCCCCAGTGGCTTTAAGAATTGTACCTGGACCAACAGGATTATAAGACTTTATTGGCTCAAAAGGACCCGATATGTATGTGTTTAGGCCAGCTGGTCACGGTTATATAAACACAAACAAACCAGACATGAACAAAAAAGTATACAACAACGTGTTTATACATACCACAGAATAATGTAACGTGAACAAAATAAAAAAAATCATGATAAAAATTAAAACAATGAAACAGACAATTTGAAATATCTATTTAAAGATATTGAAGGTTTAAAATCATAATAAACTATAAATATGGAATACTGCGATGGAAATAAAACTATTTCCATTGCAGTATTCCACATTTACAGTTTATTTTGATTTTAATCCTTCAATATTTTTAAATAGATATTTCAAATTGTCTGTTTCATTGTTTTAATTTTTATCATGATTTTTTAATTTTGTTCACATTACATTATTCTATGATGTGTATAAATACATTGTTATATACTTTTTTTGTACATTTGTTTATAGACCCCCAGATTCAGGCCAGTCCTTTTGAGCCAATAAAGTTTTATAGTACCAATGATTATCTTTGCTGTGTTTTGCTTTGGTCTTCATCCTGCGAAGGTGTTTCTCTTTTTTGCTGGCAACAGGATTATGTCCATTGTGGGAACCCATGAGTCCCAGACCTGTATCAGATCCTGGGGATGCATTGGCATCAAGTGTGTTACTCACCCTTAACAACGAGCATCTAAAGAAGCCATTGAGACTGGTCATCATCCAAGTTCCACCCGAAGAAGAGGAAGAATTAATTCTCTACTTCATTAACGCCGAGGGCTTGTGATGCCACATTCTAGATGGAGGCCAGGACCATCGACATTGCACCTAATCGGAGTATGGATCAGATATTGTCGATTATCCTTGGTGTCCTCAATGTGAATACTGCTCATCCTCATCTGTATTGGAGGGGATGCAGCAGCCTTCAAGGACCCGAGACAAAGTACTTGATAAGTGATTCAGGAGGATATAACCACTTCTGCTGCATTCCCCCACATATTAGTCAGTAGCAGTAATGAGGAAATTCAATAGGTGCTTTGATCAGCACAGTGACACAGCTTCAACACATTCAATGCAGAGAGAGATCTAATCGGTCCTTGAACTCCCACTGCATGCTAGAGAGGCATCAACACCGAGACCTTGAAGAGCCATGGGGTTGACATGTGCCACACTGTTGATCTTCAGTGCTTAAAGGGAGGAAGCTTCACCAAGTCTTTGGAAATAGTTTTCTCAACGATTGATGATGCTAATAGGTAGAGAGAGGCAGAGAGCCAAACTTATCCTTTTGGGGTATTAACTCTGAGCACACCTCAGATTTTGATTGAGTCAGATTGAGTCAAGATTGACATCTTACTATGTATTCTCTGAAGAGGATTCAACTGGCTTTTCTGTCAGATCTGTCTCCTCTGCATGAAAGAAGACAATCACCCTCCTGAAGAACTCTTTCAATGATTTTGGATGAGAAATGGCTGTGGCCGCTCCACATAAGTTAGCGAGAGAGGAGAAATCCAGGGCAGAACATTGGGCATCCTCCAATCCTACCTGTCTTGCCCACAAGAAAGCTGTGATAGCGCCCATTCAAAGAATCCTCAAGGGCATACAAATAAGAATGTTGGAAGTGCTTTTCTCTCTGTAGTGCCTATAAATAAGAGATTGACTAATGTACGGAGTCAAGTAGTTTCAGATTTGAGAAGCAATATGTTCCTCACCATTCCAAGATGGTTGAACTTTCTCTCAATAGGGCTAAAGGCTCCAAGACTCACTCCTTGGTGCTTCTAGGAAGAGAAGTGTGGACATTAGAATTTTTTGGGGAGGGAGGGGATTCTGCCCCCTGAGAATGTTATTCTCACTTCCTATGTACCTTCTTATCAGCTCTTCAGGGTTATGTAGTTGTGAAACGTGCAGTTTTGGGAAGTTTCACTAGAGGGAAAGGGAAGGAGTATAGAAAATACATGATCCAAGCAACCACTAATATTTTTGAAATGGCACCAAGAGCTGCTGCTATGGATTTGGCACCAGGGATCCGCCTGGCCTTGGGCTTCAGACCTATGATGTGATGTGCAGGAAAAACTTGATGTACCATATTGTGGAGAGAATCTCTTTGGATATGATGTGCGGGAGGCTTTTACTCTTCCCAAGCAGCATAATAACATCTTAAGACCTCTCCAAGCCCACTTTGACCTGGCTGCCTCTACTAGGAGGTACCAGAGAGGAGAACCTTTAACTCTGAAAGGTGTAGGTAGTCCAGTACATGACAGCAGATAGACCTGTACAGTCAGTCCTGTCTGCACCAAGAGTTGTCACCCACCACTCATACTTAAATACTGGTTGGGAATTTTCCATCATGCCAAACACATATAGGCAGTTAAATATGATGGTGTTATGGGGCAATATGTTATAATCAAAGTATTGCTTACAGTATTTAACTTGCTATTTAAGATGTCTTCCCCTCCCCTTGAGTTGTACAGCACTCACATCACATGATGATAAAGTGGCCAAATCTTCTGTCTTTGGCCATTAATGTAATGCAGACCATAGAAGTCTGTTCAGCATTGGCCTTAATTCAAGTTCTTCCAAAGACGGGAATTTCACTCTTGTCCCAGGCAAGAAAAAGTCCAGAAGACCTAACCAGCTCCATAGCCAAAACCAGGGTGGAGTGTGGACTGCCTCCATGAAAGCATAAGTAAAATCCCATTATCTGTACCGGACAATATCACGGTAGGAGGGAGGCTATTGTGTTTAATTTCTGATCCTTTTTAACCTCCAATCAGTGGGTTCTAAAAATATCTGGTTAGGATACAGTCCTGCATCTATTCAAAACACCTTCAGATTACCTGCTGAGAACATTGTGTCAAGCTTTCAGCATCAGGAAAGGAGCTCTTTCTCTTAGATGCTAATGCAATCAAACCAGTTCTATCAGTGGGAGAAGGGCAAGGCCAAGTATTTTCTGATCACAAAAGATGGCGGATTTTGTTCCATTCTCAACCCAAGGACCATAACTTTTTAATGAGAGAGAAGTTCAGGATGGTTTTCTTGGGCATCCTAATTCCCTTTTTCCAAAAGGGACGCTAGTTAAGTCTAAGAGAACCTAACAACTTTTACATCTTGGTCACAGGCAGTATATCTGAGGGTATCTCAGATTAGTCCCAAAGAGCATCATTATCAATACCACTTATTGCCTTTTTTGCTCACATCAGCTCTTTGGGTATTCCACAAAAAGACTTGCTGTTGTAGCAGAATACATCTATGCAAAGTGGGACTGTATGTGTTGTTCTCTTGAATGATTGGCTGGTAACAAACACATCTTGAAGAGGCAGAAGGATTGGTGCATGCTACCATCCAGGTGCTGGAGTTACTAGGATACATCATAAATTACCCTAAATCTCAACTAAGCCAGTCATTGTAATTGGAATTCATAGGAGCTCTGCTAGACACGACTCAGATAAATCGTCTTTCAGCTAAGACATGCAGTCCTCTCTTCTGGCACATTCCATAAGAAGACCATAAAATGGGGGAATTCCTAGTCAACCTATCATGCAAGCTCAGGGAAATCTGTTGCATCCTATAGTTTCTCTGAATTTGCTTGATGGCTTTTCAAAGCTGGTTTACTTGCTTTCAGGAGAGATTCCACTAAATGGTTTTACTGGAGGAAATTAGCAATATGCTTTGAGGTGATGGCTCCAGACACAAACTGCTTGAATACCATCTTCATCTTTCTGAGTGAGATTTGAAAACAAATTCCATTAAGATACACTTCAGTGCAATTGGAGTTTATCACCAGCCTTTGTTTCAGTTTGTGCATCTTGCGTTCATTGAAACTTTCCACAGTGTCATCGGACCTCAATATGGTATTAATTCAGCTGATGAAAGCTCCTTTGAGTCACTTGATACCTATGAGCAGAAGCCTTACCTGGAAGACACACAGTGAGTAAGCTCCAGGCTCTAGTAACTGATTCACCTAATACCAAGTCCCACAATAACGAGGTTGTTCTATGCACTCGTCCTAAGAACCTTCTAAGGCAATGCCATATTTCCAGCTTCCTCTTATCATCCTAGCACTGTTTTTTCCCAGGCTTCTTGTCTGCAAATGTAAACGTTTGCCTCACATATTAGATTGCAAGAGAGCTTTGGCCTTCTATTTGGAGCATAATAAAAACTATCCAGCTTTTTAGTCCCTTTGACTCAAATAGGGTAGGAGTTGCCTTCAACAAATACACTCTTATCTAACTGGCTGCCAGATTACACGTTATTTGCTTATACCCCAACAGGCTTGACTCTGTAGAGGCATGGCACAACTAGGTGGCAAGGGTAGCCCACAAGATAAGCAAACCTGCAACATGGACATCTGTTTATACATTCATAGCCCACTACTGTTTGGAAAAGGACTTTCAGTGCAACAGTAAATTTGGCCACCAGTGTTCCAGAACCTCTTTGAGGACTAGAATCCAGTTCTGGTGTCTGGGAGGACCAGTGACTATTTCTTCTTGCCTGTCTTCCCCCCCCCCCCCCCTTTTGTGCTTATAATTATCTGTTGTAAACCATTTTGATTTCTCATGATTTGTGGTATATCAAATCTGAATAGAGAAGTCTTTTCCCCAGGCCCATTTTTATTCCAAGTTACCTCCCCCCCCAAAAAAAAAAAAAAAAGTGACTGGAAGGGACAAAAATATTAAAAAGGCTAGTTGCCACAAAAAACTGTTAAGTGTCTGTCTTTTGCAGCACTTTATTATTGGTTTTCTCCTGTTTACTGTTGAAGACAGCCTGGAGCTAGGGAGAGCCCCATGCTGTGAAAACCTGCTATGCTGCTTGTCCTTAGAGAAAACAAGTTTTTTGCCTGTAGCAGATTTTCTCCATGGACAACAGGATAAAGTTCTCACATCCGCCTATCATCCCAAGGAGTTGAACTCTTACTGTAGCTGAATTGAGACTGAGGTGATCCTGTGCAACAGCTGCAGGTGGAAAGTACAGTAGTGTGGATGTGTGGTGAAGCAACTCAGAACCTTCTTGTAATTACTAAGCAGGATAATTTTTCCTTTTTGGGCTCTTGTTTGTAATGTCACACATGCTTTGAAATCTTGTATACTGCTGCATACAGAGAATACCTGCTACAGGCAAGTAACTTGCCAGTCAGTATTCAGCCAGTGGCAGTTGGTGTTCTCTTAAACGCTCACTGCCACAAATAGAACTAGACCTTGAATATTCAATGTCAGGCGTGTTTGGGTACTGGCAGTGAAGTCCAGGGCCTTGCTGGCCACACTTAGTGTGAGCCCTGGCTAAAAATCAGTTGGAACCTATATAAGGAGTAGAAGATGCCCTTGCCACCTCCGAGTCCATAAGGGTAGGAGCAAAACCCACTTGTTCTATCTGCGATTGCTCCAGTCTCAAAATGGCCACCATGACCTCTAGTGGTAGCCTCACAGAATAGGATATTTTGAGGCTGAGTCTGCAACAGGCCAGGAGTAAATATGCATCATTCCTGCCTATAGGACTACTTGGGATATCCAGGGTAAGCTGGAGGAGGGGGCATCAGAACCTCCTAATGCTGCTACCTGGAAGTTAATGGCACCAGCCATTATTCAGACCAGCGACTGTTTAGCTTGGCAGCTAAAATTAGGACAGTCCTTTTGCTATCCTAACTTTAGCTGCTTAACTAGTTAGGGTTCTGAATATTGCCACTAACCATTTAAGTACTGGCTCTGCCGCAGCCTGGCCACAGCACTAACCAGAGAGCACAGGGGCAGTTAGGGCAGGCACAAGTGATTTAACAGGGCCGGAGGGTGTTATTTTTTTTTTTTAGTCTTTTGTAAACCTCATAGAACAGTGAGATTATGCGGTCTAGAAATTGATTTTGTGTTAAAATCACTTTGAATTTTGACTGATTAGTTTTCCTTATTAAGCTGGTTAATTTTTATAGAAGGGTCCTAGCATATTCTTGCTCCTTACATCTGTGCAGGTCTTTCGTTTTGAAATACCCAAAATGTTAAAAAAAAGCCCTTTCTGTTTGCATTTTGTGTTGGAGTTTCTTGACATTTTACTTGTAAAGGTCTTACATTTCTTTCACGGACATAATTGGATTTCGCCATTCCAGGGACATGCTTGCCCCTGCTCTTAAGGGAGCACTAAGCTTTAAGACACTACATAGGAATATAGTATATAGAGCAAAAGGTTATCTGCTTGAGTGACTTTTTCTTTGGGTCCTAATTGAAGTGTGTTACTGGCAGTAATTTCCATGAGGGGAGTCTTCCCTAGCTTTTATGAGGCTTTAGCTTTCTTGAGATTGGAAAGTTGTCAGAACACACTATGCAGGCTTGATAGGTTATTTAAGTAGTGACTGGATGATGATACTTTATGAACAAAGGATTTGAGTTGCTTACATTTCCTCCTTCTTTAGCCAAACATATCCCATGTCCCCGCAGAACATCAGTGAATTCCCGTTGTGCTTGCATCTTAACAGTGTTACCACACCAGACTTCTCTGTTCAGGAGTGAGAGTTTGTTCTCTTCTGTGCAAGTTGACTATTTGAACATAATGATCACAATCCAGTTTGGAATTTAAAAAAAAAAGTGTCAATTCTTTGTGTACACTGGCTAAACCAACTGATTGCTCTACTACTGTAAATGGTGTCCTGTGTCAGTCGAGTGTGGTCACAGAGGGTCTGAGTATCATTGTGTAGGACTGAAGGCACCCACACCTGCTGGGTACTGGCCTCCCTTACAGCTCTTTGATTCAAGAAAGCCTTAAGTATTTGCTCCTTCAACTCTTTACACAAAGCATGGTTTTAAAATCCTAACAAATACTGCAATGTAAACACTTACAGGTGAGATTCTAGAGATGAATAGAGATTGACAAATTTTCTTAAATGGGGCGGGGGGGATAGAATAAATTTCTTTAACTTTTTTTTAAATTTAGCTGTCTAATTTTCAATTTTTTTTTTTTTAAAAAGCTTAGCTGGTTCTATTTTTTCAGACTTGTGTAATGTAGTACACAGGTAGTGTTATTTAAGAGTTTTAATGATGTACCGCAACATTCTTTAGTGATTTTAAAATTTTAGCAAAGGTCGAGTGATTTGACTAAAGATAGATAAATTATGTGTTGGCTTGTGTTGCCTTATATTTAAACAAAAAAACAAAACAAAAAACAAAATCGTTGCCTGTGTTATGCCAAATGATAGCAACATAAAGTCCTAATTTATTGTTTAATTGTATTCTTGCAGTCCTTTTGTGAAACCTTAACATATATCTGTGAAAGACATGAAATACTGAGGCTTTTCATGTAGTAATCTTGGAACACGTGACCTCCCAGCACACCAGGCTGCTCTCAACTCTTCTCTTGCTGTGGCTGGGCTGTGATTTTCAAAGATGCATCTGAAATACATTTTAAGAGTATCCTGTTCTTGCAGAGATTAATCTAAGGCTCTTTTTGCCTAGTGGCTGAGCACCCTGAGGTTGTGGTATCCAATCTCAATGCCTGCTCCTTGTGACCCTGGGCAAGTCACTTAATCCTCCATTGCCCCAGGTACAAAATAAGTACCTGTAAACCGCTTTGAATGTGTAACCACAAAAAAAGTGATATATAAGTCCAATTTCTCTTTCCCCCTTTTCCACTAACTTCAAACTTTTGTATCTTTTGATCATTGTGGTCTATGTTAGATGTCCACTAACTGGGATCTTTTAACATGGATGAAAGTTAGTGCTATTTGTTCAAAATATCCTCATCAGATACTGCAGCTGCTGGAGGAGGTCTTGCCCATCTGGATCAGAAGGATCATGCAACTAACATGTCTGCTGGGGCTGTCCTGGGACCAAGCCTAGTGTGACACCTAGGGTGCTGGTGGCCAAAGCCACTGCTTGACAGCCGCCAGTGTCTCATGGTGAATACAAATTTGGGGTACTTAGTGCTGGGCTGAGAATTTCATCTCTTGTCAATAAATAGGAGGAGGAGCTGGTTTCTGGCCATTGCCACTTTGCTCCTGGATCCCATGACTGAAGGGAGCCCTTGAATAGGATTTTTTTCTGTGAGTATTTTATAGCTACAACTGGCAGAAGTGACCTGAGGGTTGCTATTTTTTTTTTTTTGCTGGTATAAAGTACACTGTGCACCTCCCCTAAAAGGATATTAAGCTAGCCTTTTAACAAAAACATATTGTGAAATAAAGGTTACTTGATTACCAAAAAGTATATCTGTGACTTGAGGATTTTTACCTTGGTTTTTGACTTTTAGAAACAATCCTGAATCCGGTTAGTACAAATTTAGCAGGGCAAGCTGGCAATCCTAGCCACATTCTGTTATAATCCCCCTACCCTGGACTCATTTTATTGAAGCCGTTTTCTTCCATTGTAAACATAAGCATAACTGTAATAATAACTGCAGTGTGGATGTGAAATGACTTGTACCTGGTACCAGCAGCAGTCTGGCCCATGGTTTGTTGGGTCAAGGACACTTTTCCAATTCAGGATCCTCAGTGAGGCAGGAGGGGTTTTTTTTTGGGGAGGGGGGGTTAGGCCAGTGGTAAGCAGACCAGCCTTTGATGTGTACAGCTCTATAATTTACTAATTATATGTAGTAGTAGTAGATGACATCAGAAAAAGACTAATAAGTCCATCCACTATGTTCAGTTGTTCCTAACCACACTACAAGGATATAGCTTAGCTACCAGTAACGGAAATGTGACTGCTAGCATCCTCGAGCTGATTTTGGGTTTTCTTCTCTCCGATCTTCTTGCATACTGTGTAATGGAGCGTACATGATCCCTTAATTTGATCTAGCACCCCATACCTACTCCCACATCTATTTTAGCTTATGTTCAAAAGTGCTACAACACCAGTGCTGCTATACTTTGCCATAAGGCTGTGATCTGCTCCTGGTTTTCTGCCTAGGGCATATGTGCTAATGTGGTATGTAGCTGAGTGAGCTCTGTGCTCATTTTACACTGTTCACTTGGGACATCTTGAGTGCTAGAGTTTGGCTTTTATGTCTTGTGGTAGTTTGTGCTCATTCAAAGCTGGCTACCTCTTTCAAGAAAGAACATGTTCTCTTCCTGTCCTATCATCTTCCTTCATTAACACTGTGAAGATAATAATCCTGATTGGTGGAACATTTGTCTGGTATGTATTTAATGTGCAGATCATGTCTGTGTGTGTGTTTTGTACATTTTCTAGAATTTGTTGGTTTTGTCTGAAGAGTTGGATGCTTCCTCTTGGAGATCACAGATGGGTGTGTCTTCATCCCTCTTATAAAACTACTGGCAACCAGTAGTGTCTTTGATCAAGTCATTCTGACAGTTGTTTTTAGAAGTGATGCCTAATGTGAATACACTATAATGTAATTTATGGGATGTATAAAATCCACTATTGCTTTAGTAATTATCAAGTGTTTCTAATAGCACTTTTTAATTTACAGAGCAGTAGACAAAGGTTGTTAACAATGAGGATGAGGCTCTGAGTCTGGCCCCCCCAAAAAGATGTCTTCTTATCAGCCATAATTCAACTTTGTTACATCCCTTCCAGATTCAGTATGCTAGGTGTTCAATCCCTTCCCGCAACCTGGGAGTTGCAGAAAGCTAAACATTTTTCTGAGCACATGCTCCTCCCTCCTCAGAGAGAGCATTGGAGCCCTCTGTAGTTTTCAATTTCTGCAAGCAATTCGTACAGAAGTCTTTTGGATTTTCTCTGCATCTTTTTCTTATTTTTTCACTTAAAGTTCGTCTTTTTGGTGGTTTGAGTGCCTTGAGACCCCTTTGCGGTAGTCCTTTGTCTGAGGAAAGGATGCAGTCCCGCTTCGGTGGATCTGTGGAGCCAGCCTGCTGTGTACCACCCTTCCTGGATTCAGGGTCCATTCCTCTACAAGCTCACTTGCCCTCTGACCTTGTCAGGGGGTTTAAGTGCAGGCTGTATGCGTCCTGAGTAAAACTCCTCTGGGTTTCAGGGCACAGGCTGCGTTTCCCACCCCCGGTTGTGTGGAGAGGACCCGTGGGGGCGGAGGTTACAGTTGGTGTCTGTCTAACTGGCAGTCCAAAGATCTTCAAGTCTGGTCATTTTGGAGCTATTCTGTGGCAGAAAATCCTTTTCCTCCATTAAGCTGCAGTGAAACGAGCTGACAGGCAGGCACTTCAGACACTGTGAGTACATCTGCATTATTTCTATATGGGAACTTCAGGGGTGGTCTGTGAAACTCTCTAAAATTCATTTTTGAAAGTTTCCGAGGATAGGGTTCTTCATGTCTCCCACCTCTCCAAACACCAAATCACTATTTATTTTCAGATTTTATTTTTGCTGTTTTGGGAGCGAATTCGCTGGCGGTGGCCATATTGGATTTTTATCAATCTTTTTTTTCTTTTATTTTTGCCTCAAAACCCCTTGATTTGATTAAAAATCATTTGAGATGGACTCCCCAGCCCCTACTCTGTTGAATGTGTGCGTTGATTGCATTGGATGGGTGCCAGATCAGCGACCTTATACCACATGCTATAGTGTGCTGGGGGAGGGGGGTGGGAGCTTCAGGCTTCACCTCCTTCAGTTCCTCCAGGAGCCGGCCTGGGTCCTTGATTTTGGAAAAATATCTCGCCCAGAGGCTGTTCTGAAGTTTGGCACCAAACACCTGCATTCTGATTCTTTTTGTGCGGTGTGAGCACCTCAGCAGAGCCCTGCAGTGGACAAGGTGTGAATTTTCACTGGACTTTTTTTTCGGCTCCTCTGGAAAGTGTATTCTTTGCACCAAGCTCATTGGACGCAGCCAGTGGGTGTGTCAGTTTCTTCTAAACCAGTTGAGCCAGAGACGGAGGTCCTTTACAGGAGCCCTCTCGTCCAGCTATGGCAGAGCTTGATTGCATTATGTCATATGGATATTATGCTGCTTTTGTCTCCTGATACTGCTTTTCTTTTGGATCCAGCTGATACCCTTGCTGGGACTAGTCAGCACGATCGCCCTGAGAGTCAGGATTTGGATGCGGACCCCTCCATCAGCAGACTTTTTAAGCATGGCTTTGTCCACCATTTTGTTGCTGGGGTTCTGAAAGAACAAAAAAAAAAAAAAAGGAATTTCCTCTTTCCACATCATAGTGTTTGGTCATGGACCATTCTAATATACTGTCCTCTCTTTTTTTTCTTCTTCTTTTCTTCTTCTTCTTCCATCCCATACATTGCTTCTTGGTCTGGTTACAGAACAATAGGATGCCAATAACAATAACAATTGTTCTGGTTACAGAACAATAGGATGCCAAGACTGCTCTTTCTTGCTCTCTCAAACTATAATAATAATAATTTTATTTTTATATACCGCCATACCATATAGTTCTAGGCGGTTCACATACAGTAAAAAAATTATACAATCAGTAAGTAAAATACAATTAACTAAAAACAATAGATAGAATACAATTTACTAAAAATGCATTAAAATCAGCTAAAATAAACAAACTGTAAAAACAATGTACTATTTACCAATCAAGATTCTAAAACATCAGTTTACAAATTTATCAGTTTTTAGTAGTTTCCTAAAGGACATATATGAATGAGCCTGAGAAATAATGGTACTTAACCATAAGTTCATTTTACCTGCCTGAAAACCGAGCAATTTATCGAAAAACTCTTGTATCTGCAAGATTTGATAGTTGGATGGACAAATAAATATTGCCGTCGAGTAATCCTATATCTAAGCTTTCTCCGCTGGCTCCTGCTTTTCAACATTTTTGAGCAACCTAAGGTGGATTCCGCTATTGCAAAGGATACCCGGCACACGGACCTCCCCTAGTGATGGAGGAGTAGTGTTTAAGGATTCCCAGGATCACATAATGGATTTTTTTTTTTTAACCCTTTTTGAAGTGGCTTTTTCAGGCTTCAATGCGGGTAGCAGCCTCCTTTGAGGAGTGTGCCTGACGCATGAGATTGCACAGGGTGCCCTCTGAGGAAGTAGATGTCTGTTCTCAGCTAGTGCTGGATTATGTGGCAGACGCCCTTTCTGATTTCATTCGTGTTCTTACCACTTATGCAGTGCTTGTGTGCTGGCCTCTTTGGATCCATCCTTGGGCTGGGAGCGCTGCCTCCAAGGCCACTTTAAGCAGACTTCCTTTCAAGGATCAGCTTTTTTGGGACAGGTCTGGATGGACCTCTTGGTCGGTGTTGCTGATCATGACCCAAGTCTTTCCCTATGAACGGGTATCGCCGGACTTTAGAAGAATTTTGATAGTAATTTGGTAGTAATTTTCGTCCCTCCGCCATTTTTCGTCAGAGATCCTCAGGCTCTTCTCAAGAGAGTTTCCCAGAGATATAGTCCCCGTGACACTTCCAATTCCAGCCATCCTCAGATGTCTGGATCCTAATCAACCCACCAGAGGGCCGCCTTGCTCAGTTTTGCCAGAAGTGGACTCACATATCCTCTTATAAATGGGTGCTGAACATCATTCGGGAGGGGCACAAGATAATTTCTTTACCTGCCTCCAGATTTGTTTCTGGACTTGCCAGCAGGTCAACCGGAAAAGGAGTCAATAGTCCACACTATTTTGCAGCGTCTCTTGGACACCCGTGCACCAGAACACAAGTTGGGCTTCGGCAGATACTCTTTATACTTCATGCCAAAATACGGTTCGGAGGACAGGAGGCCCGTTCTGGATCTCAAGTCAGTCACTCACTTCCTGCTGTCTCTCCTGGGAAATTCTAGTGTCCTTGGATTTTACAGAGGCTTTGCTCTGTATGGCTATTCATGCACCTCCATTTTTTGCTAGGTCTGAATAGCAAACACCATTTTCTCTCACTCTTAAAGCACCTTCGGATTTCTGCAAGCTGTGTGTGTGAAGCCAAGGTCACCTTGTATCAACAGTGAAACACTGGACCTCTTTGCTTTCCCTAATGGAATATGTGGGAAAAGGACTAAGGCCTAGATGCACTAGGAGGATTGGTAAGACCATGTGGGTTTGCTCCAATCTAACTTTTTGGCCGTTTCAAAAAGAGCTATTGATGCACTAAAAAGAGCAACATACAAGATTGTGCAGGAGGACAGAAGCTGAAGTAACGACGTGTGCCATACCAGACCTAAGATTGCAGAGGAGAGTTCCTGCGTGCTGTTCCTTGTAAAAGAGGACACCTGCCTTCACAGGGACTTGTGAGCTTTTCCTATGAGTTGTCTAAGACTGATATCAGCTAACATCTCAGGCTGATCCTATTGTAAGACCTGTGGCTTCTTTCCCCATGCTGAAATTCTACAACTGCCCAGTGAACCGGCCTCTGGCTCATTGCCCTGGAAGAGACAGTCCGGCTACCTGGTGGATTGCACCTCCAGGGAAATAAGAACATAAGAAGTTGCCTCCACTGAGGCAGACCAGAGGTCCATCTCGCCCAGCGGTCCACTCCCGCAGCGGCCCAATGGTCTCTGACTAATTTTATAAATTACCTCAATCCTATCCCTATAACCTTACCTCTACACCTATCTGTACCCCTCAATCCCTTTGTCCTCCAAGTACCTGTCCAGACCTTTTTTGAAGCCCTGTAGCGTGCTTCTGCTTATCATATCCTCCGGCAGCGCGTTCCATGTATCCACCACCCTCTGGGTGAAAAAGAACTTCCTGGGTTTGTTCTAAACCTTTCACCTTTCAATTTCTCTGTGTGCCCCATTGTACTTGTGGTTCCCCATAGTTTGAAAAATCTGTCCCTGTCCACTTTTTCTATGCCCTTCATGATCTTGAAGGTTTCTATCATGTCTCCTCTAAGTCGTTGCTTTTCCAGGGAGAAAAGCCCTAGCTTTTTCAGTCTATCAGTATATGAGAGGTCCCCCATACCCTTTATTAGCTTAGTTGCTCTTCTCTGGACTCTCTCAAGTACCGCCATGTCCTTCTTGAGGTACGGCGACCAGTACTGGACACAGTACTCCAGGAGCGGGTACACCATTGCACGATACAGTGGCAGGATGACTTCCTTCGTCCTGGTCGTGATACCTTTCTTAATGATACCCAACATTTTGTTCACTTTCCTTGAGGCTGTGGCGCACTGCGCCGACGTCTTCAGTGTTGTGTCTACCATCACTCCCAGGTCTCTTTCAAGGTTGCTCACCCCTAGCGGTGATCCCCCCATCTTGTAGGTGAACATCGGGTTCTTTTTCCCAACATGCATGACCTTGCATTTCCCTATGTTGAAGCTCATTTGCCACTTTTTGGCCCACTCTTCCAGTGTTGTCAGATCTTTTTGGAGGTCTTTGCAGTCTTCCATGGTTTTGACCCTGCTGTATAGTTTAGTGTCATCCGCAAATTTAATAACCTCACATTTTGTTCCCACCTCCAGGTCGTTAATAAATATATTGAACAAGAGCGGTCCCAGCACCGACCCCTGTGGAACTCCACTCATGACCCATTGCCAATCTGAGTAATGGCCCTTTACTCCAACCCTCTATTTCCTGTCCGCCAGCCAGTTTTTGATCCATCAGTGGACCACCCCTTGCACCCCGTGGTTCCATAGCTTCCTTAGCAGTCTTTCGTGTGGTACCTTGTCGAAGGCTTTTTGGAAGTCAAGGTAAATGATGTCTATGGATTCCCCTTTATCCACCTGGCTGCTTACCCCCTCAAAGAAGTATAATAAGTTCATGAGGCATGACCTGCCCTTGCAGAAGCCATGCTGGCTCGACTTTAGCTGCCCATTGTTTTCGATGTGTTCCCAGATGCTGTCTTTAATCAGCGCTTCCATCATCTTTCCCGGGACTGAGGAATGGTGAGCAGGAATTTCTTTTACAGTTCACTTGGGGTTTAGTTTAGAAATTCCTTGTGTGCATGTGTGAGGAAGGTTATATGACTACTTTGGTGATTTAGCCATGTGTGAATCATAGCTGTTTATCTCTCTAGGAGATAAACAGCAGTATATCTTGTTCTAGTGCTGAGGGTACGCCAGTATCTACCAATGGTTTATGTAACAGTGTGTATTCAAATAATCAGTAATGTGAAAGTGATATGTTTCTATGCATTTTTCTATTTTGGTCCTAAAGACTGTATTTAGCAGGTGTCCCTCCTGATCCATTTGCAAGCACAACCAAAAAGTTTGGACCTTGTTTTTTGTAATGTGTGCTATTCCCCCTAGACATGAACGAGCGAGCCAAACCACTACAAGCTAATTGTTTTGTAGCACTAATTACTCTACATCTCCATATTCCAATATTTCTGGAGCATATCAGATTTCTGCGTTTCCATGTTCTGCGACAGCATTTCCAGTCTACAACTCTTCCCTTTGGGCTCGTGACAGCTCCCTGCACTTTCTCCAAGGTGATAGTATTTGTAGCAGGTTTTCTTCGCAGGTGGGGTGTCTAGGTCCATCCTTTCTTGGACGACTGGTTGATCTGGGCTCCATCTCGACACGAGTGTGCCCGTACGGTTGAGACAGTAGTGTCTCTGCTATAGTGCTTGGGTTGGATTGCTAACTTCAAAAAGAGCCATTTGATGCTGTCTCAGACCCTGGAGTATTTGGGCCTTCTCTATGACACCCAGCAAGGTAGTGCATTTCTTCCTGAGCCACACTGAAGTCTGAAACTTCAGCAGCTGATTAGAGATCTCCTGAACCTCCCAGCTCCCATGCCTTGGCATTATCTGCAGGTGCTGGGGTCCATGGCAGCTGCCTTGGAGGCGGTCCCCAGGGCCAGTGCGCACATACACCCTTTATAAGAGTCCCTCCTCTTTTGGTGTTCTCCACAATGTTATCCATTTCAGATGCTGCTTCCCTGGACAGAACCAGCATGCAGAAGTCTGTGCCGGTGGCTTCAGGGAGAGGCTGTCCGTCAGGGCAAAATTCTTTGGATCTTAGAGTGGTTAACTCTTATGACAGATCCCAGCCTGTCACTCCATTCAGGGGCAGTGGTCTCTTCATCAGTGGTTTGGTCATTCATTTGGAGCTTCAGGCGATTTCACCTCGTATTACTCGCTTCTAGCTCACTCTAGAAGGCACAGCGGTGCGAATGTTCTCAGACAATATCACAGTGGTGACGTATATAATTTGTCAAGGAGGCACAAGAAGTGCTCTCTTGGGCCAGGAAGCTCGCATACTGTTTCACTGGGTGGAGTTACATCTCCTATTTCTCTTGGCAGTGCACGTGGCAGGAGTCGACAAGTCCTGAACCCGGGAGCATGGTCCCTCTCACAGACAGCGTTTCTATCTGATCATACAGCGCTAGGGTTGGCCCCAGATGGACTTGATGGTGTCAGTAGAGAACTTGAGGGCCAGGTGCTTCTTCAGTCAATGAATAGAGCATGGAAACATAGGGCTGGATGCTTTGTTTCAGCCCTGCCAGCTCAAAAATTCCTGTGTGTCCCCTCTGTGGCCTCTGGTTGGTCAGGTCCTCCACTGGATAGCAATGCATCCTGGCCTTGTTGTCTGTGGTTTGCAAATATCATCAGTTTTCACAGGTACAGGCAGCCCAACCTTCTTCTCCCTGGCAACCTTCTCGGTCAGGGTCCAGTGCCATGGAGACCCACAGCATTTTGGTCTTTTAGCATGGCTTTTGAGTGCTCAGACTTGATGAGGCATGGTTCTTCAGAGGTGGTCCTCTCGACACTCTTAAAGCCAAGAAACCCTAACGGGGGAAGCCACTGCTTGCCCTGTATTGGTAGCATGAAATATTGCTACACCTTGGGTTTTGGCCAAGTACTAATGACCTGGATTGGCCCCCATGAGAATGGGCTACTGGGCTTGATGGACCATTGGTCTGACCCAGTAAGGCTATTCTTATGTTCTTAATCTATGGCTTCTTTTGCTTCCACCTGGAAGGCTTCCCAACAGTAGTGTGCTAAGGACCGGGTGGTGCCTGAGCGAGCTCCCATTTCGGTAGACCTGGCCTTTCTTCAGGTAGGCTTAAGTAAGGGTTTATCGGTGGCCTCCCTTTCAGTTCTAGTAGCAGGCTTTTTGTGCTTCAGGGCACGCAGGGGTTCTAGTTTGCTTTCTGCTCATTGGGATGCGGCCAGGTTTCTGAGAGGGACACTTCGTTTGCGTCATCCTTTCCCTTCATAGAATCTTACCATCATTCTACAGGGCCCTGTGGAAGACCCATCCAAGCCATTGAAGGCTGCTACTCTTCTGGATCTGTCACTCAGACTGTCTTTCTGGTCATCTTTGTCTCAGCATGGCATATTTCAGAACTTCCAGCTTTTTCGTGCAGAGACCTTTTCTCCATTTTTCAGACACTGGAGTTGTTTTCCATACTGTAGCTTCCTTTCTGCCAAAAGTCGTTTCTACTGTCCATGTCACCCAGGAGATTGGTTTGCCTGTGTTTTCATTTCACAGGTTTAGAGCCCAAGGATCAGATCTTACACAAATTAGACATCAAGAGAGTCTTGCTCTACTTTTGGAGAGGACTAATGATTTTTGAATATCCGATCTCCTCTTTGTTCTGCCTCTATGACCTCGATCACCCAATGGATTCGCATGGCCATTTCTGCGGCTTAAGTCACCTGCACCAAGTTGTCGCTGGTTTCCTTTCAGGCCCAATCCACTAGATTGCTGCGGAGTCTTGTGCATTTTCTCAAAATGAAATTTGCAGGGCAGCTCCTTGGTCTTTTCTTCCTACCTTTACCTGTGTTTTTCCGGGTGGATGTGGTGGCTTGCTCTGATGCCGCTTTTGGGACCTCAGTGTTGTGGGCAGGCTCTTCTGTTCTCTAGACGCTGCCATTGCTTTGGTACGTCACCTAGTGCACTGAATCCAGACTTGATGTAACAGAATGGAAGATTAGGTTTTCACCTTCAATAATCTTCTTTCTGTTAGTCCCTGGAGGATTCAGTACAGCCTGCCCTCTCAGTTGTTCTGCATCACCTGCTTTCTTTGACCACCAGTTATTCTCCTTACAGGCATGAGGATCTTCCAGCCAGTAGATGAGTACTGTGGGGAGTTCGCTTTTCTGTGAGTATGCATATTACCAAAGGCTGCTTCATGTGGGTGCTCGTTGCACACAGCAGGTTAGTTCTACATTGTTGTTCAGTGTTTTTTCTGTGTTGCCTTTGTGTTTGTTATTGCTTGTTTTCATGTTTTGCACAGCAGACCAGTTCACAAATTGTTTATATTGCTGGGGAGCTTCCCCAGTACCCCCTTCCTTGTCATGGATTTGTTCAGGTATGTTGCTTGGCTTTGAGACTGAACTACAAGGGACTCTTAACTCTGTCTCTGAAGTGGGAGGGGCATGTGATCAGAAAAGTATTTGGATTTTTCCAACTCCCGGATTGCAGGAAGGGATTTGAACACCTAGCGTACTGAATCCTCCAGGGACTAACATAAGATTATCGAAGGTAAAAACCTAATCTTCCATTAGCTTTCTAGAAGGGAGTACCATTGTAAATATTGTGAAAAGGAGTCATATTGCGCACTTCCTTAGCCTAAGCAACTGCAGCCCTTACCTGTAAGGTCAGCAGAAAAATGAGCAAGAAGCCAGCATAGTGGCCATTAAATGCAAGAACTAGAATCTCCTGGCTGCATGCCTCGCCTCCTGGCTTGGTAGAGGTAAAAGTCCTGTGACATGTTTGTTTTTTCTTCCACAAGAGTTCCTGTATCTGCTGCTGATGTCACTCTGGCATTTTTAATGTTGGCATTCATGGGACAATTTTACATTTCTTGGCTTGATGTACTAGTAGCAGGGCCTGCAGCCAGTGGTTAAAGGGAAGGGGTTTCTGGGGATCCAGCTGTGCAGAGGAAACATCCAGCTCTAGTGTACTTCTCTTGTAGATGGCTATGAAGATGTAAACCCTGAAGTCTGCTTGTTGCAGCATAACCTTTTAACGTTATAACAATGATACTTGATTTATTTAAAAAAAAAAAAATTCTGAAGCTTCTGATGTGAAAGCTCTTTTTTTCCACAGGGCTGCCTACTTACTGTAATGCAGCCGAAGGTGCTGGCTGATCGCACTGTGGAAGAGATTGACATGCTGCTGCTGTATCTTTATTAAAACACAAACTGATTTTATCATATTGTGTCTCCTCTACTACTGAGTGTACGATCTGTAGGGGAAAGAAGAATTAAGAAGAGAGCTGATGTAGGGTAGCACAGGGAGGGAGGGAAGGAAGCAAAGGATAAAGCTGTGCCACATAATCAGAATGAAAGGTATGAAGGCAGCTGTTCCCAACCCAGACCTTGGGCACACTCAGCCAGTCAGGTTTTCAGGATATCTGTGACGAATGTGTGTGCAAATCTTTTTGGGAATGTAAATCTATCTCTGCATATTAATCATGGATATCCTGACTGGCTGGGTGTGCCATGAGGACTGGGTTGGTGGGGCATTTACTGCCATTTAATACCTTTTTTTTTAGCCAATAGCCATAACCTAGATTTGGAAAAGTGGTCTGTCATGGGAGGTTATTGCCAACAGAAAATACAGTATTCTACTTTGAAGAGTAACCTACTCTTGGACAGCTGTGCACCTCAAGTTAAGTTTGACTGTTGCAATATAAGAGAAATTCTTCAGAGATGGATGAATGAAACAGACTGTGTGCCTTGAAATAGCCCTGGATTCATCTCTTAAAAGTCCATCACATCTGAGCATCTGGTGACCTTTTCGTACGTTCTTAATGATGACTCGGGATGGATAGAGCTCTAGAGTAGTTCTAGGTTTGTCACTTTCCATATATATATATATATATATATAGTCTGACTGTGACATTGCCAGAGCAGTAGCCTCTGCTTGCTCCTCAGCTGAATTGTTTTGGAATTGGTGTCAGTTTGTGCCAACTGAAAGAGGGTTCAGGAGCTATAAAGATCTCTGTGATGAACTTACATGAAGGAACCTCTTTCCATAACAGGTCTGGGTGGACAAATTTAAGACAGGACACTCATTTTTATTATATTAAATTTGGGTGTAAAATCACACTTCAGTCAGTAAATATTCATCCTAGGCATAACAACAGCCTGGAGACACAAGGAGTATGTTTTATTCTAATTCATGGTATTTATGTATGAAGCACTTGGAGGGAAATGTATTTTTAAAACTAGGTCATGTTTTAAACCAAAGGCCTGAAATAAAGCTGCAGCCTTGGGCAGATTCGTTGCATCCTGAAATGTCAGAAAATGATGAATATAGAGACTTCATAAATTGTAGATGCTCAGTCGTGTCATGTGTGACAACTAGATGACTTATTTGCTCAGGTTGGAGACATACACGGCTGTGCCTGGGACACACTTTAGGGCAATGTGCTAAAATACAGCATTAACAACCTAAGGTTTGTAGTTCTTTTGACTAGTTAAATATCCAAGGCAGGAGGACGAAGCATGTTAACTGGGGTGGGGAAGGGGCGTATGTTAAAATACAGCTTACTAGAACCCTTTTCCAGCCGCTTTATTCTGGTGCCCTCTACAGGTTAAAGAGGTAAGTACAGCTCCAATGGTAGTCTTCATCTGTTATTCTGCAGTAGAGGTCTGCACGGGAGCGGGGGTCCCGCGGGGATCTCACGGGTTCCCCCCTGGCCCACGGGACTCCCACGGGGATGCCCCCTGGCCCACGGGACTCCCACGGGGATGCCCCCTTGACCCACGGGACTCCCACGGGGACGCCCCCTGGCCCACAGGATTCCCACGGGGATGAAAACGGCCTACCTAAATTCTGGCGATGCAGGCGTGCAGCTTACAAGTCCGGCGTCGCAGCGGAAAATAGCCATGCTGAGCAGTGAGCTCAGCACGTACACAGATGAAAGCCTTGCTTGCTGATTGGTCCGGCGGCCCCGCCCTGCCGTGCCGCCGGACCAATCAGCAAGCAAGGCTTTCATCTGTGTACGTGCTGAGCTCACTGCTCAGCATGGCTATTTCCCGCCGCGACGCCAGACTTGTAAGCTGCACGCCTGAAAAAGAAATCATCCTGGCTGGGGTCGGTGTCATGCTCCGGAGCTTCTACAGCCTTCCTATCTCCCTCTCCCTTCTACCTGCTTCCGGCCATACCCCCTGCTCCGCGGCTCTCTTCGGCAACTCAGCAGCAGCGATCGACACAAGCTTCTGATGTCGGGGCCTACCCTTTGCGAGTCCCGCTTGTTTCAACTTCCTTTTTCCACAAAGGCGGGACTCATAGAGGGAAGGCCTCGATGTCGGCAGCTTGTCTTGATCACCGCTGCTGACGAGTTGCTGAAGAGAGCCGCGGAGCAGGGAGGTTTTGCCAGGTGCAGGTAGAAGGGAGAGGGCCAGATGCAGGACTCGTGGGTGAGGGAGGAGAAGAGAGAGGGGAGGGAAACAAAAGGAAATATTTCATACTGGGCTGGGCCGGAGTGGAGGGAGGGTGGAAAGATTCTAGCTACAGGGTTTAGTAACAAAGGAAAAGGGGGGAAAGCTGAAAATGGAGATAGTGACACAAAGAAGAGAAAGGGTAAGCAGGACCTACTGAATAAGGATAGAGATACAGAGGGGACATGAAGAGGAGGTGAAATAGAGACATAGAAGTAATGCTGAAAAAGTGTGTGGGGGAGATAAAGACATTGAAAGGGCTAATGGTGAACATGGGGTAAAGACAAGGACAGAGACAAATGAAGATTCTGAAAAAGTGGTGAGATAGGGATATAGGTGAGATGGACACAAAGAAGGGTGATGCTGGAAAATAGGTGGAATGGTAATTCTGACAAACACAGAAGGGAAATGCTGGATCAAGGAGAGATGGGGCTCAGGCTGGATGGAATGAGGAGAAATGCCTTGTTGGTCCGGAACTTCCTCTCCTACGTCAGAATTGACGTCAGGGAGCGGAATGCTGGTCAGCGCGACGCTTCTGCAGGGAAAGCTTGGGACAGCGGTGGCTTGGGGGCTATTCCCCGATGGCGGTGGCAGCAAACCGAGTGGCTTGGGGGAGGGCACGGAGAAAGAAAGAAAGGGGGCAGACAGGGAGACAGAAAGAAGGGGGAACAGGGAGACAGAAAGAAAAAGTTGGGGGAGAGAATGAGGTCTGGAGGAGAGGAAACATACAGGAGGCTGAAAGAAAGGAAGAAAGATTGGATGCACAGTCAGAAGAAGAAAGTGCAACCAGAGACTCATGAAATCACCAAACAGCAAAGGTAGGAAAAATGATTTTATTTTCAATTTAGTGATCAAAATGTGTCTGTTTTGAGAATTTATATCTGCTGTCTATATTTTGCACTATGGCTCCCTTTTACTAAACCGCAATATCGTTTTTTAGCGCAGGGAGCCTATGAGCATTGAGAGCAGCGCGAGGCATTCAGCGTAACTCCCTGTGCTAAAACCTACTATTGTGGTTTAGTAAAAAGGGAGGGGGTGTATTTGTCTATTTTTGTATTTTGTTACTGAGGTGACATTGCATAGAGTCATCTGCCGTGACCTCTTTGAAAAAACCCGGAATATGAATAATTAACATTTTCTCTGCCTTTCATTGTGCTTTGTGTTTTTTTTAAATTTTTTAGTCATTATAAAGTAGCTCGCAAGCCCATAAAGTGTGGGCACCCCTGCTCTTACTCTGGGGCACCAGACCTCCCTCACGGCACACACACGACAAATGGAAGAAAGAGGAGAATTTTTGGTCGTAGGGAGGAAGGTACAGAATGTGATAGGGAAGAAAAAGATGAGAGTGAGAAATGTGGCAAGGGAACAATGGGACAGATTGAAAGGGATGCAAGAGGGAGGAATATTGGACAGTGGTGAAGGGAATGGAGGGAGAGATGTGGCATAGTGTTGGAGAGGGGTGATAGAAGGAGAAATGTTGGGCATGGGGCTGGTGGGCAGGCACGAAAGATGAGAAAGAGATAAATGCTGGACCATGGTAGGGGGAACCAATGGACAGCAACAGAAGAATTTACAGAAGATGGGAAAGCGGAAAAAAGAAACTGGGACCAACTTTATGGAAAAATAAGTCTCCAGACAACAAAGGTAAAAAACGGAATTTATTGACTAAAATATGTTAGCTTTGGGAAATGTATATGGCAGATGTCTTTGTTTTGTGTTCAAAAGAAAAGGAAATGCATTTCTGGTTTTATTTCTACAGTGTTGAAGTACTTGTTGACCCTTGCTGTGACTGGTGGGGATCCCCAAGCACCGCCAGCAGAGGACCTCCTCTAGAGATGGCCAGAACTCCCCTCCACCAAGTGCAGCAGTCGCTGGCAGCATCCATGAGCCACTGAGGTGCCAGCATCTGTGACTCAGGGACGCTACTGCTGCCTGCCAAGCTTGGCAAAAGGGACCCCCGGCCAACTGCAAAGGAAGTCCTCAGCTGACAGTTTGTGGGTTCTCATCAGCTGAGTATTTATATTTTATATTTACATTAGAGGTTCTGGTAGAAACCCATTTACAAAGTATGTATTCTTCCCAATTAATATTTCCAAATTAATAAAGTCTCTCTGCTTATTTGTAAATGGGTCTCTACCAGAGCCTTTAATTCAGTAGCATAATTAAATAAAATAACTATTTCTGAAGTTTATAGGGAAGGATGGTGACGGAGGGGATTCCTCGCGGGGACGGGTGGGGACGGAGGGGATTCCTCGCGGGGACGGGTGGGGACGGAGGGATTCCTCACGGGGACGGGTGGGATTTCTGTCCCCGCGCAACTCTCTATTCTGCAGTCACTCATTGCTGTTATTACTACTATGAAACTAGCAGCTTCCTCTATTCTAGATCTAAGCTGCTGAGAGCTCTGTTGTCTTGATCTTCTTTTAAAGCTGCTTGCACATTTCACACTGTTAACATGTAAAGCTTGAAAAGAACATACATAGGCAGCTGAACAGCAGATGTGAGAATGAAACATGAACACAGCATGGACATCAGATCTCTCCTTTAAGATATTATCCATCATCTTATGTAGATGAGCATAAAGAATTTCCAACTTATGTCCGCTTTTCTTTCTTATGCTGAACCACAAAGCTCTATTATAATCAAAATACTGTAGCTGCTAATATAAGTCTAGTTGATATTGGAACATCCAGCTTCCTAGGTCCCTTGTCAAACAGATCTGCCTAGAATTTAAACATGTTTTATATTTCACCCTTTCATTTTGGCAGGCCCTGCACTTGTTGAATCGTTTGAATAGGGTGTGTTAACATAATTCTGTAAACCACTTAGACCTGCCGTATGATCAAATGGTATAACAAGTTTTAATAAAATATAATACATTCTATTACCTGTTCACATTTTTGCATGAAGGATCCTTTGTGTTTCCAATGCTGCCTTTAAAGTCTGATACAATTTTAGTCTCCACCATTTACTCCGGTAGAATATTCCATGCATTACTACCCTTTTCATACAAATATTTCCAGGTTTATTCTGTTGCTATTATACAAAAGACAGTACAATATATTAATTTTAACAAAGTGGTTTTTAATAACCAGAAACACAGGGAATGAAGAGACAAATGGGCCAAAACAGCAAAGTGCTTTCCTGTAATGGGGAAGTTACATCAAGGAGGGACTCGGCAGAAGGAAAGTCCTGGAGCAGGCCTGATTCTTCTCCTTGGTGGCTGAAGCTTATAGAGGTAAAATAGGTGCAAGGTGAGAGGAGGAAGGCACAGAGAGGCCGACCTAAGTGCAAATTATTACTTTTTTACCATGGGAGCAAGACTTTATACCATTCCTGTTCTCGTGGTAAACCGGGCAAATTTTTCCCATTTCCATGGGTTTCCTGCAGGAACCCATCCCCGTGTCATTCTCTAGTTCTATGTAGACAGTAGGGGATTGCAGTCGCACTTGGTGATGATGGCTCCAGTATATGGTATTGTTTTTTAGTGATTTTTTTTTTCTAAAACCATGTGGTGGTGGTCACACCTCGGTGACTCTTCCTCCTCCCTTTCAGTCCATGTGTGAGCAGTTTATTATGGTACTCATAATGAGTGAGGGGAAGATGGTTTATGCTTTTGATTTTAATTTACTGCTTTTTGTAAGTAATGGCAAGGTAGTTTGCAATAAAAATAAATGCAGTAGTAGGAAATAACTACAAATGCATCCCTCCCCCCCCTTTTTAAAAAGCCATGTTAATGGCTGCTGCTGTGGTAACTGCCCTGAAGCCCATAGAGATTTAAAAGGCTTCGGGGCTTTTACCATGTGACAGCCACTAGCATGGCTTTGTAAAAGGGGGTGGGGGTATGATAGGAAATATAAGGGTAGAGAGAAAAAGATAGAAGGGACAGAAACGGATGCTGGTAATTCAGAAAACCAATAGCTAATGGACAATGGAGTTAGGACTCATGTGTTTGAAAATGGAGGTGTTTTCAAATCAGCTTTGAATTTTGGAAAAGACATTTCCAAGTGGAAATGTTTGGTAATTTAATTCCAAAGGGATGGTGCAGGGTGAAAAAAAAGCAGACTAGGTGGATTCCAAGTAAACAGGAAAAGGTGAAGGCAACAGTTATCCAAAGAGCGAAGAACACAAGAGGGAAGTATGTGAGGAAAGATATAAAGGGAAAAGTATGATCCTTGTTGCACTTTTCTGGACCTTGCCATGTATGGTCAGGTGAGCCAATCAGTTTTGAGGACCCACGATATATACAGACAAACTGCAGCCTTCACAGCATACCCTGAGTAACAACCACAGCGTGATGACTGAAATGGTTTGACCCGACCAGACACGACGAGACCCAGAAAACTGCAACAAGTATGATGCCAGCCGCAGCAGTCTTGGAAAAGTATGATGGATTTAGAGCTTAGGGTCACCTTGCTCAAGATACTTGATGATGGGAAGAGTCAATGAAAAGAAGAAACATGCCTTAAACAAATTTTTATGGACAGACTACCTTATACTATCCCGGCAAAGAGATATCTAGACAGTAATATGTTTTTGTTTATTACAAACTTATTATACTTCCTTTTTTCTGAAGGAAACAGGCCAAAGTGGTGTACATAAAATCACAAAATAACAAAAAAGCTTGAAAAAGCACTACAAATTAAATAGGCTAGATAATCAGCAGAACAGACATTCCAAATCTTTGACAGTCCCCAGGATCTCGAGAGAGGATCTGTTGGGGACATGAGCCGAAAGCCATACCAAAAAAAGTGGATTTGTAGTTGGGATTGTAAGTTTTTAAAGGATAATTCTTTACAAAGGAAAGCAGGTAATATATACAATATACAGTATTGTAGTAACATAGTAGTTGATGGCAGATAAAGACTCGAGATCCATCCATTCTGCCCAACAAGATATGTCACATCATACCATATACTTGAGATTAACATATGCGTACTTGATCTGTCCTTGCCATTTGGGGTGGACAGACTACCCAGCATTTGTTTTATTCCCCAACTACTGGAGTTGCTATCAAAGCCCCACATCTTGCTGAACATAAGTACTGACATCTAAGTGGCTGCTTTGCAGATATTATACTTGCTGAATGAAGTTGCCTATGGCACATGCCATTGCTCTGCAGTAATGAGCTGTGATTTTGCCAGGAGATTGTTGGCTTTCGTGTGCTGAAAGTAATGCAATTTGAAATCTAATTAGACAAGGTCCTTTTAATTACCTGCAAGCCAGAGATGTTAGGATTGAATGTAACAGTTGTGAATGTTTTTCATGCCTTAAAGGCAATAAAGAACAGCTGCAGCAGCGGCAATTCTTATGTTCTTATGCTCTACAATCTAGAGAGCAAAGCACCAAATTTGCCTTGTTGGAGTGCAGTTTGAGGGGAAAAAAAAGTTGGAAGCATTATAGATTGGCTCAGGTGGACAGCAGACACTGCAGTTGGTAGGAATTTCTGGTGGTTAAAGAGAATGCTGTATTGATAGGAGCTGAGTGTACAAAAGAATAGTGTACCAGTGCTCGAAGCTTGCTAATTTGCTCTGCTGAGGTGTAATGGCAATGAGGAAAATGGTTTTTCAGGTAAGGTGTTTGAGAGCTGATTCTGTTAGCAGTTCAAAAAGAGCCTCTATCTTGACAAAACTATTTTCAGGTCTGAAATTGGGATCGGTTGACATGAGTGGTTTTAAGTTCCATTGGATATAGAGAGTTGTATGTTCTCAGTTATTGTATTAGGTTGTTATTGCAACCTGCTATGAACATTATTCTGTAATAGCAGAATATAAAATTCATATGTAATGTACTAGGACTGGCCATAACATCTGAAGCTGCCATACAGGCAGGAATGAACTGTGTCATTCACATCTGGGGGGGGGGGGTGAGAGAGTGTCAGTGACCATTGAGAGTGTGGGGGTCATGTTTACGTCTCTTCAGTGGTTATCTGGTCAGTTTGAGCACCTTTTTTGGCACTTATTTGTTAAAACAGGTCTAGCCCAGATGTCTAAATTGTTCCCAGGACGTATTCTTAAATGTTTAATTATGGCAGAAAAATGTCCAGGTCATAAACCCTCTAATCCTGCCCACACCACCTCTCTACCACTCCCCCTTGAGATCAAGACAAACTGTGAATGAACAGCATAGATATCCATCTAGAAAATAAGTTTTGAGAATAGCAAATTGGAAGGGTTTTAAAAAAATTATTACGTATTTATTTCCAATAAATTAGAAGTAAAAAAGAAAAAAACCTAGTTAATAATATAAGAAGAAGAATTAAATAAATGAGAGTTCAGCCTCTGTTTTAGACTATTATATTGTGAATTGGAAGGGTCTGACTAGAAAAAATGTCCATCTGCTCTTTGTTCCTTTTTGGACATCTATCCTTTTGAAAATGAGCCCAATAGCAGAATTGGGAGAGGTACAGAGAAGGGCAGTGACAATTATAAAGGGGGATGGGATGACACTATGAGGAAAGGCTAGGGCTCTTCAGCTTGAAGAAGGAGACGGTTTAGAGGAGATATAATAGAAATGTATAAAATAGTACCGTATTTGCCGGCGTATAAGACGACTTTTTAGTACCTTAAAATCCTCCCCAAAGTCGGGGGTCGTCTTATACACCGGGTACAGTTTACATGCCCTTACTTGCGGGGCTGGATGTACTCAGTCGCGCGGCTCTTCTTCTCCCTACCTTCTCTGCTTGCAGCACAGAGCCGAACGGAAGTCTTCCCGACGTCAGCGCTGACGTCGGAGGGGAGGGAGGGCTTAAACAAAGCTTAAACAAAGCCCTCCCTCCCTCCGACGTCAGCGCTGACGTCGGGAAGACTTCCGTTCGGCTCTGTGCTGCAGGCATGGCAGGTAAGGAGAAGGAGAGTAGCCTCGCGGTACCAAGAGAGAGGGGCGGCCCGCCCCGCCCCGGTTGCAGCACAGCCGGCCAGGTTCCCTTACTTTTGTGGCACTTCCCCGACCGACCGATAACAGCCCGGGTCCGACAATCCTCCCTGCCCTGTAGCCGCGAATCTAAATACCTTCTTACAGCAGCTGTAAGAAGGTAATTTAGATTCGCGGTTAAGGGCAGGGAGGTTTGTCGGACCGGGGCTGTTGTCGGTCGGTCGGGGAAGTGCCACAAAAGTAAGGGGACCTGGCCGGCTGTGCTGCACCCGGGGCGGTAGAGAAGGTGTGCGGAAGAAGGGGTCGTCTTATACGGCGAGTATAACACAAAACTCTATTTTTTAACTAAAAGTTGGGGGGTCGTCTTATACGCCCAGTCGTCCTATACGCCGGCAAATACGGTAAGTGAACTGGAACGGACTAACGTGAGTCATTTGTTTACTCTTTCCAAAAATACAAGGACTAGGGGGCACACAAGGAAGCTATTAAGTAGTAAATTTAAAACAGGAGAAAATATTTCTTCACAATATGTAATTACAATTTGGAATTCAAAGCTAGAGCATGTGGCAAAAGCAGTTAGCTTAGCAGGGTTTTAAAAGGGTTTGGATCATTTCCTCAAAGAAAAGGCTATAAGCATTCTTAAGATGGACTTGGGAAAATCCAGTGCTCCTTATTTCTAGGATAGAATAAAATCTTGTTTTATACTTTTGGGATCTTGTCAGGTGTTTGTAACCTGGATTGGCCTCTGTTGGAAACAGGATACTGGGCTTGATGGACTTGGTCTCTTAATTTATGCACATAATTGACCTTATTCTATATATTGAGTATGCTAATTTGCACACAAAACTTTATTGAATTTGGGGGGGAAATGTGTACTGTACATCTAGTGAAAATGGGATATAAGCTATTAGCTGACGTTCAACATCCATGTCTTTGGGACAAAGATACGATGTTTGAGGTTAGAGCAGTTGTCCCCTCTTGCTGTATCAAGAGCAAAGACTGGGATCCCCAGTGAGACTGGTTGATCAGAAGCTAAGGGGAGGAGAGAGAGAAACCAAGAGTTGCCTTAGCCAGTGAAGAGCAACAACGATGACTGTGGCCATCTCTTGAACAATCTTCTGCAGGACTTTGGATATGGACAGGACGTGGAGAAAGACAGAGAGAGAGAGAGAGAGTCCTTGGTTCCAGAACAAAAGCATTATATTGCATGATGGTCTGGTGCCAGTCATATTAAGCAAAAGAGAATATTTTCTGTGAGAAATCAATCCACAATAGGGAAACCCCATTGGTCAAAGATGTTGAGCTATTTTGTGTTATGGGTCAAGTTTTTGGCCCATATTTCACTCCATATTTTGAGTGCATCCTGGCAAAGACATGGGGGATCCTGAACTCCCCCTCATTTATTTATATTAAACATTGCTACTTGATCATCTATGCAAATGAAGATAGTATTTGTTTGGAGTCATGTTCTCAATGTACAGAGTAGAATATGGCCCTTAGTTCCGGTTGGGTTGGAAATGGTATTCTTGAAAATGCCATATTCCTTGAGTACATAGATTGAATGAGTCCAAAACAAAACTACTTTGGCTTGGCCCAAAATTAGATCAGCTACCCACGCTCATTTCACTACCTTCTGGTCCCACATTGAAGATTGAATTCTCAAGCAAAGTTTTGGGCATCATTATTGACTCTATACTTTCCTTTAATGATCATCTCAAATCTCTGGTAAAAAAAAAATGTTTTTTTAGTCTTCACATGTTGAGAAAAGTGAGATCCTGCTTCCGCTAACAACGTTTTGCTGTCCTTGTACAATCAATCATTCTGTCTAGACTGGATTATTGTAACTCCATCTACCTAAGTCTAACCAAGAAAAGTCTTCAAAGACTTCAGCGGATCCAGAACACTGCGGCTAGGTTGATCTTCGCAAAAAGTAAATTAGATCATGTTTCCCCCCACTTCTGTCAAAACTTCACTGGCTTCCAGTGATTTCTAGGGTTCACTTTAAATATACCTGCCTAACATTCAAGATCCTACATGGCATTCTTCCTCCCCTAATTCCACTATCTTGGAATTCTTCGAGACCTGACATTACCAGATCCACCCAAAAGCTTAAACTATCTTTCCCCTCATTAAAAGGCGTCATCTATGCAGGAAAATGAGGGAAATCTCTTTTCTTCAAAATCATTGTGCTTTGGAATAACCTTCCTGCCCTGCTGCGGAATCTGGGCTCCTTCCAATTATTCCGAAAGTATCTGAAAACCTGTCTTTTCTCAAAAATGTAAAGCTCTCCACCCCCTTTATAACCACTAATTCTTATTATGTTCTTCCCTCATTTATTAAAGTACCTGTAAACTGAGCTCTATCTTTATGGAGAGGATGCGGTATATAAACTTAAGGTTTAGTGTAGTTTAGTTTGTATAGATGTGCTCTCCAGTCCCATGGAGCGGTATTTATAGTGAATAATCTGGAAAAGTGGCTTTTGGAATAGACAAATCCTCCACCAGTGAATGCTATGTGTGATCATTATTGGGGAGTTCTTTGGTGAAAGACTGAAGTTGTTGCTGCCAATCTTGCTTGAGGTACCACTGAAGAAACCTCATGTGCCTCCTCACAAATAGGAGCTGAAGAACAGCAAAAGTTGTAACACTGTAGATATGTCAAGAGAGCAGTGATGCTTTGTATCATTTCTCTTGATAAGTACCTAGTGGCTATGTCCAGACTCATGCCAATGTAGTCTTTGGTCTCTGCAAGGATGTTGACCACTATCACTGGATCAGGGTCTGAGACATGCCGGTTATCGAGATATGTATTTATAAAGTGACCCTAATGCAGAATTGTACAGAGACTATTGCTAGGTATTTGAAGACTGCAGAGATGAGAGTCTGAAAGTAAGTACTCAGTACTGGTAATAGTGTGAAAGGAAGGAACCAGAGTAATTGTCAGTGATGGGGAGAGGGGAAGTATGGGAATGAGGGTCTAATCATCCTTGACAGCTAGGGAGGTAAGCTAATTGCCTTGGCAGAAGTGGCAGGATTGTGGCAAAGGAGTTCAACTCAAAATGTGTGTTATTGATATAGAGTTTAAGATCCCTGAGATCTAGTATAGGTTGCATCCCTCTTGTCTTTTTGAGAATAAGGAATACGTTGTAGTATTGTTGACCTCTCTGAGAAGTAGGACCAGGCTTGAATGCCTGGTTTGCCAGTAGAATTTCTAGCTCTGCAGCTAGGAGGCACATGTTTGAGATAGCAGATTTAAGATTGACCTAGACCTCTGGACTAGGGAAAATGTGAGATGTTTGTTTTGTATCCCTGGTCAACAATTTTGTAAGACCTATTAGTCTGTGATAATGGAGTTCTAGACCTCTCTGAAAAATTGAAGTCTGCCTCCCAACGGGTATGTAATCCATTTAAGAGTAGATTCTTGTAGTTCAATAGCTGACTCCTGTGTACTGCAGCTATTCATTGGCTGATAGAGTTCATGTATTCAAGAAATGGCCTTTTATTTGCAAAACTGTATCCTTGACCTTATTTCCAAAGAGACTGGCAAATGCCCTTTTTGTGGAGGACTGTGTGTCATGAAATTTTTCTGTAGTTCTCACGCCTACAGTCATGCTGTCCTGCATACTCCAGTGCTTTGCTTTTTGTTCTTTTCAAAGGCGAGCTGGATGAGGATGTAGAACTGAGCTGTAGAGAACCAGTGCTTATTATTCTTGACATTTCCTTATCTGCTCCATCAGCACTAACAAATTTAACAATTAAGGATTCTGATTGAACCTAATTGGGAACTATATCCTTTTGAACACTTCGAGAAACATAACATAACAATCAGCTTATATACCACAGGACCGTGAAGCTCTATGCCAGGGGTGTCCAATGTCGGTCCTTGAGGGCCGCAATCCAGTCGGGTTTTCAGGATTTCCCCAATGAATATGCATGAGATCTTTTAGCATACAATGAAAGCAGTGCATGCAAATAGACCTCATGTATATTCATTGGGGAAATCCTGAAAATCCGACTGGACTGCGGCCCTCGAGGACCGACATTGGACACCCCTGCTCTATGCGGTTCACAAAAGATGAAATTTACAGTTAAATGAAGAGAATTAGTTACCCAAGTGCTAGTGTTAACAAATATGTTTTTAAATGCCGTCTGAATTCTAGATAAGTACTAGAAACATGTATTGTTGCTGTATGATATCATAGGCATCATATGCGGATTAAGTAGATAAGCACATTCTCCCCCCTCCCCCCCCCCCCATCCTACTCTACATAGGGCGAGCGAGAATAAAGCGGCGGAAAGCATTCCGAGACCCTGGACTCTTATGAGCCCCAAAGATGCCACACCACCCCTTCCCCCACCTATACCCACTGATCCCAAACATAACTAAGAGCCCAAACCGTTCAGTACCCTCACCTCCCCTTCCCAATCCCCCGCCCCTCCCCCCATTGGTACTGTCCACCCCATCCCACCTATACTCACCAATACTCTCCCAGCCCAACTAACAGAGCACCCAGATTAGGACACCCATCTTAAGACCACACAGCGGCCCTTTGGATGCAAGGCTTGCAGGTACAGCTCCCAGATATTCAAGAATAACATCTTTCGCGTGCTTGCCCCTCTGGCATCTCGCACCTCCCAGATGGCCAACTGATGCAACTGTTTCCACCAATGCCAAAACGCAAGAGGGTCAGGATTAACTAGAGTACTTTTCAACCATTCCTTTGCTTTGGAGTAAAAGACACTCCACTAAAAACCAACTGCGATAGTGACATTATAATAATTAAACACATTATCATCATTCAAAGAATGGATTTTATAGTTTGACCACAGGATCTGACTGTTCCAGGGTACCAGCTATTGGCAATATACAGCACAACAGCAAACACAACATCTCAGTCATGAGGTAGCAGCATACAAAGCAACCATGGGGAAAATGAAGATTTGGTCACACGGTTTCACGGTAGAATTTAAAACAAACAATACACATCACCATTACTAACAGCCAGCCCAGGAGTGATAGATGATTTGTGAGAAAAGTATGTGGAATATTTATTCCTCTCAGAGAGGCTTAGTAGGGTTCTATGCACAACTTTCTACTTTCGCCCTCAAAAGAGAAAAATCTAGCATACAAACTGTGCATGAGGAATTATGTAGATATTAGTACCTTATTCATTGAAATACAATGCTGATGGGGCTCTTTAGCTGTTAAACTTAGCTGCAAAGAAATAAGCACATGATATGAAGACTTACCTTAATGCTTTTTTAATAAGGATTTAGTGTATAGCCTGAGGAGTAAAAAGCTAATTCACTGTTTTGTGCTTTTCTTTCTTGTACCAGTGTAAACTACAGTACCCACAACTTAGTTTATATTTCTCAATGTTACAAAACTTGACAAGACCAGCAGGTGCACTAGAAACGGGCAGTCAGTCCACTGGAAAGATTCTTCTGTAGCATCCGTAGAGTGCATTGTAATTCTGGACTGGGAGTAACATTCAAGGCCATGGACATCAAAAAGCTTCCTCCTGCCCCAATGTACCAGAATAGATGTCATTGTCTCAAACTAATTAACAAAAGTGTCTGCTAGGGATGGAGGTTGCCTGTGAAGAGGTACTCCACACTTTGTTTATGGCCCATTGAAATAGAAAATGTAAATGAAACATAATGCCAGATAAAGACCCATCCACAGCTTCCACCATCTCCTCCTCTCCCTAAGAGATCCTATTCCCATGGAAGGCAATTTGTCTTTTGGAACTTAGACTGTTCTTGCAATTTTCAAAGACTTGTTATAAAACTTTGATACAAACTGTAAATAAAGGATTTGTGACCACAGGTTGGGCCTGACATCTCCAGTGCCTCTTTTTGTTGATTTTGCTTAGCCTTGAGGCTTGGTACCTTCTTTCCCTTTCCCTGAACATAATACAAAGACATCTGCTATATACACTTCCTAAAGCTACTATATTTCAGTCAATTTTATTTTTTAACCTTTGTTGGCTGGAAATGTATTTTTCCATCATTTGTTCCAGTTTCTCTTTTTTCTGCAAATTCTTCTTCACTCCCATTGTACAGCATCCTCACTCCCATCTATCCTGGATCATTCTCCCTCTTTTTCCCCTCTCTACTCCTGCACAGCATTTCTTCCTCTCTCCACCCCATGTGCAACATGTCTCCCCCCTCTCTCTCACTGTCCATTATCTCTCTTTCTCTCCCTCCCTTGCTTCAAAGGGAGTGGGGAAGAGAAGAGGGTGCATCTCTCCCATTCCCTCTATTGCCACATCCAACATTTCTCCCTCTCATCCCCAGGATAATGTGCAGCATCTTTCGTCTCTGCCCAGCAGCCCCATGCCCAACATTTCTTTCTATCACCCCTCTCCAACACCATACCACATCTCTCCCTCCACCATTCCTCCCTCTAGCATTCCTTTCAGTATATCCCACTATTCCCGCTCCAACATTTCTCCCTTTGATCTTTCTCTTCCCCATGCATCACTACCTCACTCTTCTCCCTCCCTATGCCTAACAATTTTCCTTTCTTCCTTTCCCCATGTGCACCCTCTCACTCACACCCATGCCCAACAATTCTCCCTTTCTATTCCTTCCCCTATCCTATGTCCCAAGTTTGTTCCCCCTTCCTCTCTCCCTTCTGTTCCAAGTTCATGCCCCCTCCCTTCTGTGTCCAAACATGCTCCCTCTCTCCCTTTTATGTCCCCCATCTTCCAGCTTTTGTCCCAAGTTCATGCCCCTCCCATGTCCTAACGCGCTCCGCCTCTCTCCCTCCTTTGGCTTAACGCATGCTCGCTTGCTCTCTCCTTTCTATGGCCCAACTACTTCCATGCCCCCCTCCTATGAGACTATACCGGAACCATCCAGGTCGGCTGCCTCTTTCCTACCTTCCAGCCGTACTTCTTGGCAGGGCTGTGGGCTGCAATTCTTGCATGTGGCTGACCCAGAAGCCTTCCCTCTGACAGCGAGCGGTGTGCTGGAAGCGTGGCTTACTACTTTGTGGAGGGGTTGAGTGTGGCTGGAGAGCAGGAAAAGAGACACACTACTGAGGTAACATTTGAACCCCTCAAGGTGCCTCCATCCCGGTGCAATACCCATGATTCCAGAGGTGAACCTTGCAGGATCCCTGGTCTCTACTCCAGACTCCCAAGTCAAAGTAGAGCCTGTTTAATTTGTTTATGTTTTTGAATTTAATATGCTGCTTTCCTTGGTGCTAAGCAGTGTAATCAAATTTAACAGGATGTAACAAAAGGAACTCCTACAGGGTTATGCATGTGGCTGCTTCAGAAGCCTGACACTAGCATTATGGTCTTTATTTCTGGCTATCTAATAGTTGGGATCTCCACCCATCCCCTCTCTTTGGATTTGCTATTTAGTCTTACCTACGAGTGCCAAAATATTAAAGCTGCCCCTAAGTCACAAGCTCAAAACAAACCTACCCCCACCCACATTTACCTGCAGAGAGACTGAGCTATCCCATTTACTTATGTAACCAACTTTGAAAATTATACATTATGTATTTATATTCTATATGTGCTCCCCTTATTAACTTTCAGGCTTTTAGCCTTGATCTGACCATGATGATTTTGATAATTAATCCTGATAGTCTCCACACTTCCCCTCCTTTAAAACACATAAGGTAGATCTCGTTTACTAATTAGAGATCCTCTGGGTTTGTCCTACACCTTTTTGGGGAATTTTGTCTTCACCACCTCACTTAGGAGGGCTTTTCAAGCATCAGCAACCCTCTCTGTGAAAAATGCCAGTTAGCCTTTCTTGGATACAATGAAAAACTGTGCTTACTATTGGGCGTGCTCAGGCACCCATAGCAGCCACAAAGATGCCTAGTTCCAGGCTGGAGACTGGATAATCCTAGATTTCTGACCACTATGTTATGGGACTTGCAGCATTGATTTCAATGGGCAAAACTAGGCCCTTTACATCCCAGCACTTCGGGCTGTAAAGTTCAAAATTGGATTGCCAGTTGGCTCCAGATTTGCTGACAGTATTAATGCAGTCTGTGCTTTATCCCATTGCTTGCAGGGACTTGTAGTTCTGATATTCCCATTGCATTTCCTAAGAAAAGTAAAATGGTAAGTTCTGTTGTGCAAAGGGGTAAACCCGGGCCCGGATCAGCCCTGTCCGGTGACTCTGAAACCAGTTGGCAACCCTAGTTCAAAATCAGAATGGGGAAAACAAAGTTTCTATGAATTATAATAAATTTAAAAAGATCTGGGGGCCATTGACAACTTACCATTTTCTATTGAAAGTATATATATATATATTTTAAATTCTTTATTCATTTTTAATCTTACATCAAGTGTACAAATAATAAAACATTTGAAATTAAATACATCACTTGAATTTCTTGCTTTCAAATATAGCATCAAATATATAAATTTATTCCCTTCCCAACCCCCTTTCCTTTAACATTTAATCAAAAATATACAATATAAATATTCTTTTTTCTTTTTTTTTTAAATTCTTTATTCATTTCTTAATCTTACAACAAGTGTACAAATAATAAAAACATTTAAAATTAACTACATCACTTTAATTTCTTTCTAGTATAACATCAAATAAATAAATTTCCCTCCCCACCCACCCTTTTCTTTAGCAATTAATAAAAAATATACAAAAATATTATTTTCTATTAATCAAAAAAGAAAAGGGTGGGTGGGGAGGAAATAAATTTATTTATTTTTAAAAAATATTATTTTCTATTGATTAAACCCACAGTAAACTATAAACCACCCTTCTCCTCCCCCCCCCCCCATTTGCAAATATACTTTCACTGAAAAATGGTGTCTATTCATTACAATAAGTTGAAAGTACTTTAGAGCTAACACCAAAGCACAAAACGCACCAGAAGCAATGCGAGCTCAGCTGAATTGAGTCTGCCTGCAGTCCTGGTCTATCTTGCTGGTACCTTCTTCCGCCTTTGGGCGCTCAATAGCGCCCTCAACCGTGTGGCGGACTTGCCAGATTCTATGGTCACACGGGTCCGCTATACCTCCTCCATCCCAGCGTGCTCTACGGTAACAATGGCAGCAGTAATGTTGGGAAGACTGATGCGCGTAGCTGTCCGGCACCGGGAAACAGGTGAGGACCGAGTGGAGCCGGCTGCCTGCTGACACAGGCTTCGATGTTCTCCCTGATGGCGTTTCTCTTGATCTCTTTCATTCAGGGCTTCGCGGTTTTTGGCCAACGCTGCGCAGACTCCGGACGGCGGCAACTCTCTATGGAAACGACGCTGCCTTGGGCCCTCTGCTAGGCGTCGCTGACACTGACTCCGCACTGATTCCCCCAGCAGTGTCCTTTAATAAAGGTAACTTCAGGTTCTAGAAAGAGGCCGGGCAATTAACTTTATAAAATTGGTAGTATGTATATGTCTTATGTAAGCTTTGTGGTAAAGAATACAGAGATGCAAAGAGCTGAGCCAAAGGAGCTTCTGGTTTAGGCCTACTGTTATTTCTTCACCTACTGTTCTGACCGGAGGAAGAAGGTTCCAGCCTTCGAAAACTAGTCAAGCAACATATATTTTGCTTTATTTGTACTTATTAATCTTAAAACTAATAGGGCAGTCACACAACTGAATTCATGCAGTCATTTTAGAGAAAGGGACCTGCTTGATTGGACTAATTATATATTCAATAATATGATGTGGCCTATAAAATAATTATTAGTTACTCAGAAAATGCATAAAAGAGGAGGTGAATTCCTGACCACTCATGTCATTTCAGGCTAATAACATTATTTAGGGTTATTTTTGTCAGAGTAATGAACTGGAAATATGATACTTTGGGCATTTGAATAGTGATTGTGTGCCATATCCATTCCTGAAAAACACATGCTGTTTATTCTGTAACTCTGGTGGAAACAAGCATGGAAGCTAAGAGATTTGTTAGAGCAGTGACAATCTGTTAACATTTTATATCCAGACGTCATCGTCCTCCTTTTCATGTGAGCATTTTTATTTTTTTCATTTGTAGCACTACAGGAAAATCTACTGGTGCATAAACCAGATCAACCAGAAAACCCCAAGATCCTGCGAGTGGCTATCATTGGGGCTCCTAATGCTGGGAAATCAACCCTTTCTAATCAGCTTCTGGGGAGAAAGGTACACTATAACAAATCTACCTAGGATGTAGTGTGCGTGGATATGCCAAGTTACTCAGCTCCAGGCTGGAGATTTTAGGACAGTTCTAGTTCATTCCAAATTAATGTGACATTTGTACTGCCTGATCTTGCCAGTTGAAATTAGTGTTGCAAGTCCAATGCATCAGAAATCCAGGACTATCCTAAAATTTCCAGCTAGGAACTGAATAGCTTGGCATCTCTTAAGTGTGAGGAGTGATGTTAGTGCTCCTGTAATGTTTATCTTTTATTTTCTGCAGATATTTCCTGTATCTAAGAAGGTGCACACAACCCGCTGTCAGGCACAAGGTGTGGTCACAGAGGGGGACATACAGCTGGTGAGTGCTGAATGGAAATGGTGATTATCTGTTAATGTTACCCTGATATTCACAAACTTCCCAAGAATTGCACTTGAAAAACTACTCAAGCTTTTTAAGTTGACATGAGGTTGTGCATTTTCCTATCTCGTATCAATAGAGCATGCTTCTTAAAGCCTAAAGAAAAGACAGGCAGGGACTGATTCTTACATAACAGTTTTGTGCTTGAAAGTCAGGACTGCTTCACTTCTCTTTAAAAAAAAAATAATAATAATTTTTGTGAGCCTATGAAATGAGAACTAGCTGCTGATTTTACTGATAGATCCCTAAAGGGATATTTGCTTTTGCCTAACACAAAGGTTTCATCTTGATTATGCTTCTGTTAGAGAGTATTTATAAGAAGGGGATATCACTTTAAAGCAAGGCTCTTGGTGGAGGCCTACTGAAACAGTGGTTTTGGTTTCATCCAGAATAGACAGTGACCTTGCCCACAAATGCAGCTGCATGCCCATTCCACCCTCCCTGGGCCTACCTTATAAAAGCCATGGTGGTCTAGTAGCCTCTTTATGGCAGGAGCATCCTGAGTTGCCCCTGCCCTTGCTGGCTATGTTGTGAAAATGGCAGCCACAAAGTCCCATGGCAGCTTTGTGAGACTGGTGCAGGAGTTCAAGGCTGCTATTTTGGAATTGGGAATGGCTTCTCATGCACAGGCACTTTCAGCCAAAACCTGAACCCAGATTTTGGGTCGGGTTCGGTTGGCCTCTAATTCTTAGCCCAGTTTCTGAGTCGCACCAAGCTAGTCAAGTTTTCAGAGTACAGTAGTGCCTCTTTATCGGCAGATAATATCAAACGCTATATAACATGATATTTATGTAACATGCATAAATATGGTAAAGTTTATTTATAAATTACATACAGTAAGACATAATTGCTACTCAAAAAGGGTATTATAATAAATTAAAGATCTGGGGGCCACTGACAACTTATTGTAATGAATAGACACCATTTTCCAGTGAAAATATATTTGCAAATGGGGGGAGGAGGGTGGTTTGTATTTAATATTTATATTGTATATTTTTGATTAAATGTTAAAGGAAAGGGGGGTGGGAAGGGAATACATTTATTTATTTGAGGTTATACTAGAAAGAAATTCAAGTGATGTATTTAATTTTAAATGTTTTATTATTTGTACACTTGTTGTAAGATAATTAAAAAAAAAAAAAAAAAAGACATTACCAACATGCTTTTCCATCAAAGTGTTACATAACTTGTAATAAGAATTTTACTTGTTAAAACATATCTTGGTCTATTGGCTCATGTTTTGAACCTTATGAATAGTTTTATTTCTTCAATTTTTTTTTCGTGTCACATTAAATGATAATTGAAACCATGGATACAGAATCAGCGGATACGGAGGTACTGCTGTGTATGCAGGTTTCTCAGGCGTGTTCATTGTCAAGATAACCAGACTTCCTTAGTGTATCCCAAGGCCTGGGTTGAGAATTCCTGTTTTAAAGTTATCCTGGTGCATTTAGCTGATTTTTCATGTTTTCTGTTTTAGATACTTCTCGACACACCTGGCCTTATCAGTCACCTTAAAATGAAAAGGTAAAGCATGGTTAGTGTTTTGAGGCCAGTGGATTGCATTAAGTCACTCTGGTGCCTTAATGTGGCATAATTTGGAGACAAATGCTTCTCTGAAACATTAAGGAAATTCTTCCTGGAGGCCTTCCCAGGAAGTGTAGAATTGTTGAGGAAAAGACAACACTGAAGTAGTGAGTGATACTGCTGCTTGTATATGCATCCAAATTATTTTAAAAAAACAATCTGTTGTATTTTTTTCAGGCATCATCTGGAAAAATCATTGCTGCAGGACCCTTGGGACACCATGCAGATGGCAGACTTAGGTAGATGGGGATTTTGGTGGGGAAGGGGTTAGTGAAAGATCATATAGAGAGGATGTGTTTTCAAGGCACATGTTCAATGATGTCTCTTTCCTTTTAGTTCTGGTTCTGGTAGATGTTTCAGATAAGTGGACTCGCCAGAGTCTTGGTTTTGAAGTTCTGAAGTGCCTCTTCCTGCATCCCCAAGTTCCAAGTGTCCTGGTTCTGAATAAGGTATGTGAGAATGATTAAGCCTGTTTTCTGACATGGTAGGGCTAACACTATGCAGGAGCCTAAAAACTCACTCTTTGAGGCCACTTTTTAAATCTTAACTCTTTCTCTGGTTCATTTTGTCAGTTTTAACCATTTCAACATTATAAATGAAACTCCATAATTCTTACTTGTCCTGTTTCTGTCTTAAATAGATTCTAAGCTGTACAGGTAGAGACTGCCTTGAATTTGTGTCTGTTAGTAGTGGTTTGGATTTTAAGCCTTTGTAGTAATAACAGCCTAAGGAAGGGAGGTGCTTCCTGAGAGTGAATGCTTTTTTGAGTTTGGGTAGCTCTGATTTCTCTGTATTAGACTTTTTGAAACAAACTAAAATGTTCGAGTTGGTTATTCTAGTCCTAGAAGGCTTACTGTGCATGCTCTCAGGTAAACACTACCAAGTTTCCATTTCCCTATTACCTTTTTTCATTTTCTCTTTATACTAAGGTGGACCTGTTGAAGAAAAAAAGTTTTTTATTGGATTTGACATGGAAGCTCACTGAGGGAATTGTTAAAGGAAAGAAGCTAAATGTGAAGCCTTTGATTAAAACTCCTGTAGACACTGGTGAGAGAGAGATTTCTCCCCCTTTACATTCGCAAATGCCCTCCACCAGTGAGGATCCAGTGCCTGAAGAAGAGACCTGTGGGACCCCAGGACCACTCTGCGCAGATGACTTAGCCGATTATACAGACCAGTTGCAGACTGAAAAGCAGCAGCTTCGAGACCTGAAAAAGAAGAAGGGTTGGCCCCTCTTCCAGGACGTGTTTATGCTGTCTGCAGTGAGCGGAGAGGAGGTGCACACACTGAAGGTAGAGTTCTAGGAATTTGTTTGAAAAAGCTGGGGTCTGTCTGGACATCAGCTTTCTCTACATTCTTAGGCTTTATGAAAATGTTACTATTTATATGAAGCATGTATTTCTGTACTCTTATAAAGCTTCTGTATGAAATGCTTTCAGGACGGTGCTTGAGGCAAGGACTGCATTTTTTTAGTGTAGTATGACTTGATTTATCCAACTTCTAATCCTCATGTGTTTTTCTGATTAGTTAGGGGTATAGAAAGCTGTGTTGTGCAGCACAGAAGTAACAATTCTTATATTTATAACATGTCTTTGTCCACAAGGCTGTGGGAAGTGGGCAGCAGCAGAGATTGACGGTCCTGTCTCTCTCTTATATGTGACCTTCCATAACCTTCTTAAAGTACACTAAGAGCTTTGAGAACCACCTTCCTTCACCATGAATTCCTGCTTGCTTTACTCCTCAGAAATACCTTCTGACACTGGCAAGGCCAAGACCTTGGGAGTACCACAGTGAAGTCCTTACTACCCAGTCACCACAGGACATCTGTGATAACATCATTCGTGAAAAGCTGTTGGAATATCTTCCCCAGGAAGTGCCCTACAGTGTGGTACAGGTAGGACAACATAAAGAAAAAGAGAATCTGAGCAAAGATGAAGTATTAGAAAGCAACTAGAGTAAATTGTTTGATCTTGAACACTTTTAAAGTAACACTGCATCCTGGATGTCTGGGTACAAGGAGAGAAGACCCCAGAATGAGAAGCATTTTAGATGAAAGACAATAAAGAACTTAGTTGAAAATTTAAAAAAAAAGTGTATGAGGGACTATGAATGGGGAATAAAGTCATGAATACACTTCAGGGTAAAGAAAAGAGACTTGAACAGAGGCATTGGGTTTAGAGCAAGAAACCAGAAGTGGCAAAAGATGAGAGTAACCCAGACAAAGGGTTTTTAGCCAGATTATTCTGGACTTGAATGCAGTGAGATTGAATCAGAAAATAGAATATTACCAGAATTCTAGTATAAATAGCAGTTTGTCCAAATATTATGAAACCTGTTATAATGATGAGCAGAAAGAAGGGATGTAACGTAAAGATTCCTGGAGATGAAGCAGTGAGGAGTCAATTAAGAGAACTGAGTAATGGCTGGACTTCAGCATGAGGCCATGCAAATTTATCCAAGTGGCATTAGAAGAGAGGTGGAGTGGTAAGCAGTGATATGGCAGCTCCCAGTACTGCTGAGTCAGACCAGTAGTCCATCATGCCCAGCAGTCCGCTCATGTGGTGGCCTTCTGGTCTAAGATCAGCACCCTAACTGAGACTAGCCCTACTAGCGCACGTTCTTGTTCAGCAGAAACTTGTCTAACTTTGTCTTGAATCCTTGGAGGGTGTTTTCCCCTATAACAGCCTATGGAAGAGCATTCCCTACCCTGCCATCTACCTTTTTGAGTAGAACACAGTACTACTCAAAAGGATCCAGAGAAGAGCGACTAAGATGGTTAAGGGGCTGGAGGAGCTGCCGTACAGCGAAAGATTAGAGAAACTGGGCCTCTTCTCTCTCGAACAGAGGAGATTGAGAGGGGACATGATCGAAACATTCAAGGTACTGAAGGGGATAGACTTGGTAAATAAGGACAAGAGGGCACTCTCTAAAGTTGAAAGGGGATAGATTCCGTACAAACGTAAGGAAGTTCTTCTTCACCCAGGGAGTGGTAGAGAGCTGGAACGCTCTTCCAGAGGCTGTTATAGGGAAAACACCCTCCAAGGATTCAAGACAAAGTTAGACAAGTTTCTGCTGAACAAGAACGTGTGCTGGTAGGGCTAGTCTCAGTTAGGGTGCTGATCTTAGACCAGAGGGCCGACGCGTGAGCGGACTGCTGGGCATGATGGACCACTGGTCTGACTCAGCAGTGGCAATTCTTATGTTCTTATGTACAAATTTTTAATTGTAGAGCCTATTAGGGACGCAAATGGAATGGCTTTCAAAACCAATTTTCTTTGGTTTTCTTTCCTTGCAGAATCTGTCTATAGAGGTTTTGTTGGGATTTCTATTATTATTAATTATTTCTAGAGTGCTACCAGACAGACACAGCATTGTACAGAGTCACAAGGAGAGAGTCACTAGGAGACAGTCCCTGCTCAGAAGAGCTTAACATCAAGACAGGCAAACAGGATGGCAGGGTAGGGATGCAATTAGGGGGATAGATTTCTCTTTTGCCTCCTCACAGGTAGGAGTTCTAGAGGATTAGCACATAGAAACAGTTTCCTCTTCCACAGACCCTTGGGTATTTTTTGACTTTGTCTTCTCTTTGTAACTATAACTAAGACTCCTCCTCTGTGCTTATCCCAGGCTTTCTTGGCTTCTTTTAAACTTATAATACATTGTATGTACAGGAACAAAGTATAGAAAGCAAAGGAAACATCCCCTACCAGTGGGCAGAGAGAGAGAGAGAGGCTCTGCTGTACTTGAAAGTTTACTCTAATTTTGCAGGACACAATCCTGTGGGACGAGGGTCCAAGTGGGGAACTAGTCATCTTTCAGAAGCTTCTGGTGCAGAAAGAGAATCATGTGGTGAGTATCCTCAATGGGCTGTGATATGTCAGATGGGAGCTGGGGTAGAGTAGAAACAACTCATGTACCTCTGCTCTATAGGGCAAAGATTAGTCCTCAAGAGTCACAGAAAGGTCATGAATTCAGGATGCTGCTAGTGAATATGCAAAAGAAGAATGCTGCCACTATATGCAAATCTCTCGTGCATATTCATGATGAATATACTGAAAACCTGACCTGTTTGTGGTCTTTGAGGTCTGAATTCTGCACACCAGTCATAAAGAAAATTTGGTTTTCTTCTCTGAGGTGGCACAACTTCTTTTTTTTTTTTTTTTTTTTTGCGGTTGAGAGGTGGGCAGGAGGGGAGGGCAGTAGCTTTTGTTTGTTTTTTCCCCTATCTCCTTCTGAAGAAGCGCTGTTCTGTTAGCTGTTTCATCTACCACGGCTCTTTCATCTACCACGGCTCTTCACCAACGAGAATGCCTCAGGGAATGACATTAATCATTAATTGTTTTGACGATGCCATCTCTTATTTTTAAGGATCACCAGCAAAAATGTAAAAAACAGCCATCTGGAAGTAACATTACCAAATGTGTATGCCTGGGTTAGAGAGCTTCTTGATCACCCGTCCATCTTGTTGCGTTTCAAGCCACGCCCCCAATTAATTAATATAAATTACAGATTACAGTCCCAAACTCAATTATTCAATTTGAGAAAGCCAATTGAAAAAAAATGAGCTTGTAGGGGTCTTTTAAAGTTTATATATGATTCTTCTTTTCTCAAATCTGTGGGCAGATTATTCCATAAATGTGGAACTAAATAAAACAACGCACAGTCTCTAGTTGATGCAAGATGTGCCTTCGAAATATGTAGAACAACTACCCTGTTGTCATTCAGAGATCATAATAGATGCCTTGGGACATAAAATAACACAATAATGCTCTATGTGCCAACATCAAGATCTTAAATTTAATCCTAAATTCCATTGGTAACCAATGGAATTTTAAATACAAAGGTGTCCATGATCATGAATATGTGCACAGCCTAATAATCTAGTCGCAGTGTTTTGCACTATTTGTAGACGTTTCAGCTGTCCTAACCCTATACCTGCATATATTAAATTACCATAATCTAACTTCAACAATACAAAGGCATGAATTAACATATGCAATGATTTCTCATCTAAAAAATCTCTAATGGCTCTAAGTTGTCTTAATGCCCCAAATCCTTTAGCAACAACAGATGATCCCTGCTCCTCAAAAGTTAAATGACAATCAATTCGTTTTAGGTGTGCTCTGCATTAAGTATCTTGAACTGGAAGTCTACAGATCATATAATTAAATATTTTGGTTTCCACAGAAAATGCTGATTGGTCAGGGAGGTCAGCTGATCAGTAGGATTGCAAAGGAAGCTGGGCAGGATCTAATGAATGTCTTCCTCTGTGACGTCCACTTAAAACTCTCTGTGAAAGTAAAGCAATGATGGACATTGTCCCCTGTTGAACAGAGATTCTATAGGACTTGCATCTTCTGTGCAGGAATGTGATACAGATATGTTACTTGCTTACCAAATAGAAATAATGGTGTGATGTACAGATGCATCACTCTGAGATGTTACCTACCTGCTGGCTCGGGGATTGGAACAGGTGAGAACCTCTTGCACATGTCTCATCATTGCTTAGATTCCTATGGAGTGAGATATAAGATCTCTCTCTGAGGAGGTGGTGTGTTTCTCTGAAAAGTTGTGCAGTGCAGTTCATAATAGATCGATTCTGCTCCCTGATATGCCTTCTCCCATGAGAGAGCTATGCTGTAAGGACCTCAATTAAACATCTCTTAACATTTGTTTGATATAAATTGTTATCCAGCTATATATTGAATGTATATTTTCATATTTCAGCATTTTCTCTTGTATTTTTGGTGTGCAGTGGCTGTAGGAGGTACTCTTTTACTAGGAATGGTGGAACATGACTGACTGTGTTGCTGTTCTAGCATTCATATGCTTTAGGTACTCTCTGCTTCCAGCAATCACATTCAAGTTTTATTTTTTTTAATTTTATATTTATTAAAGTATAATTATAATAAAACAGTCAATCTAGAACCTTATTACCAATTACAGTATCAAATTTTGTACAAAAATCCAGAATTCACAAGTAGGAAATCTTTGACAGCCAAGTGTCATGCTAGTATTCCCCCCCCCTCCCCCTTGCTTCTGAGATAGAGAGAAGGTGAATTTAACATATCTCACACTGAGCTGTAGAAATTAGATGTGGTGTTCATGGATTGGCTCACCCACAAGTGTTCATTTCTTACATAAACCAAAATCAAAATTCACAGTGAAACATATTTTAATTTACTTAAGTAAAACTGCAATCAAAAGTGATATAAACACATGACAATCGGTGCTCTTCCATTTGCTTTTCTTTGGCGGTGACAATAGGGGCAGCAGCAGAACCGTTACCATTACTAAAGTCAGTAATGGTAACGGTTTAACTGACACTCCTTAGAAATGCTGGTGTTGCAGTAGAAATCAACGGGTTGGGTATGGGATATCTCTCTTCTTGGATCAAAGGAAAGCTGGTTGCTGCCTTCAGCTGAGCTGGTGTGTAGGGAAAGTTGTGAAGACACCTGCAACCAGGATTATTGGGAAAATGGAAATATTTCATGAGTGCTACATCTCACTGCAAGATTTCTCTGGCTTACGATTACTCGCTCCCTCTGCTGGCCTTGGTCTTCATCTGTCTGGTCTGCCAGATCGTTTGGGTTTTTTTCCCAATAAGAAGATCACAGTGCTGGTAAAGAAGCAAAAAGCTTTGAATTAGGAAAAAACGGTGCAGAAATTACATTGTTGAAAGAGCAAATTCTGCATTGTTGCCTAGTTTCCTAGTATCATAGTGTCTAATTCCAGGTTTCCCCTTTTGAAGGTGATATGAACTACTTGCTGACTAATGCAATTTGGGAAGCATCATCTCAGGCTGCAATTTTGTACAGTAAACGGAAAACTTAGTATTGAGAAAGAAGCCATAGCCCATGCGAGGGAACATGGAAACTTGTGAAGTACAAAAATCCCAGCGTTAAGAACAGCAGTGTCTCCAGGCTGGAGAGACGGACCACAGTTAGCTCCTGTGATTGGCTGTGAATCCTGGCCATTACTTTTGTCCTACAGCGTAGGTGACACCCAGGGTAGTACATCATCTATACTGTAGTGTCTTATAGCAAACTTACAGTATATGATGATATCCTACACGGAGTGGGAGCTGCTGAGGGAATGCAAGGTTGTATTCTGCTTCCAAGAATGGGAGAAAGAGAGCAGCTGAGAAAACCGGGGATAAAGAACTGTTGCTGCATAAATTAAATCCCAACACAAAAGGCTGCCTGTCCGATACTACAGAGCAGTCAGTACAAAGAACCAGACCTCCTGTTGCTGTTTGAGTATTAAGACATTACCTAAATCTTGTCTCATAGCAGATGGTCTCCTACAGCAGGTCAACTCTTCCGTATAAGTGAAGGCGGCAGCAATACGATCTGGAGTCAGAAAGTGCTAATGTTACAGAGGTTTTAATGACCTTGGTGCTTTCCCTACAGCTTTCAGGCATAAACCCTGAAGGCGAAAACAGTAAAAGAGGCAGTAGCAGCCCTCCAAAGCAGGTTATGTTCTGTATCCAGTACAGTTGTCATTGCCTATATGTTAGCCTCCTCAAGTGGGACAGACTCTAGGGAGCAGAGGGCCTATTTTTATTTTAACCTGCCATTTCCTTCTTCTTAGACAGAACCAGGATTTGGTTCTATGGGTGCTCATTTGAATTGACTCGAAGAATATTTTAACCTCACAGCCTTTCCTCCTTTACCTTAGTTCAGTCATTGCAGTGAGTCTCAGCTCAACACCAGACCTCCTTCCGGAGCCCAGGTGTCACTACTGCATGCTGCATAAAACCCTCCTTCCTCCTCCCAAGCTGCAGAGAGCAGACAATGTGTTCCTGATATGTGCAGTACTGCCATAGGCTTAGACTTGCCTAACGTTACTGTAGCACAGCATGATTTTATTTATTTTTATTCACTTTTTTCTATACTGTTCTCCCAGGGGAGCTCAGAACGGTTTACATGAATTTATTCAGGTACTCAAGCAGTTTTCCCTGTCGGTCCCGGCGGGCTCACAATCTACCTAATGTACCTGGGGCAATGGGGGGGGGATTAATTAATTAATTGCCCAGGGTCACAAGGAACAGTGTGGGTTTGAACCCACAACCTCAGGGTGCTGAGGCTGTAGCTTTAACCACTGCGCCACACAGGGGGAGCAATTATATCGGTTTGCCATTTATTCCTGAGCACCTATCTTAAGGGCCTCTGCTAATGCTTGATCACAAGGACCAGCAGAGCTAGAAAGGTAGCAAGAAGCAAAATCTCAGTATTTCTTGGTATTTAAAAGCATGCCCAGCAGTCTGGCATCTGTACTGTGTGTACTCACTTGTAGAATGAGGTATTAAAGTCTATGTCTACACTGTCTAACTATATTCATGAAGTGCTGGGTCATTTCATCCTAGGTTGCTATAATGTACAATAGTATATGCTACTAGATAACTAAATGTAAATATTCTTTAGGCAGCACTGGTGGTGTATGAGGAAGTCACACTGGGCACCCTGCAAACGTGGGGATGTCGGGGTATCCATAGTGAATATGCATGAAGTTAAATTTGTGTACTCTGAGCCCTTCAACCCGTGCAGATTTGTTTCATGTACATTCCTTTGGCTATCTTGACATTGACTGGCTGAAGGACGCTCTGGTGTAAATCTTTGGGCAGTGTCATAGGCAACCTCCAGCCGTCATCTGCTTTGCTTTTCATGCAGCATTTTTACACCCATTTATTAAGGCTAATCCAAAAAGCTGAGCATAGATGTGTCCATGGGGACAGGACATTGCCTATCTTTGACTATTACTTAAGATATTGTCCTAATGTTTACAACAGTGCTTCGTACAGCCTGTCAATTTCAAGCTATTTACAGACATTACATATTTACATAAGACATTTGGTTTTCTACTTCAATTGAATGTAAATCAATTGTGCGTATCCTGAAAACCTGAGTGAATGCCTGTAGGTGCTACTTACCCCTGCATAGGTTCTTCTTGCCTAATTTGCTAGATGCATGATGGATCTATGTGGGGGGGAAAAACCTGCAGGGTTAATACAGTTAAGCCCCTTCAGATCTAGAAAGGTGCCAAGTGTCTTGTAAACTTTTGCACACTCCTGTATGATTCTCGCCATGTGTTGTCTAAAAAGTACAAACCCAAATGCATTAAGGAAGGAGTTCATTTCACATTATCTACATCAATGGTCTCAAACTCAAACCTTTGCTGGATCTGTAGGTACTGGGAGGGCCTCAGAAAAAATAGTTAATGTCTTATTAACGAAATGACAATTTTGCATGAGGTAAAACTCTTTATAGTTTTAAATCTTTCCTTTTGGCTAAGTCTTAATAATAATGTAATTTATAGCTAAAGAGACATATGATCAAGAAACTGTTTTATTTTACTTTTGTGATTATGATAAACATACCGAGAGCCTCAAAATAGTACCTGGCGGGCCGCAAATTTGAGACCACTGATCTACATGAATGTTTCACTGTGCAAGAACAATTATAGAAATAGTTAAAGCTTCAAGAAATGAAGTTATACAAAGTTAGTAGACGCTGTTCTTAACTCTGAGCTGTAACTGCTACAAAAGAAGCTTCTGCCAGCCATTAAGTTTTTAAGGGGTGGGAAGACTTATGCAAACAACATTTTGTTTTCCTATTAATTACATTTTAAATATTTGTATAATTGTTCTTTCATGTTGTATAAGTGAAAAAAGCTCTATTTTAATAAATGTTGGAAACTTTTTTAAATCGGTCTCTCTAGTTCTTCTACATCCCAAAACCTATTACACCTTTTCTTTATTTTTATACATGTCCAGGACGGGGTGGGTGGGGGGGGGGGGTATCTTTTTTGGTTCATTTCTTGATCAAATTGTTGGATGGGAGGGGAGGGATATTTATTATCTTCTTTGTTATTGATGGAATTTAAGTGCTTATTTTGTAACGAAGATATGTATAATTTATGGCACTTTGTATTAGTTTTGAAAATTAATAAAGATTTATACCCTGTCCCATAGAGAGCTTTAAGCCACCATTTAACCTCCCTTCCAATTCCTTGGCCACTTTCAGATAATGAGGTAGAGGTACCCATTCCATGCTTGAACTTCTGACTCAGTGTAAGAGACGCTATGAGAGCACAGTGAGCTGAAAGGTGGAGAAAATTCAGTGATGATTCTAAGTCTACTCCTACACCTATTTATTCCAGCCCAGCTCAGTATCTTCCTGGAAAATGCTAGCTTTGGGTGCTGTTCCACAGAGACCAGCAAACTGTCCTAAGGAGTTCTCTGAGCTATCCCATGTTTCTCATTTTACTATTGGAGAAACCAAAAGCCACTGTGGAGTGACGATGTTCCTGAAATGGACTTTATTGAAAATTTAAGTTTGGGCTTAACTCCAAGATTCAAATTGGCGGATTTAAGCTTGTCTGGAAGCAGTGGTTAATAGCAGGAATTTGTACTCTTGATGATGTAATGTCTAATGGTAAACTGCTTGATTTTTCACAGTTGCAACAAAAATTTGGCTTGAAGCTACTGAAGCAGGCCGTTCAGGCGGGGTTCCCTGAATGGAAAAATCTTAATAATCAATATAGTTTAGAATTCCTATGCTTTCAAGCAGACTTTCTGGGACATCAGGCCGCACAGTGGTACAAATTAATATCTGGATTATTGAAAAAAAAAACCAAGGAATGGTCTTAGAGACATTTGGGGCATTGAGATTAAGCACGAAATTACGGCATCTCAATGGCCACGTATTTGGTCTTGGAGGATGAGATGTACAATGTCTGCATCTAGGAGATAAACGTGGTTTTTCTTGCTGCATAGAGCTTTTTGGACCCCTGTTCGTTTAAAAAAATTAGATAGCTCTAAATCTGATAAATGCTGGCATTATCATCTTGAAGCAGGGACTTTAGATCATTTGTTATTCTATTGTCCATATATATTAGAATTTTGGAAATCAATCTGGAATCAAATTAATTCCCTATTAGAAAATTATGTGGCATTATCATATGACACAGTTTTATTTGGTATAGAAATGAGGGCTAAGAAACAAATCTCATCTAATAATAACAAGTTATTGCTAATTTTAACTGGGGTTGCCATTCAACAGATCACTTACAATTGGAAGAATTTGAATAGACTTAATTATTGTTTTTGGTGGAACTCTGTATGCCATATATATATAAAATGGAAAGGACACTAGCTGTCCAAAAAGGAAATTATAACAAATTTCAAGATGTGTGGAGGCCATTAATAGAATATTGTAAAGATTAAAAATATTCTTCCCTGTATAAAAATTTTAAGACATCAAGGGGGGGAGGGGGGTGGGTATTTTTGATTATAATTGAAACAAATCATTTTCATAAATAAATAAGGGAGGGGTAATATTTTATATTATGATGATCAATTATAGGATTTCAAGTGTATTTGTAAGCTCAATTGATAAATGTCAATATTGTACTTGATTTAAGATTTGAAATGAATAAAGATTTTAAAAAAAAAAAAAATTTAAGTTTGTACTGAAAATAACAAAAGTACAATTTTTATTATTCTTACAGGTGCTAGATCAGGGGTGTCCAATGTCGGTCCTCGAGGGCCGCAATCCAGTCGGGTTTTCAGGATTTCCCCAATGAATATGCATTGAAAGCAGTGCATGCACATAGATCTCATGCATATTCATTGGGGAAATCCTGAAAACCCGACTGGATTGCGGCCCTCGAGGACCGACATTGAACACCCCTGTGCTAGATAGTGCTGCATGTTCTGGGGCAGTGTACTAAACCAGGGGTAGGCAATTCGGTCCTCAAGAGCCAGAGCCAGGTCAGGTTTTCAGGATATCCACAATAAATATGCATGAGATAGATTTGCATCTCAAGGAGGCAGTGCATGCAAATCCATCTCATACATATTCATTGTGGATATCCTGAAAACCAGACCTGGCTCTGGCTCTCGAGGACCAGAATTGCCTACCCCTGTACTAGATCTAATGGGTACATCGGTTTGCTATTTACCTTTTGGGAAGTATAGCTCCTGACCCTTCAGTGACCAAAGGAGAGATTAAAATCAAAGAAACAAACCATGGCCAGCATGAACACTAATGTCCCATGTGGAAAATAATTATTCTAGCAGCTGAAACAAAGTAAAGATAATTAAATGCATGTGGTATCTTGTGGATTTTAAAATCTTATTTGAAATGGTGTGGTAGCCGTGGTAGCCCACTGTTTGAATTAAATAAAGGTAATACCTTTTTCATTGGACTAACTTAGTGCATTGTTTGATTAGCTTTTGAAGGTGACCCTTCAGATCTTATTGAAATGAGGTCACTAGAGAGATGGCAGCTTGGTCTTTGGGGCAACATATCGCTGCATTTCAAGAAATAGTGATGAATCTCCCCCGTCCACTTTGTTTAGCAATCCCTTATTCTTTCTCAGAGATCCTCTGAATTCCAATAATCTTGTCTCCTCCACTTTTCTTGTTGCTCTTGAGTTTCCTCCCTTTCCCTGTCATCCTGTGACCCCTTGTTCCAGGGCCTCCTGTCCACTGATTTCTTAGAAGGATTCAAATGGTTATATGTTCCTCTACCCACCTTTTTTGACTGCTGATTATTTTAATAAACTCTATTCGATTTATACCCTTTTGAAGGTGCAGCCCTCAGAATTGCACCCTTTTTTTTTAAATGCCGACTCGAGCCTTACGCAGACAATATTACTTTCTTTTGCCTGCTGGAGGCTCAATATTGAATAATTCATTTTAATGATTTGTAAACCAGAATTTTATCTAAAGCAAACTGGAATTCTCATTCGACCTATGCTTTTATTACCATAGCTGTCCTGAAATACTGCCTCTGACTCCTTCTAGCAAAAACAAGAGGCAGAGATCTGCAGATGCTCAAATAGAAAGAGATACAGAACCGACCACATATGCCAGATAAAAGTAATAATGTATTGAGTGGAAAAGCATAAAAAAATGCCCAAACACTCTTAATAAATTGCTTTATCTGCCATGTATGATCTCTAATCTCTTGCTATCTGATCCCTTCTAGGCACTGTTTCCATGCCTCCACTGTCCTATCTCCAGCCATATTCCGTTCTATCCCTCTCTACCCTTACTGTGCATAGACTGCTATGGGAAAGGGAGTAGAATGGGGTCACGTACCTTTGGTGAGATGCTACATCTTGTGCTAAGCCTTTGTCATCTTTTCTTCAGTTGGAGACTGGGAGCAAAGCTGCTGCTTTCAGACCTGGTTTCTACCCTGGTCACTTATAGAGCAGAAGCCTCATTTGCATATGGAGTGTTTGCTCTTATCAGCTTCCTCCCTCTTTAACCATTTCTTCTCTGGGTTGGCCCTTGGCCACCTGATCCAAGTTTCATAAAGCGTTTACCAGTTTAAAGAACTTGCAAGGGTAGAAGGAGACTTGCCTGCTGTAAATGAATTGAGATACACTTCCAGGTCTTGCCCTAGAGCAAAGGCAATTTTAATCTGCCTAGTGTGTGATGTCTAAACTCAGAAATTCTTTTGTAGGCTAATTTTCTTTACTCATTCCAACCCGAATGTGCACTTACAATCCAGTTGCCCTTTCCAGTTAGCTGTACCGCAGGTATGCTACGGTGCCCAATGTGTACTGTGCATTCCTCCGCTTATAAGTGTAGTTGTATAGTTATTGTATGATAATCACACATCTCGACTAGCTAAGAGTAATGTGATGTCGGAATAGATGCAGCACCTCAGCTAGTTTAATAGAATTAAACAATTATGTCTGTCATCTGAAGACACAATTTGGCTGTATCTCAGAAAATAGAAGCTTTGGGGGGCTTATCTTCAAAGCACATAGCCTTACATTGTTCCATAGGTTACTATGGCATTTTGTGTGTCTAAGTGCTTTGAAAATATGCCTCTAAGTAATAAAACAGAGCAGCATGGGAAATCTAATAGTAGGACATAGACTCTCAATTTGTTCAGCTGGGCAGAAACTGCAGCACAAACAGCAAGGAATGAAGGCAATGGGTAGGTGTTTAGCAAGCACAAAACTTTCTACCAGCTGTGTCGTAGAAATTGTCTTTTCTAAATCTAGAATTCAAAGGCAAAAAAAAGAGGATTGTGACTAACAGTAGGAACCATTTAGTTTAGATCTATTCAAATTAGCAAGGTGATGGCGGGGTGGGATGTTACTGCCTTCCAAGGACAGCTGAAAGATAAGTACAGTACGCTTCAGCTGTCTTGTATCTCCTTCAGCCACCAGTGGGGCTGGGGAAAAGGATAAGCCAGATACAAACTTTGCATGCAACCTTGTAATAATGCAGTGAACCCCCCTGAAGTTAAGAACTGGAGTACACATTGGTGAAAGCGTGCCAGTTTTTGAAAGGAAACAGATGCACATAAAAATAGCCTTACTGGGTCAGATCAATGGTCCATCTAGCCCAGCAGCCTGTTCTCATGGTGGCCAATCCAGGTCACTAGTACCTGGCCAAAACCCAAGGAGTAGCAACATTCCATTCAGAAGCCTAAAGAATAACAAGATTCCAGAATCCCAAAGAGTAACAAAAGATTCCGGAACCCTAAACAGTAGTAACATTCCATGCTACCGATCCAGGGCAAGCAGTGGCTTCCCCCATGTCTTTCTCAATAATAGACTATGGACTTTTCCTCTAGGAAATTGTCCAAACTTTTCGCTCTTAGCTTAACTATTCTCCGAGTGAAAAAATATTTCCTCCTATTGGTTTTAAACGTATTTCCCCTGTATCAATACCCAACTATGAAGTAGGGAAATACGTTTAAAACCAATAGGAGGAAATATTTTTTCACTCGGAGAATAGTTAAGCTAAGAGCGAAAAGTTTGGATAATTTCACCTAGTCTTTGTAATGTTTGACGGAATGAAAAATCAATCCACTTGTACCCATTCTACTCCACTCAAGATTTTGTAGATTTCAATCATATTTCCCCTCAGCTGTCTCTTTTCCAAGCTGAAGAGCCCTAACCTCTTTAGGCTTTTCTCATACGAGAGGCGTTCCATCCCTTTTATCATCTTGGTCACTCTTTTAAAAACTTTTCTAGTGCCGCTATATCTTTTTTGAGATAAGGAGATCAGAATTGAACACAATACTCCAGGTAAGGTTGCACCATGGAGTGATACAGGGGCATTATAGCATTACCATCCCTTTTCTAATATGTACACTTTTACTCTTCAGGATAAGAAGTTGTCCTGGGGTGGAAGGAGGAAAGTAAAAGCATAGTTTTCAAGAATTAAATGTGTGTGTACTTTTCCCTTTAAAAAAAAAAAAGTACCTGTTCTAAAAACAGGTCTAAAGTATGAGGTACTTTTCCTTTGGAGATAATCAAACACAACTACCTGATTTTGGTATGCTTTGATTAGGGTGAAGAACACCTTCAGGAAAAAAAATAAAAAATACAACGCATGATTTTCTAAGCATAGTTTACCCCAAAAGGTGCTTTATATTTGGGTTTTCATTTTTGTTTTCTCTTTTCTGCAATCAATGGTGTTCCTTCTTTTTTCTTAATGCTTAGGAAAGACTGTTTATCAAAGTGGTAATAAACCATACCACTGCATCAATACCTGGTTTAAGCTATATAGAGAAATATATTTACAACTACGCTCAAAAATGAGAGTCCTTGTTCAAGGGCCACACAGTGCCCTCCAGAACTTGTGACTATGAACCTTAAGCCCACTAAGAGCATAAGGGATCAAAATTGCCTGCAGAGACAGTGAATGCTAGCTGCAGGGGAACCTAGTGGAAGAAGAAAATACTGTAGCAAGTGTTCTCCATGGACAGCAGGCTAGAAGTCCTTTACATGTGAGTGACAGCAGCAAGAAACCCTGAAGGTGAGAAAACTGAGCATGTGCATGAGTTCCCAGGCTGAAATTCTGCACACATACAGCACAAACATTAGGAATTAAGGCTACATCCTCAATTCTTTTTGTAGGTGTAAAAAGTACTCCAAGGGACTGTGAGTGTGAAGCGAGCACTTCATCTTGCTGTCCAGAGAACTCCTCCCACAGGTGGCTGCATAAGAACAAAAGAATAGCCTTACTGGGTCAGACCAATTTTCCATCCAGCCCAGTATCATGTCTGCACAGTAGCCAATCCAGGTCACAAGTACCCGACAAAAGCCCTAATAGTAGCCACGTTCCATGTTAGCAATCCAGGGCTATGTTAACCACTCTTACCACATCCTCTGGCAATGCATGTTAGAGCTTAATTATTCTCAGAGTGAAAAAAACTATATTTCCTCCTTTTGGTTTAAAAAATATCTTCCTGTAACTTCATTGAGTGTCCCCTAGACTTTCAAATTTTTTATGAAGTAAAAAGAATTATTTTTATTTATTCGATTTCTATCCCATCCTCCCGGAAGCATAGAACGGGTTACAAAAGGACATTCACAGTAGCTAAGGACACGGCTGTTTGCACAAAGACATTCACAATAAATTACAAAAGAAGTTCACAGTAAAGTAAGGACATTACTACTACTATTAATTATTTCTATAACGCTACTAGATGTATGCAGCGCTGTACAGAGTCACAAAGAAGAAAACCGTCCCTGCTCGAAATAATTTACAATCTAAACAGCCAACAGACAAACAGGATGTCTTGGATACAGTTAAGGGAATCAGCTGGCTGGGTTGGAGAGCAGAGGAGTAGGATTGACGGCTATCAAAAAGGTGGGTTTTTGGACTGCTTTTAAACAAGGTAAGGGAAAGAGCTTGACAGACAAACTCAGGTCATTTATTCAAGGCATAGGAACAAAGTCTGGAATTGGCAGTGGAGGAGAAGCAGTGGCGTACCAAGAGGGGGGTCAGTCTACCCTGGGGACAAACCATGATGGGGGTGTTCCCGGCCTTGGAGTCATGATCCGGGAACTTCTCTTCTCACAGCCAGTCCCAAGGCTCTGGGTAGTCCCCATGGCCCAGCATATTCCCAGCCTTCTCACCTGTCCGGTCCGATAGCCCTTTTCATTCGGTGAAGCTGAAAAAACTGCCTGCCTCGGCAGTGATTCAGCTACATCGCCCATGGCACCCCTTCCTGCGTCTGCCAATGACACAACTTCCTGTTTCTGCCCAGGTGGATTGCAACAGAGGCAGACATGGAAAGCTGGCAGGGGAGCCGTGGGTGACGTAGCTGAATCACTGCCAAGGCCGGCAGTTTTTTCAGCTTCACGGAAGGAAAAGGGCCATCAGACCGGACAGGCGAGAAGGCTGGGAACCTGCTGGGCCACGGGGACTACCCAGAGCCTTGGGACCTGGCTGTCAGAAGGGAAGTTCCCTGACCATGACTCTCAGGCCGGGAACAACCCCCTCATGGCTTGCACTTGGGGGAACATTACTAAAAATATTTTTTTTACTTGGGGGGGGGGGGCAAAAATGATGGCAGGGGTGTCAAAAAACAATGGGCCCCAGGTGTCACATACCCTAGGTACTAGCAATGAACAACGCAGATACATTGAAAACCAATGTATATAAATAAACACTTTCAATTGGAAACTGTTCTGGTATGGTGATGTTGGAGTTATGCAGAAATAGTGAAGAACCAGTAAAGCTCAATGATCACTCAAACAGAAGGAAAAAGCCTCAGAACGGGCCCTCCCACCGCCACAAAGGTGGATATAACAGGTGGTTGAGCAATAACCTCACAGGCAAAACCTTAATTCAAAGGTGAGCACTAAAACACTTGAACAAAAACTGTGCTTCACATAAAAAGTTTTATGATAGAGGAAAAATTCCACTTATCTTATTGCTGATCGGCACACCAACGGAGGCCAGCCCTTTCTGTACTTTTGAAACGTTTTTTACGTTCTCATAAAGACTGATCAGTCGGGTCACACCCTGATGTAGCCTGTCGGTGAAACGCTGGAGAAGAGAAAGGTCTTCACTGCTTTCCAGAAGGCCATTAGTGAGTTCTGTGATCTTATCTGCACAGGCAGTTGGTTCCATAGCCGAGGGATGATGGCTGTAGGATCATTTGTATTCAGTTGCCATTTGGAGAGATCTTCCTGGGGGGATGCATAGTTGTCTCTCTGCTTCTGAGCAGAGGGAGCAGGTGGGAGCGTACTGGTGTAGCTTGGATATAATGTAGGTGGGGATGGTAATGTGGAACCTTGTGTAAGCTATTACAATGGAGTACCTGTTCTACACGACTCAGGATTTTGTAGACTTCAATCAGATGTCCCCTTAGCCATATCTTTTTCAAGCTGAAGAGCCTTAACCTTTTTTGTCTTTCCTCATATGAGAGGAGTTCCATCCCCTTTATCTTCTTGGTTGTTCTTCTTTGAACTTTTTCTAGTTCTGCTATATCCTTTTTGAGATAAGGTGACCAGAATTGCAATGCTCATGAGGAACTTTGTAATAAGCTTTCTGAAAATCTAGATACACTACATCAACCAGCTCACCTTTGTCATGTTTATTCACACCTTCAAAGAAGTCAAGCAAATTGGTGAGGCAAGATCTCCCTTGGCTGAACGCATGCTGACTCTGTCCCATTAAATCATGTTTGTTTAAGTGTTCCACAATCTTTTTTATAATTGTTCCCACTATTTTGCTCAGCAGTGAAGTCAGGCTTACCAGTCTGCAGTTTTCCAGATCTCCCCTGGAATCCTTTTAAAAATTGGTGTAACATTGGCCACCCTCCACTCTTCAGGACATCTAGCCGTAGGTTGCCTGTTAAGCTAAAAATAGAAAGATTGTCACTAGACAAAATCTTTTTTGTTGGGCACAGACCTTTTCTTTTTTTTTTTTTGTCCATTTGCAATCTGGACATCATAGAAATGGGTCCTGCAACAGATGGTGTTGGAGTCTAAACCTCAGTGAGGTTCCTCAGGATCCTTTCATCAGAAATCAATTTTTTGAACAATAATGAAATGCTGAATGTATGAACTAAAGGCCATGTTGTAACCTTGCGAATCTTAAAGGGGCTACCACAGTAAACCATGGCTCGGCTATTGTGAGCCTTAACACGATCATCTAAGTTCAAACTTGCTTGGGCAAAATTGAGAGATGGAGTTTCTTAGACATAATTAATTTGGCTATGGCAATCCCAGGTTTAATGAGGTCAAAAGAAAGAAAAGACTTGCAGGCTTTCAAAGAACTTTAGTTTGTTCCAAGTAGAAGATCAAGGGTGTCTTGTATTCCAGAGTGTTTATGGCATGAGTACATTGTACTAAGAACCAGGGAAGCAAATGTTCTTTGTGACCTTGGGTTTGTCAGTTAACCCTTTTCTTGCCTTGTGTACAAACTTAGGGTCCCTTTTACTAAAACCTAGCACATCCTATTGGAATTAGTGTGTGCTAATACTAAGAAGCCCATAGGTATAAAATTGCTGTTTGACCAGAGTGGTTAAGGGTGGAGAGATCACTTATCTTTCCACTTAGGCTTGATCTTTTGCTTGGTATAAAGGTGCCTAGAATACATAAGGACAATAGAGTATTAATGGATACTTGGAAAACATTAAGGTTTGTAGACAAATTAACTACTGATTCTATTTTAAAATCGAAACAACAGACTATTTGGGTAAACTCCAAGATACAAATAGGCGGGTTTAAGGTTGTCTGGAAAGATTGGATTAAAGCAGGTATAAGATCATTAACGGAAGTAATTGATAATGATAAGATGCTTGAATTTTCACAATTGCAACATAAATATGGTCTGAATAAAAAACAAAGTTATAAGTGGTTGCAATTGAAGCAGGCTATTCAGGTGGGGTTCCCTGAATGGAAATCTTTAAATGATCATTACAGCTTAGAATTCTTATGTTTCCAGGCAGATTTTCTGGGTCACCAGGCCGCAAAGTGGTATAAAATTATATCTAATTATTTGAATAAGAAGCCTAAAAATGGATTAAGAGATATTTGGAGCATTGAGATTAAGCATCAGATTAATGCATCTCAATGGCCACGTATTTGGTCTTGGAGAATTAAAGGTACGATGTCAGCATCTATTAGGCAAACATGGTTCTTTTTGTTGCATAGAGCATTCTGGACCCCTACTAGATTACAAAAATTAGATTGCTCTAAGTCTAATAGATGCTGGCATTGTAAAATTGAAGTTGGAACTCTAGACCATCTTTTATTTTATTGTCCATGTATTCAGGCATTTTGGATATCAATATGGGATCAAGTTAATATGTTGATGGAGAGTCATGTGGCTTTATCCTATGACACAGTGATTTTTGGAATGTGTATGAGGGCCAAATGCCAAATATCTGCAGCAAACAATAAATTATTGTTGATTCTTACGGGAGTGGGAATTCAACAGATAACAACTAATTGGAAAGACTGTTCTAGATTGAATTGTAATTTTTGGTGGAACTCAGTTTGTCATATGTATAAGATGGAAAGATTTCTTGCGATACAGAGGGGGTATTTTAAAAGATTTCAAGAGGTGTGGAGGCTATTAATTGAATATTATAACGAGTAAAGTTTATTCTTTTTCCTTAGGGGATAATATATAGAAATGGGATGGGATGGGAGGGATAGGGAGGGAAAAATATTGGAAAGATGTTGTTATGAAAAATAAGGAGATATATGTAATAGGATGGGATATTTATTGTTGTGCATTACTGGGTATAATAAAATGTTTAAAGTGTTTGAGGAAGAAGGATGGGGGGAGGGACAGATTTCATGTCAGATTAATTGTATTATCAAAAAGGGATGTATAATTATATATAAATTTGGAAGGAATATTTTATTGATATGGAAAAGGGTGGGAGGTGGGGGGGGGAATAAAAACATGTATCATAATATTGTTTAAGAATGCCAAGTGTGTTATGTAAATTAATTGTAATAATACTGTACACTTGTTGAAAGAAATAAAAAGGAATAAAGATTAAAAAAAAAAAAATTGCTGTATGGGAATTGCTGCCACCATCAGTGACCCTTTCAAGAGATACGCTTGTTAATTTAGACAAGGAAGAGCCATGGGAGGGAGGAAGGGAAGATAGAGGGAGAATGATGGACATGGTGGAGGTGAGGGAGAGAGAGAGAGAGAGAGAGAGAGAGAGATACAGCACAGAGATGGGAGAGGGTTGAAGTTGGAAGTCTTTTTTTTTTTTTTTTTAAATAGTTATGTTAATTCTAAGGATCTATCAGTTAGAAGGAAATACATAGGCTTAGTTGCCTTTACCTTTATGTAAGTTTATCATATTAATGAAAAGACTTATAAAGTCCATGACAATGTGGGGTAGACAAGAAGAAGAAAAGCAAAGGACATTCCAAATTCCGTAATATGGATAAATAAGATGCAACGATAGCTAAATAGCAGCACGGCTCCATCTAGTAACACAATCATTGCAATTCTGCTGTAGGTGTTAAAATCAGAGAACTTGCGTGCTCTTGGTGCTCAAAAAGCAGATAACTGGCCCATGTGGCTAAGGCCCTGCCAGGAATGTTACAGAGGTACAGGGAAGGGAAGCGGCTTGTGCACGTCCGGAGGGGGCAGGGAAGGAGTGGGTGGAGTTGGAGACAGAGAAGCGGGTGGGAGATGGGGTGCCTCTCACTCTCGCTATGCCACCGTGGAGGGAAGCTGCTGCTTGCCCTGGATCGGTAGCATGGCCTGTTGCTACTATTTTGGTTTTTTTTGCCAGGTACATTTGACCTGGATTGGCCACATGAAGAAGGGCTACTGGGCTAGATGGACAACTGGTCTATGAAACTGCTTTTTCAATATGGCTACAATTATGCATTAAGATACCCTAAAAAGAGGTTTGATTGTCACTTTTGCAGCTCTTGAAGGCCAGCATTAAAGAGGCAGGCCAAAGAAGCAGGCAGAAATATTTCTCAAAGGGAAACATCTCACCTGTAGCCACTGCTGAGTTTTTCTAATCAGCAGAAAGCAGTACTGGTTCCTGACGAAGGGAGCTCTAAGCGGAGGGTGGGGGCAGCTGACTCCTTGACTGGAAGGGCAGGTCTCCTGATAAGACAGGCAGCCTTAATATCAGAGGGATCCCTCAACAGGGAGGCTGCAAGCAGCCTTATCACATTGGCAGCAGAGTACTGCAAAAGAAAATCTGTAAACAAAATAAGACACATTGACGTTATTAACCCTATGGTGCTCATTTTCAAAAAAGATAGACATCCAAAAGATGGCATAAACTGGCAACTGGACATCTTACTAGTCAAAACGTCCAAGTGGGCAGTTTTGAAACTCTTTCTGATCATTTTGTCTCTATTGCATCTAAATCGTAAGGGGGCGTGGCGGAGGTACGTTTGGGGCAGGATTAGCAGTTGGACATTTTACAGTAATAATCAAACATTTTACAAAACGTCCAGAGCACAATTTGGATGTTTTTTGGACTAGAACTTTTTTTTATTTTTAATTAATACGAGAGAAAAAGGTACCCAAACTGACCAGATGACCACTGAAGAGATGAAAATATGGCACACACACACACACTTCCACAGTGGTCACTGACCCCCCCCCTTCTACCCCAAATATCTGCATGATACAATACTATATCTATCTCTATAACAGCTGCAGATACTATGGCCAGTCCTAGCAGAGCTGCAAACAGGTCTCTAGAGTAGCCTGGTGGGCAGTGGAGTGGACTGCAGAGAAAGGGACCCAAGCCCATAAGCCACTAACTAGTACACTTGTGCTGAAAAGCGTGAGCCCACCAAAACCCCACTGTGCTGCCATATAGATGAATAGGCTACTGAACCATAGAAAGGGAAGACACAGGCCCATAAGCCACTCTAACCACTACAGTGTGATCCCACTAAAATTCTACTCTACTGCCATATAGGTACCACTTTTAGCTATGAGGGCTATTGCTGTGGTAAGTGGGTCTAGTAGGTTTTGGGGGAATTTTGAAGGACTCACCATAAATTATAAAAGGTAGATGGTGAGATGTACTCATGGCACTCTTTATGTGATGCTCACAGCAGTGCCCTCTAAGGTGTCCCACTGCTCTGTGTGGCCAGTCCATCACAATGCTAGTCCCTCCCAGGATCAAATGGTCTGGATTTGGATGTTTTCAACTTGGACATTTCTTTGGTCAAGAATGGGTTATAAAGTTAGGCATCCTAAGGGTTGGACATTCTGTTGGCATAGATGTCCAAATAGATAATTTAAAAACAAAACATTTTGCATGTCTAAAAGTTTGATTTTCAAAAATGGATGTTTCTGTGCTTCCAACTTTGGACATTTAGCGGAAATGTCTAAATCAGACTAACATCCTTTTCAAAAATGGTCCTTCAAATTCAGCTGATGAATGAGGATCCAAGATGGCTGCCGCTATCTGAACGCTGGCAGGACGCCTGAGTGTGTCTTTCCCATACCTTTCCACGATGCCGAAAAGAAGAGGCAGAAGTGTTGGTGGTGCCTCCCAGTGATTGGTGCCCACGATTCCAACTGTTGAGGACATTTTCAGATGCCTGCAAATGGAGCAAACTTCTTCGGGGAATTGCCCGTTGAGAGCGCTGGCAGAGAGGAGTGCTTCGGCAGAAACCCACGGGCTAGACAAAGGACGCCTCCCCTCCAACTGCTGCCACTGGGAGCTAGCTCACCACGAGAGGAGAGTGCATCCGATGAGGCAGTATTCTCCTCTCGAGAGACCAGTGTATCGGAGGCCTCGCTGCAGGAAACAGCTCAAAAGGACTTGCTTCTTTTGGAGAAACCAGTGACCGGGACATCTTTAGTCATGGAGGAACAAGGCACTGGGGAGATAAACCAACCATCTGAGCTTGCTTATTCTACACCAATAGTTCCTTTTGCTCCAGTTAAACCCCCAGAAATTATACTAGATTCGCTTTGGGAATTAGTTTTGGTGTTGGGGAATTCCCTGAATCCTCAAATAAAAAATCTAGATAAAGAATTGAAAGACCAGAAAGAAGAAATTAATACTTTGAAAGAGGATATTACATTATTGAAATCAGATATGCAAGAAGAAAAGAAGGACATAAAAATGATTGGAAGCCATCATGATTTACTTGTAAAAGATAATTTGATTACAAGGAGAAAATTGGAAGTACTTGAAAACAATAGTCATATTAATAACTTACGCTTAATTAACTTTCCAAGAGTTCCGTCAATTTCCCCAAGAGAAATGATAAAGCGTTACTTTCTGGAAATACTTAAAATTCCTGAGAATTCTTTACCACCATTGTCAAGAGTGTATTATTTACCTACAAAGACTCAGGATTCTCAGAAGAAAGAAGATTTTGGAAAATCTCAGGAAAGTTCCCTGGACGTCTCCGCTTTATTGGAACAATCAGATAGAGAAGTGGCTATTTCAGCCACTCTCTTACTGTCTGTGGCTTTGGCTCCAGACAAAGATTGGATCCTTAAAATTTCCTTTAAAAACAGATCTAGAGACTTCCTGGGTTTCCATATTCAAATTTTTCCTGATGTCTCTAGGGAGACTCAAAAGAGAAGAAGGGAATTTCTAATATTAAAACCAGGTGTGACTCAAATTGGGGGTTTATTTTTCCTTAGATACCCTTGCAAATGTGTAGTGAGGTATCGAACTTTAAAATATGTGTTCTTTGAACCGGCTCATTTGACGGCTTTCCTCTCCACAAAGCGCCTTGAAAATGGAATAATATCTATGTCTTAAGTAATAATGTAGCTCTATTTCAGCATCAGATAATGTGTTTTCTTGTTCATTTTTATATAGTTCAATCACTCCTATTCTCTAATCATGGATCCTAATTTTGAGGACTAGTGTGTGATTAAGTAGAGAAATAATTTCCTATCATAGTTTGATTTATTTTTGGGATAAGAAATAAGAATAAGAAAGCAAGCATCGCAAAATATGTGGGGTAGTGAAAGTGGATAAAGCCCTGAAGAAACGGTTTGATACCGTGAAACGTTGGCTATTGCTTTGTATCACTGATACCTACATATTTTAAAAAGCTGCTAGTAATTGTAGTCCTGCTAGAGTAGTGGCAGTAGCATATTCACTTCAGAAGTTTTTTTTGGCCTATGATTTGGGTGGAGGTGGCTCTGCTGTAATAATACCTGAGACCTTTTTCTTCCATTGTGTTAGTGCTCTTTAGCTTGTAAGTGAAGTATTTCTATTTATTTCTATTTATTGACCCACTTCCACGATCACAAAAAAATATTTATTGCATAAAAATGAGGCCGCAAAATTCAACTATAGAGTGATGTAAAATAGGACCCAAATACTCTTCTCATATAGACCACATAATTCACATGACATGATGGTAAAGCTCATATTCTTAACCATATTTGATGTGTATTTTACATATTACCAAAATTATCTGTAAAGGTAGGGATGTCCAGAACAACCTAAAATTGGAAAAACTGTCTGAATTTGATTGCGCTTGTTCAGAAAAGAATTTTATACATTTTTAGAACCCATCTGGAGGTCCCTCAAAGCCACTGATAACTTAAAGCTCAGTTTTTCTTAAAATTTGCTATTATTTTTGCTTAGTGGAGCACATTTCTTGGTATTATAGGTATAACTTATGTTTTCACACTCAACAATGATATATTGATAAAAAGATATTTTATGTTATCTATTGTATTGAAAAAGAATAATAAGTACAGAACACACACTACAGAGTCTCCAATATACTTATTATAACAAGTGGGGTGGGATTCCTTAGAACCTCACTAATATGAGGGCAATGAAAAATTAAAGGCAATTGCTAAATTACACGATAACTAAACAGAACTAGCAAAGTGCAACATATGTACTTGTACATTGCCTTGGAAAGTTTGTCCACTCATAGTGCAGAGCATGGCCTTTAGTCATGTGGAAGCCACAAGGCCAAAAACATGAATGTTCCACCATGCAGTAATGTGCTTTCTTTGGGCAGAGGGAGGGAAATCTGTAGAAATTCACTATTGGATATTGACTTAGTATGGACATAGCACCATGAATCAATGAAAGGTTTATGAGTGGGTAAAAAGCTTTAAAACGGGAAGAACAGGTATAACCGACGATTGTTCTGGTCACCCATCAACAGTGCTCATACAAGAGCACATTGACAGGGAAGATGCCTTGGTTAGAGAAAATCAACAGATAACTGTGTCTCAATTGGCTGCAAATTTGGATATCAGTTATGGACAATTTCCCATAATGCATGATGACTTGGGATACAGGAACGTCTGTCCACGATGGGTTCCCAGACAGCTTACTGATCTGCACAAGCAACAGCATGTGGAGGCTGCAATCCAGTTCCTGAGACAGTATGAAGATCTGAGTATTCTGTAGAGAATTGTCCGCGGTGATGAGACATGGGTGCATCACTACGATCTGGAGAGCAAAAGAAAGCATGATGAAGTAAAGGAAGTGGTGCACACTAGAGAATGACACAGTGACAAAATTCATCACCATTCCCGTCCCCGCGGATAACCGCGGGAAATAATCCCATGTCATTTTCTAGTGTCTATTTCAACCTCGGTCCTTCTACACCAGCATTCTTCAAAGCAAAGCTTGCGGGTCAGTGGTTGGGGCCATTCATACTCTGATTCTTCCCTCTCTCCTTAAAGAATGACATGAAGATGGTTTCCCGCGGTTATCCGCGGGAACGGTGATGAATTTTGTCGCCGTGTCATTCTCTAGTGCACACCTGACTTTGGCAGCAGCCAAAAAACTTCTCTGCAGGAATGTAGAAGCTAGTTGAATGATACAACAAATGTGTCATCTTGCATGGGGACTATGTGGAAAAGCAATATGTTCAATTGCTCAGAGATAATTAAAGCTGTTAAATGTATTTTGCCTTTACCTTTTTGTTTGTTTACCCATGTATAGTATTACAATCAAAAAAGAATAGGAAAACATTCCATCATCAAATAATGATAAAAAGATATTTTATGCAAAATTCTAGCAGTATTTTATTAAACAAACCTTCAATAGCTGCACTTTATTATGGAAAATAACAGAAATTTAACATGCTTTGCTAATAGCTACCCAGATCCAAATAGAAATTGGCTAACACTCTTCGTCCCTTGGGGGGAATGTATAAACTTGAGAGAATTAGAAAAAATATTTTAAATGATGGACATCAGTATGAGCCCTTCAAAAATCAACAAGAAACAGTGGGCTCAGGTGGCAACTCATAGGTGACCAGCACCAGACATAAGTCTAAATAAGGGCTGCCCCATACATCATTTAGTCCTTTTCAATATCACCAGTGTGACCAATATAATATAAGTATGGTATAAATATTGTGTAAATCACTTACTGACATTCACACCAGGGGAGGAGGAAAAATGAAAAACATAAATAAACTCCCAAAATCGTCACAGTGTAATAGGTTCTTAAAGTGCAAATGCTCTGAAAAAATTCATGGTAAGGTGTTCTGAAAAAATTCATACTAAAAATTCATGCTGAAATTCTTCAGTGCTGTGCAATGCTTAAATGGTGTTGCTAAAATTTCATAATGTCTCTTAATAAACTAAATGCATAACTAAATGTTAGTAAAAATTCATGCTATAGTTGATAACAAGAAAATTGATGCAAGGAAAGTTCTTAGATACTACAAAAATTCATAATTAAATAAATATGCAGTTCATAAATTAGATCAAGGACAATACATGTCCTGAACGGAATATAAACTTCCTTTTAGCAGTTCATGGCACCACTTTATTTGTGGGAAATTCATCCGGAACTGTTAAACACAAGAGTACTTAGCTGAATCTTGTAGAGAACATATGCTGCCCTGTAGAACAGTGTTTTTCAACCTTTTTACACCTATGGACCGGCAGAAATAAAATAATTATTCTGTGGACCAGCATCGGTCTGTGGACTGGCGGTTGAAGAACACTGGGCTAAGTCGTGGGCCAGACCCTGCCCATCTCTACCAAATCTCCACCCCAGATCCCTCCCCATAATAGTACTAATTGTAACACTATTTTTTCCATTCATTTTTCACAGATACACAATCTAATCTTATTAACAACACAAAATTAAACTACACAAAACACTAAATTCAAAAATAAAATCATTCCCCCCTACCTTTGTTGTCTCCCTCCCTCCATGCTATGCCTTACCTTCTGGCCTGCTCCGGTGCTATCTTCAGGCCGGCTCCCTCTTCCTCACTGATGCAGTGCACACAGCTGCAGGCAGCGGCTCCTTGCATGCCCCGTGCCTTATCTTGGAAGCCTTCCCTCTGACATTGCAACGTCAGAGAGAAGGCTTCCGGTTCAAGCTCAGGACGTGCATAGAAGCCACTGCCCGTGGCTTTGTGCACTGAATCAGTGAGGAAGTTGGAGCTGCCTCGAAGATAACGGCGCATTGATCACACCGTGGACCGGCGGTTGAAGAACACTGTTTTGGGCCTGATGCACGTGCTGGCCCTGTGGACCAGCAGGAAATTTCTGTGGACCGGCACCGGTCCACGGACCGGTGGTTGAAGAACACTGCTGTAGAACACTTTGGCCTAGTCATCTATGCATGAGGCTTTGTTGCAAGGAGTTGAACAGCACTGCAGACTTTATCCTATCTCAAGAAGACAATGAAAGTGTACGTGTTGTTTAGCTATTAGTGAAGCATGTTAAATTTCTGTTATTTTCCACAATAAAGTGCAGCTATTGAAGGTTCATTTAATTAAAATACTGCTAGATTTTTTTTGCATAAAATGTCTTATTATTTGATGATAGGAGAATATTTTCCTATTCTTTTGTGGTTTAACACTTTATTAGTGGGGGTTCTAAGGAATCCAACCCCACTTGTTGTAATGAGCATATTGGAGACTCTATAGTGTTATTTACTGTTCTTTTTCAATGCAATAAACATGTCTTTTTATCTGTTGAGTGTGAAAAAATAAGTTATTTCTATAATACCAAGAAATTTGCTCCATTAAGCAAAAAAAACAAAACAAAACCCAAAAAACAAACAATTTTTAAGAAAAATTGGGTTTTATTTAATCAGTGGTTTTGAAGGACCCCAGAATGGGCTTTAAAAAATGTTTAAAAATTATTTTCTGGTCAAGCACAATCAAATTCATGGGAAAAACTTCAATTTGCACAGTTTTTCCAACTTCAGGTTTTTCTGTACAATCCTACTGTAAAGGGTAACACAAGCACTTACCTTTAGTCCCCTCTGTAGGTCAGTAGACCCTGCAGCCACAATCCCCACTCCCAAAGAATCAATAGCGGAGGAGTCAGGAGAAAGGACCCAGCACCACCAAATTTAACAGCTCTGGGCTCTGTGGACCAACCTCAACCAATCCTATCCCCTTGGTCTAGCCAAGGGGTAGGTAACTCCGGTCCTCGAGAGCCAGAATCCAGTCGGGTTTTCAGGATTTCCCCAATGAATGTGCATGAAATCTATTTGCATGCATTGTTTCCAATGCATATTCATTGGGGAAATCCTGAAAACCCAACTGGATTCTGGCACTCAAGGACTGGAGTTGCCCCCCCTGGTCTAGCCCAAGAGGGAGGGAAATCAGCCACTTTGTCCACAGAATCCCCCAGACTCAAGCCCATGCTGCTCTAGAAATCTGAGCCTACAGCTTTCTAGGAGTGGCCTACTCATAATTCCTGCACCAAGTCACATGTCTGCTGGAGACAGAAGAATACTGAGGAGCTGAAAGCAGTATCAGCCCCCTATAAAAGTGAAAGTCAAATCTGAGCTGTTTTTTTCCTGGTTCCGTTTGCTGGCAAGAGGACATATCCCACTTTTCTGATCTAGATAAAGAAATGGGGATTTTGTGTGCATGTCTACTCCCGATTATGACATAGAAAAGTGAAAGATACATAGTATCCATTCTATCAAGGCTAACCACCACTCTCTTTCCTGTTCTCCAAGGTGATAGGAGCCTGCCTGGCTCTTAATTTGCTGCTTCCCTATTTCTGCATTTCAATCACTACTGTTTCAAGGGGCTTTGTGTCAACCTTCTCATTCATCTCTTCGTACAGTCCTGATGCTGTCTCACATTACTAGGGCCAGCTAGCAGTTGTGCGTGACCACCTAAAAAGACCTCTTATTATCCAAGACAGTCTCTTCTTCATCATCTAGGCATGCTTAAGGGGCAAGTCAGTGATGCACCTGCTCAGGGTGTCTAAGAAGCCTGCCTCACCAGTCACCCATCTAGTAGTAGGCCTTTCCTTTTTCTCACTCCCACCATGCCTTCATTCTACAATAGTGGCTCAAAGATAGGGGCAAAAAAAGCAGTTAAGTTGGCTCAGGGCAGCACAGGCCCTTGAGCCAATCCTGAAGAGCATAAAGATACCTATTTCCATCCAGCACCCACATTTCCTGTTTCTAACCTACAAAGTTTTGTAATAACTAAATAGCTACAAAGGCAAGTGCACCTGTACAGATACACCTATGTATTTATTTATTACAAGGAAGGAGTCTGGTTGATATTACATTGCCAACTAATGTTTAACAGAGAGAGGAGGAAGCACAGTGCCAGTAACACGATTCCTGACATTACAACACAAACTAATGCAGTGCACATGCAGATATACAAGGCTTGGTTTACATTAGGGGTGTCCAACCTTTTGGCTTCCATGGGCCGCATTGGCAAAAAAAAAATGTTTCTGGGGCTGCGCAAATGCTGCAACAAGACAGAGGAGGGAGCCGGCAAGACCGTAAACACCCGGGGGCAGCAGAGGAAAACACTGCCCTCAACCGGGGCCACGCAAAATACTTCACGGGGCCGCAGGTTGGACACCCCTGGTTTACATTTTCCTGTCACACCGATGAGACAAACCATTTTGTCCCTAGTAGAAATGTACACAAATACCTCAAGTAGAGAAGTGCCATGCTTTCATTTTCCTCAACTGGTGTATTGTTCCACTACTGTCTATGACTTAGAACTGCAGTATACAAAAATAAAAGAATACGGAAACATCAATGAGAAGACCTCCTTACTACCTGAAAGATAAGCCTCAGCTACCACACCAGCTGTTGCCAGATGCTTGCTTAGTTTTGGTCTTGCATATCCTGAATGGTTTAAGCAGGGTTGACACCCTATGGCATTTTCAGACCTACATTCTTATGTATATCTCCACAAGCCTTCTTTTTCAAAAAAATATATAAACAAATATAACAAACAAAAGAAAAAACCTTCAATGAAGGATACTAAAGTGGTATGTACACATCAAACTTAGATACAGTGCTCAGTCACCAACCAAACAGTGTCATAAAAAAATGCCAGCAATGGTTGTACAGAGGGACCATGAAAGCACCTTAAGAGTCCCTCTTATTGCCCTCCATATATACATTAACATTAAGATGTTACCATAAAACGTATAAAATAAACACTACTTATCTGATTTGATGAACCCGTTAATGGGGGAAAAACTTGATAATAATGCTGGACATTTAATCACTAAAATCTGTGAGACCTCAAAACCCCCCAAAGTCACTGGATTACTGGCCTCCCTTCAACTCGAGTTTTGCTCAAGGCGTCATCAGGAAGGGGGCACTGAAAAACAAACAACAAACTTATACATAAAATCACGTTAAACTTTAACTGCTTGGAAATGAACTTTTCACTTGTATATATTTATATAAATCCCACTTTTTGTAAAAAAAATAAAAGTGAATTCAATTCAAAATAATGAAAATTTGATAAATCTCTACTTACTAACTCGGCCAGAGGGTTCGCTGCAATTCAGTTAGGGTAACAGAAACCAAAAAGACAACGCTGTCTGAAATTAAAGTAATTTAAAAATGCTGGGACTACTCTTAAGGTGCCATGATGGTTCCTCTGTACAACCATTGCTGGCATTTTTTATGACACTGTTTGGTTGATGACTGAGCACTGTAATAAGTTTGATGTGTACATACCACTTTAGTATCCTTCATTGAAGGATTTTTCTTTTGTTTGTTATATTTGTTTATATATTTTTTTGGAAAAAGTAGGCTTGTGGAGATATACATTGTTTTGCACTTTAACACAAGCAATTAGGATTGTGGCTCCTGGACTGTGTTTAGTTTTCTGTATTCTTATGTGCCATTGTGCACTTCTTACCCAGCATATATGAGCCCCAGCTCTAGAGGAGACAAAAAGGTGGGAATATGATCCTTCCTAACTCCTCAGGCTTTCCACAGAAACACTTTAGCTAGTTTTCCAGAGAAGAAGGGCCATATCCCCTTTCAGAAAGGGTCCAGCTGAAAAGCAGACCAGGAAATTGCAAAAAAAAAAAAAAAAAACCCAGCAAAAGCACCAATTTAGTGTGGAATTGCAGGCAACTGAAGCAGTGCTTTAAAAAATTAAATAAAACCAAGAGGCACTCGCTTACCTTGAGTTGCAAGGGAAGGAAACTGTATTGTATTTATTATATTTAATATACCGCTTGTACATGGTATTAAGGCAGTGAGCTCTACTGCAGAGAAAAAAATATATATAAATCATTCCTTTAGTGGTACCATCTTCTGCCTATCACAATCAGCATTAGGTTGCTTCAGACTCTCCACTGGTAAATAAAAGGATTGCAAGGCTGTAGACAGTCAAAGCTACATTCTTAAAATTTCTTCAATAAACAAAATATATAAATGTACGTTAACTGCTGCATATTTCCATTCAGATTTGAAATGTTTTGGATATGGCTCCCTCCCCCCCCTCTCCTTGTGTGCCTTAGAAGTTGTGGATTTGAGTGCCAGACATGCCAGTCAAAGTTACAAGTTAGCCTGAGTTCCTGCCAGCACACACCTGGTAAGTATATCCGCACTTCATTCTAATTCACATTGAATTGGAACAACTGTCAGCACAGGTCCTCACACACACATAAAAAGGACATGAAGCACTACGCTAATACATATATTCTCCATTTTTTTTTTTTAGATCTCAGCTGCATCAGGCTTTTAATTCAGCTTAGTCTTACCCCATACAAGACAAAATGAAATATTCACAGTGTATGCTTCTCAATTATGGAACTCTATGCCTTCTTTTCTTAGAAGCATGCCATCTTTGGACAAATTCAAGAGTTCCTTAAAAATCTTCCTATGCAAAGATGCTTTTGAAGTGTAAAACTCGGATTGACTCTTTTTTTCCCCTTTATCTTATCTTAAAAGATAAGTGCCTAAATTCTGAAGTAAAGAGGCCATACTTATTTTCCCAGTAAACCCAATTGTACATTCCTTTACATGTTACTTTCCAATAAATAATGTAGTTCTTCCCCTTTTTCCTTCTGTATCAAGTTAGTCCTTGTCCAAGTTGGTTTAAATTTTAAGCTGTAACATAATGATTGTTTTTATTATGTACATCACCTAGAAGTTTTTATAGGCGATACTATAAAATGTTAGCGACCAATCATATTTATTGACCAGCTGCCCAAAACGGCTCACCATGTGGTCCTACATTCTCCAATTCTGGCATGCAAAAGAGGTCATTAATATTAAAAGCAGGCATCTATCGATGCCCTAAACTTGCATGCCAGAATCAGGTCGTTAGGACTGAACGAGAGCTGACAGGTCTAGAACTGTGTTACCGATGAGTCTGCCTGCTTTATTCATTTTTTTTTTCCTATAGGCACAGATATGCCCATTAAAAAAAAAAAAAAAAATGCTGTGCCATACTGGCTACCCCCACCCCTGCAACACCAGTACCATAGGAGTCTGAGCCAATCAGGGCCTTAGGCCCATCCCTGTATATCCCAGAATGAACCGGGAAGGGGAAGGCCTGCCATTTTGGAGTGACAGGCCTGTGAGCAGGAGGGACTGGGCATCCATTCTGCTGTCTATTGTATCAACAGGTACAGGGGAGGTTTGAGGGGTGTGGGGTGACATCCGGTGGCAGGAGGGGAGTAGGCATCCATCTTGCCATTTTAATTTTTTTAGGGAGTGGGGAAGGGAGGGGTTGGTTCAAGTGTGTGTGTGTGGGGGGGGGGAGGTCAGTTCAGTGTCTCAGAGTGGCCATTCCATCTGCTGATTTTGGCTGGCACAGGGGGAGGGGGCCAGCGGCAGGAGGGAGTGGGCATCCCTCCTGCCAATTTTTGGTACCGGGGTCATTGCAGGGGAGGATGCATCATCAGGGGGGGGGGGAGGAGCTCTCATTTTTTTTAAATGGGGACAGTTGTGTGTATTTAACACATACACATCTATGCCCATTTATATATAAAAAAAACAACTTCCTGCCTCGAACAGCTGAGCGGCAGGAGGCTGCTTCGGGGCTTCCCCTGCAGCTCAGCTATTTGGGATTCTCTGCACATGTGTTGAGTCGGGTTTTCCAATGACTGGTGAGGCAGGATTAGGGAAGACATCCAGTTGTATGGGAAGTCTTTTTTGAGCATGGATCGTTTTTTGGAAATTGGCCAAAAAAATCAGCCAACTGTGCCTTGCGCATCTAGCCCTCTGTGACTCACTCTACAGCAGGAGTGCCCAAAAGGTCGATCGCGATCGACCAGATCAAAGGCAACATGAGTCGATCAACTCACGTTGCCTTTGCGTTGTTCTCCCTGCTTCCCCAACGCCAGGCCAAGCGCTGGGCGTACAGCCTTCCCACTCTGATGTCAATTCTGATATCGGAGAGAAAGTTCCGGGCCAGCCAATCGCTGCCTGGCTGGCCCGGAACTTCCTCTCAGACGTCAGAATTGACGTTGGGGTGGGAAGGCTGTGGACCCGGAACTTGTACATGCCTGGCCTGGTGTTGGAGAAGCAGGGATAAATTTGTGGATGCGGAGGGGCAGGGAGAAAGACAGACAGAACAAAAGAAAGAGGGAGGGCAGAAAATTTGGGTTGGATAGTATTGCCTTATATTGAAGAGTACCAGCATGACTGTTTTGTCTTGGGGTGGGAATTTGGCTATCTGGTGTATTGATTGCATTGTTTGTGCTGTATTTGCCATTGTGAAAATTCAATGAAACTTGTTAAAATAAAAAAAAGAAAGGGGATGGGGCAGGGAGAGAGAATGAAAGACAGAAAGAAAGGAGAGGGGGCAGGGAGAGAGGAAGAAAAAGTTGGACTAATAGAGGGACAGAGAGAGATGTTGGTTGGGAAATGGAATGATGTTTGGAGGAGAGGAAGCATGCAGGAGGCAGAAAGAAAGAAATATTGGACATACAGTCAGAAAAAGGAAGTGCAACCAGAGACTCCTAAAATCACCAGACAGCAAAGGTAGGAAAAATGATTTTATTTTAAATTTAGTGATCAAAATGTGTCCGAATTTATATCTGTGGTCTATATTTTGCACTATGGCCCCTTTTACTAAAACTCGATAGCAGTTTTTAGCGCAGGGAGCCTATGAGCGTTGGGAGCAACATGGGACATTCAGCGCAGTGCCATGTGCTAAAAACCGCTATTGCGGTTTAGTTAAAGGGGAGGGGGTATATTTGTCTATTTTTGCATAGTTGTTACTGAGGTGACATTGCATATTTTAAAGTCATCTGCCTTGACCTCTTTGAAACCCTCTCCCCAAATATAAATGATAATTAACATTTTTTTCTGCGTACTGTGTGCTTTGTGTTTTTAAAAAAAATTTTATTGTCGGTAGACTTGGTCATTTTAAAAGTAGCTCGCAAGCCATGAAAGTGTGGGCACCCCTGCTGTATAGCATCTTTTGGCACTGGGTTTTATTTATCACAGAGGAGATACTGGTGTTTAAAGTTTTAAAAACACCTTCTTCTTGATCTTGCCCATTATTGGGAATATATGTAGAATCCAGACATTGCTTTGCATTCATACACACATACAACTAATATATAAAGTAGGACCAAAAAATAGACAAAGCATTGTGAACCTACAAAAAAATATAGATCTGTCATATAACCAAAAATTTTAACAAAGCAAAAGAGGCCTCACTAGAAACCTACAGGTAAGCCAAAGTGTTAAGAAGGTTCAACAGTGCTACTCTTTCAAAATGCCAACAAACAAACCACTGTCCTTCAGTATCCATGCAAAAGAACTTCACAATACAGGAGGCCCACACCTCTACAAAGATGCAGGGAAAAATACCCCTGTCAGAACCTAGCTACTATATTAAAGAGCCATGTCTGATTTTCACTACAGAGCATAGAGCAGCTTTGAACATGAAGGATATGATCTTTTCTGTTACAGCTCCTCAAATTTGGAACTTGCTTCCTTTCAACATAAGAGAAGAAAAATTACTTAAGTTCAAAGGCCTACTAAAAAGTTGGCTGTTTAAGGACGCCTTTAACTGACCCATTTAAAATCATATGACCTCATTCTGGAATTTATCTGGACAAGGAACACTGTTAATCAGAAATTAAGTGGGTAACGTTTCCTAACCTTTTGTCTCCTTACCCATCCTTTTTCATTTATTTTGGAATTGTATTTAATCAAACTTTTTTTAACCCCCTCCTCAATTGCATTTTTATGTCATAATTGTTTTAAATGTCCTGTTTGTTGGATTTTTTATTTTTCCTATTTTTAATCTTTGTAAATCGCATTGGATTTGGATATTGCGATTATATCAAATATCTTAAATAAACTTAAATTTAAGTGCTTTATTATTTAAAATAATTAAGATACACTACTAAAAAAGAAAAAAAATAGATATGGTGGAAAATGGAGCGCTGACTGAGGAGGAGGCTAGCTACATTAATCTCTGAACTGAAATGTTTGTTCAGGTGTAGCCACTGAAATCTTTTCTCTATATAACTATTACGTATATATAGTTTATGCTAAAAGTTTTGAAAAAACTGTGACTATAAATGTGAAGATCTGTGAGAGAAAAGAAGATTTATATAAGATAGAATTAATATTTAACGTGAAGTTTGCTAAATGGAATGAGTGATTTTCACTATATACAAAATGAATAAGTAGCCAATATTTGTATGCATGTGGGTCTAACAGTCCATTAAATTTGCCCATTTTGGAACCAAACTGCTGTCTCCAGGAGAAAAGCTGTCCAGCCTTGAACGAAGACCAGAAGTAGGTGAGAGGTAGAGTAGGGGTAGACTCACTCTTATTAAAACCTGAAAATGGAGCAATGAACCTCTGTTTTTGTTGCTACTTCTTCACTAGAGCCCTCAATTATTCACAATACATAAAAAAGGATAAAAAGAAATTAGGTTCTTACCTTGTTAATACATTTTCTAGTAGATAGGTGTGTCATTCTGGACAAGCGGGTTATATCCCAGTGCTCATAAGCCTTGCAGAAGGAACCACTCAGGATTTTTTCTGAATCCCTCCTTCTTCACAGAGGGCTCTACTGCCCCTTACAGATAATTTCAAAGAAGGCAAGTGTCCTTTCTAGAACAGATGTGAAACAGGGGTATGGGGAAACTCCTCAAAGAACAAGTTTGTTCTGCTCTGAAATTATAACAAACAAGTTAACCATCGTACAATCAAATAGCAAAGCTGATGAAATGGCCCTATGGATCCATCTGGAAATTGTGTCCGTGGAAGCCGGCATACTGCGTCTAGTTGGATTTGTCAGGACAAAAAGATGGTCAGATAGCCTCAACTTGTTGGTGACCTCGAGTTATCAGAGAAGCACTTTCTTAACATCCAGCTTCTTCCGAATCCGGTCCTTTTTCTTGGAACTTGTGGACTGGAATGCTGGTAATCTGATTTCCTAATTGACCCTGTAACACCAAAACCACCTTTGGCAGAAAGGAACGGTGCAGAGAGAGGATCCAACTTCAGTGAATTTAAGAACAGGCTCTCTGCAAGAAATAGCCTTTAACTCCGAGACCCATCTCACTGAAGTAATGGGACACCAGAAAAACATTTGAGCATTAGGACCATCAAGGACGCCTCCCTTCAGTGGCTCAAAAGGAACCAGACTGAGGCCCTGTAAAACCATGTTAAGATCCCAAGGGAAGGTATTACTTGGGGTCTGATACGCAGTGCTCCCTTTAAAAATCTGACTATAGCTGGATGAGACACCAGCGTAGATCTGCAATCTCGAGCCCTAAAACAAGAGTAGTGCTGCCCGATTTGAATCGATTCTCGGATTCATTTTTGGTGAATCGTTTCAAATTGGTTTACTATTAAAGAAAATCGGACTTATCAATTTGTTGGCCCCTTTGCTACCGCTGCTTTTGCCTGGACAGGGAGAAGAGAGTCTTGCTTGCAGCAAGGAGAGCGCCTTGCTGCCCCGATCTGCACCAGAGACTCGTTCGGGCTTCCCCTCTGCCACCGGAGTCCTGTAAGAGCAAAGCGATCCGGATCTTCTATGATGTGGATGAAAACCAATTCAATTTCCCCTGATGTAGAGCATTGAGGCAGCTTAACAAGCTGTCCCTGTCGGGAGCAGATTGTGAAAAGTGGCTGTGCCTTTTCAGAGACTGTTCCAGCTTTATGAGATAAGTGATATGAAATGTTTTCGCTCTGGGATGGTGCTTAAGAAATGACTGTTTTCACACCAGTTTTGGAATTGATTTATGTGTTGTGCACAATTGTAGCCTTGAAACTAATCAAACATATAATGAAAAAATTAAAAAATACCCATGATATGGCCGTATGGGCCCAAGAGCCATGGTATTGAGTTCTTTTTCTCGTTATTTATGATTTACATGTCTGTTTTGTTTGAATGAATGGGGTTCCCTCCAATACTTATCAATATTACATTTTATTAAATAATTTTTTTATATATAGTTTATCCCTAAATTAGGTACCTTTATCTACTGTAAATATTGACAATTGCTTTAAAGAAGTGGTCACAGAAACATCCATAGATGGAAATAGCGAAGTTACTTACCTGTAGTAGGTGTTATGCAAGGACAGCAGGCAGATATTCTCATATGTGAGCAATGTCATCCAAGGAGCCCAATACAGAGTCAACAAGTGCACCATCACTTTAAAAACTTGAAGATCACTCGCACCACTCATGCATATGTGCCTTCCCACCTGAAGTCAGCTCGCAGGACTATCAGTTAAGTAGCAAAGCTAAGAAGCCAACTAGGGCTGTGAGAATATCTGCCTGTTGTCCTTGGATAACACCTGCTACAGGTAAGTAACTTTGCTTTATCCATGGACAAGCAGGCAGTATATTCTCACATGTGGGGCTCACTAGTTGCCAGTATCATGCCTCTGAGAACCTGGTGAAATCAACAGGGCCAAGGGAAGTCGTCTTCTAAATAAGAGAATAAACTTGTAGAATTGCTTGGCCAAACCAACTATCCCATATGGAATAATTCTTCAAACAGTAGTGGGATGTGAAGGTGTGAACTGAGGACCTTGTGGCTGCTTTGCATGTATCCTCAATGGGAATGGCTGTAGTCGCCATTGCTTGAACTTTATGAGCAGTAGCGCAGCCATAGCATAGCAAAAGAGATACAGACTGTCAGCCATGTGGAGATGATTCTCTTGGTTACAGGAGTTCCAAGTCTGTTAGGATTGAATGAGAAGAACAGCTGAGTGAATGTTCTGTGAGGTTTGGTCCGATTCAAGTAATAAGCAAGAGTATGTTTACAGTACATTGTGTGGAATGCAGCTTCACCAGGGTGAGAATGAAGTATTGGAAAGAAGACAGGAAAAACTAGACTGGTTCAGATGAAATTAGGAGACAACCTTTGGAAGGAATTTCAGATGAGTACAAAGAATTACCCTATTGTGATAGAATGTTGTATAAGATGGATCTGACACTAGCGCTTGCAGTTTATTGACCCTGCGTGCAGATGTAAGAGATATGTGGAATATTACTTTCCAAGTGAGATACTTGAGAGTTGAAGTTGAGAGTAGTTCAAATGACGGCTTCATTAGAGTGGAAATTCAACATTAAGGTCCCAAGTCACCGAAGTATAGAGATGGCTAGGTATAGTAAAGGCCTTTCATGAATCTGGAAACCAAAGGATGTAAATACAATGGTTTTTTGTCCTGTGGTGTATGAAAAGCACTAATAGCACTGAGATGATCTCTGATTGAAGTAGTCTTGAGACCAGAATTAGAGAGGTAGAGAAGGTAATCCAGAACTGATGGCAGAAGACAGGTGACTGGATTCGGTGAGTCCACTTGAAAATGGTAGCAACAATGTAAGGAAGATTTCCTAGAAGCTTCAATGATGGCTGACACTAAAGCAGATAGTGTGAAAGCATCTACTTGCTGGGAGCAAGAAATCACACTGAGAGATAATGAACATAGATTGGGATGGAGAAGAGATCCCTTTTTCTATGTCAGTAATGTTGGAAACACTGGAAGTGGAATGGGTTCCCGTACACTGAGTTGGAGGAGAGGAAACCAAGCTTGACGTGGCCGAGGTGCTATGAGAATCATAGTGACTTGGTCTTGTCGAAGCTTGAGCAATCTTCCTGACTAAAGGAATTGGGTGCGGGGGGGGGGGAAATAAAGAAACTTGCCCCACAAGTTGAGGAAGAAAGCATCCAATTCCAGACAATTGAGAGTGTAGAGCCTGGAACAGAAGAGTGGAAATTTATGATTTTGGAGGGGGGGGGGCGCAAAGAGATCCACCTCTGGGGTACCCACTCCACAAATAACTGGTGTAGAGTGGGGGAGGCAAGTGACCACTCTTGCAGTTGAAGGAGTCTGCTTAACTTGTCAGCTAAGACATTCTGCGAGGAATTGCTCAAAACCAGATTTGTATCTCTTGACAGTCAGTGAAACCCCGTTCCACCTTGTTTGTTCACGTTAACACATGGCTACTTGGTTGTCTGTTCGGATCAGAACTACTTGATTGAGAAGGCGATCTTGGAACGTGCATAGAGAATTGCAGATTGCTCATAGTTTGAGAAGGTTGATATGAAGAATTTTCTCGTGAGGAGTCCAGCTGTCTTGAGTATGGAGGCTGTCGAGGCGGGCTCCCCAACAAAGCATGGAGGCATCGGTTGTCAAAATCTTTTGATGAGGTAGCACCTGGAAGAGGAGGTCCTTGGAGAGATTGTTTGGCGATAACCACCACTGAAGTGACTTTTGGAGATGTGAGGTCACTTATCTGTTGGGAGAACAGACTGGTGACCTAAGATCATTGGGTCAAAAGTGCCCAGAGGTTCTCTGAGATGTAGTCAGGCAAATGGGGTTACATGTACTATAGAGGCCATGTGGCTGAGGACTTGCAGCATTTGAAGTGCAGTCTTATAGCGACAAGAGAAGATCTTTTGGCCAAGAATCAGCGTGTTGAGTCTCTGTTGTGGTAAAAAGGCATGGGTTTGAATCATGTCTAGTAGAGCTCCAATAAATTCCAGATGAGCAGGTTCTAGATGAGACTTCTTACAGCTTACTGCAAAAACCTAGGAGTTCTAGTAGGTGAACTGTAGCAGTTGTAGATTGGAAGCATGGGAGTTGAGGTGTTGGAGCCTTGATCAACCAATCGTCTAGGTAAGGGAACATGTGAAAACTGTATGAGTGGAGGAGTGCAGCCACTACTACTAAGCACTTTGTGAAAACACTTGGTGCCGATGCCAGACTAAATGGAAGCATCTTGTACTGAAAATGGGGTGTTCCCTTACAAAAACAGAGGTATTTCCTGTGAGCAGGTAGGAGTGTATGCCTCTTTGAGGTCTAGAGAGAAGAGCCAGTCATTCTTCTCTATAGTGGTAAGAAGGTTCCCAGTGAGACCATACAAAATTTCTCTTTCACCAAGTATTTGTTCAGAGCTCAGAGGTTCAGAATTGGACAGAGACCTCAGGTCTTTTTTGGTATGAGGAAATACTCTGGAGTAGAACTCTTGCGCCCCCCCCCCCCCATGCAGGGGAACTTGTTCTATGGCATTGAGCTGGAGGAGGGCTGAGAGTTCCTGGCAAAAGGGGGCTTCTGCTGGGATTTGAAAAGAAACTCTCTTGAAGGATGATTCGGAGGTTTCTTCTGTCAACGAAGGGCATAGCCCTGACTGATCACTTGAAGAACCCAATGATGCAATGTTATTAAGGAGCAGAGTTGACAGTAATGGATGAGCTGACCTCCTATTGGGCAAAGGTTGAGAAATACTGATTGTGCTCTCTAGAATAAGTCAAAAGGACTACTGTTGCTTGGATTGAGGTGCCACAGAAATCTTCTGCTGCTTCTGTTGTCTAGGATGCCTCTGAGTCATTGACTAAGTAGGTGCATAAGGCTGGTAATACCTATGTGGTCTCCTCTATATGATGTCCAAATAAATCATCCCTTAAACAAGGTACATTGGAGAGACGGCTTTGAACATTAGTGTCAAGATTCGAGATTCTCAGGCACGCTTGTCTTCGCATGGCTTGAGACCGCAGAGATGTGAGAAATAATATCAAAAGTATCAAATGTAGATCATACAATGTACTTCCTGGTCTCCAGGAGATCATGCAGGAAATCATGCGAAAATAAGAGAGATGCTCCAATGGAATATACTAGTCATAGAGACATTTTTAGTATGAGAGACTTTAGACAGAATGTCATATAAAAATTATCAGGATTCTGTTTGCTAGCATAGAACCCTGAAACAATCTCCAGCCAAACTTATCCAGTACTCTGCCTTCTTTTCCAAGAGTGCTGGCATAAGTCCTGAAACTATGATCCTTTTTCAAGGCGGACTCCAGGACCAGAGACTGGTGTTGTAACTGTGGTCTGTCAAAGCCAGGACAAAACTGAATCTGATAAAGAGTGTCCAATTTTCATGAAGCTACTGGGACATGAAGTGGAGATTCTCAGTCTTTAGACAAGGTTTCCTTATGCATCTTTAGGCCACTCTTTATTTAAAAAAAAAAAAAAAAGTCCATCCATAATTTCTGCTCAAGGCTGTTTCAGACTCCATATTTATTGGGCGTGCTTGCCCCCATCTGTCTGATGTACTTGGCAAAAGACAGACTTTCTATTGGTGACCTTCTACGAGGTCTAAAGGTATTCCATATGACTCATCTGCTGTCAGCTCTGAATAATCACTGGAAGTATGCAGAGATAAGCCAGTTATAGCCCTCGACAGCCGATTGAGAGCGACAAAGTGAACAATGAAGACAGCATCAATGTGAATGTCTTGGTGAACGTTGAGAATGAGAGGATGAACTTCATTTTCTCGATGAAGGTGCATGACTTGATGTAAGCACTCAATATTTTGGCGTCCAAGTCCGATGCCTCGATGGAGTCTCTGGGTGCTACTCGGACTGAGTTGAGGCTGGGAGTATAGAAACACGATTTGGCACCAAGTGTGTCTGCAATAATCCAGCTAGTTCCTTCTGCAATAGGATGCGAAGCTGTTCTTGCAGAGTTGCACCAATATCGTTGTTAATACGAGCATAGACATTGTGCGTTGAACCATTGGGAACCTTGATGTTGAGGCAGGCTTTAGGGTGACACCAACTGTAAGGACAGTATTGGCGCATCAACGCTTATAGCGCATCGTAGGTGAAGATGCCAGACAAGATGCCGAAGCATACTTATGCTTCATAGCCTTTTAACAAGGTTCCCCTGAGGCAGGTAGCACCAATAAAGTAGATTGGTATTGGTTTCGAAGCTGGAGTTGCTGAATATTGAGCAACAAGCATCAGAGTCTCCAGCCATTCTCGATGTAGATGACCCCCAAAAGTTTTTCATACTGTGATTTTCTCACTTTTAGTGACCTTTTCTGCATTTAGAGCAGAGTAGGCAGGAAATATCATGGTGTTCACTGGAAACAACAGTTGAAATGGTCCTATTATACCGAGTGCACTACTTATGGTTGCTAGTAGCCTTGGACATTGAGGGAAAAACCGCTGATGCAAAGTCAAACGACTCAATGGTCTGGGGAGGTCAAGTAGATTGCAGACCAAAAAGGTTTGATGTATCCGGCCTGAAGACAGGTTGAAGAGACCTCTAAGGTCAAACCAAAAGATGGTGAAAAATGAAAAATTTCTAAACCAAATAAAAAAACAAAAAAAAAAACACACAAGAGAAACAGAAAAAAGATGCTAAAAATAGACAAGTTTGACTTATTGAAAGTCAAAGGAACTGCTTCTCAGCTCTGCAGAAAACTGAGAACTGATGGTCCCATGAGCCAGCTTTGGGCAGGAAGGCATAGATGCATGCACGGTGCAGGCAGTCTTCAAGTTTTTAGTGACAGTGCACTTATTGACGGTCCGTACCGGGGCTCCATGGATGTTACACACGTGTGAGAATATACTTGTCTGCTTGTCCTCAGATAAATGTTCACAGCATTCACATCGCTAAATACTGTAGTGTGGCTTGTTATTTTTTTATCTAGTTTAGTTAAGCACTTGATATATTGGCCTTATTACAATGGCTTCAGAGCTGTTTATAAGTCTATATGAAAAAACTAACTTAAAAAGAAATTAGACAAAAACAACAAAAAAACCTTAAATGACTTTAAAAAAAAAATCTTTCTAGACCTGCTTCTCAAATCAGGGCATGCTATGTGTCAGAAAACAAGTCACAACACAGCTGTAGGTCAGGCCTCCAGCGAGGGCTCCTCTGTTATGTAGCTGTGAAGACAACAGCAGCAATTGAGAAGCAACTATGGCATGCAGTTTGAGAAGAATCACCTGAGAATAAATCTAGGTCCAGAAGAGCATTCGAGAGGTAGAAGTTAAGCTTCACGTTAGAAGAGGGAGTCACTGCCAGCTACAGTGGTCAAAATATACAACATACAGTAGCATTGGTATTCCTTTTGTGCCTCCAGAGTTATGGTCTTCTGCCATTTCTAGGTTAATGCATTATTTTTGGGATATGATAAGCATAGATAGTCCATTGTTCTTGAAATCTGATACATCTGCTCTAATATTTGTCACTCTTCTAAAGATAATATTAAAGTGGTTATGAGACAGACTAAAAAAACAACAAACTTTCCAGTCTTTTAGTCTAAATTTAAAATAATGACATTGAGTTTAAAGCCTTTATCTCACTGATGTGGTTGTTCTGAATGGAGACAACAGAAGTAATAGGCAGCCAGAGTCACAGTAATATAGTTTCTCTAACAATGTTAATCTTCATATCTAGCTATACAACATCCATATAAGACACAGAATAAACAGGGACACAGGTGCTTGGGTAGAAGAGAACATTTATAAGGAAGTAGGTCCGGTAAAATAAAAATAATCTTTCAAAATGAACAGGAAACATCAAACAACAACAGACTAGAAATAAGACAAACTGAACAAAAATCAAAAGATGAGATGTGACGATATTCTGGCACCAAGTATTCACAGCGCCCTGTACATGGGCTTTGCATTCCAAGCAGAGTTCTAGGGATCATTATACAATAAGGAAAATGTCACAGTTTCCAGAAATCAGGCAAATAATAGATAATAAGTGTGAAAAAACATTGAAAAGGCCGGTAAGTAGATGTAACCTTCAGAAATGTCTGCAGTTTCTGACTCATAATAAAGCCATGAATCTCTGCTGATGTGCTATCAGTACAAGGAGACAGTTATTTGTAACCATGCCTAATCTCAGAGAAAGATATCAGTAAAACCCTTTGCATGCTGAAGGCTGGGATATTACAGAGATCAGATTATTGTGTCTGGCACAAACCAAGTAAAACAAGACAACACTTAGTGCAGCCACTTCAAAAACGTTAGGCATCTTCAAAGAAAGACCTAAACAAAAAAAAAAATAAAATAAATGTCTATATTTCACAGAATTGTGTGATGAAGTCACACAAAACTGATATGTAGAGTAGTTTAGTCAAAGGATTTAAGCACAGCTGCAGCTCCTGGCTTTTATGGCTATTTTGGATGTTTTACCTTAACAATTTGTGTCAATAAATGTAATTAACAGTCACTCAAGTAAGAAAACACATGTACTAAGTGACAGCCATTTTAAATATTTCCTTCTAATGATGTTCTTGGGATTCTGATCTTCAGCACTCACTTCCCTCAGATCAGTTTGAACTAAGCAGATGGGTAACATTTTTAACAGAAGCAAGGGTTTGCTCCACAAAATTCTAGCTTGTCAAGAAAAGAAACCAACAAGAGGCAGCCCTTTACAGTCCAGAGGGCAGTTCACAGCATATCAAAAAGCGGACTGAAACTGTTCTCCACACTGCTAAGTTGTAGGTCTTCTAACCAACATGTTAAAAATCTGAGTGGTAGGACAGATAGTTAGTTACCTCTCTGTCCATCCAGTGTCAAGTGTGAAAGCAGGAGATGCCTCCAATGTACAAGCACTAGAAGACAAGCCAGAACTCAGACTTGCCCTAGAGGCTAGAGCAGACACGGGCAACTCCGGTCCTCGAGGGCAGTAATCCAATCGGGTTTTCAGGATTTTCCCAATGAATATGCATTGAAAGCAGTGCATGCAAATAGATATCACGCATATTCATTGGGGAAATCCTGAAAACCCGATTGAATTCTAGCTCTCGAGGTACAGAGCCATTCAGAAAGCGTCTCTGCGTTCCTGAAGGAGGTAAGATGAACGTTAAGTGTGCTGACATAGACAAAAGAAGCTATTACAGGGCTCAGCATCAGCTCTGGGGAAGGTTACTATGCTGAAGTTTCTTACTGGTTTTAATATTTCACAGACACGCTATAGCATAGTCTGCTATACGAAAGCAGTGACAGGGAAGAGCTGTGAAGTGACAAACTTTTTTTTTTTAAATTGAACCTTTCATATCTGAAATGAAGTTTATGAAAATGAGTTTATGGTGCTGTTTTGTGTACACCTTTCAGTTTGTATCACAGAAAAGCAGCAATGCCTGAGCCATACCCAAACCAATCTCAGCAAGTTCATAGAGACTGGGAAAGGCAAGCAGCTCTGCAATGTACATAAAGTAAACCTAAATGTCAACCTCAGGGAATCTGTATAAAATTTATAAAGCAAGAGCAGCCTAGTTGCTAGAACAGAGGGAAAGCCAGGGTTCAAATCCCATTATTGCTGCTTGTGACCTTGGGCAAGTCAGTCACTTAATCCTCCGCTGCCTCAGGCTAATATTTATTGTATCCAAATGTAACTTACCTTGAACTAAATACTCATAAATACAGATTCAAGAGGAGCGCATCTACACTGTGTGAGTCACATTTTCAGTGTGAAGTCAGTCAATGCACTTTATGCTACATTTGCTCACAAGGGTCAGAGCATCTGGATATGTCTATATATTCCTCACACAACAGCACCACATGGCTTTAGGATACTCTTCACAGAGTCTGGAGGAAGCAGGAGTTAGGCTTTGTTCAGCACACAAGAAATTCACTCTGTTAACAGGTTAGTTTTTGTTAGAAACGTAATAGCATGAGAAAAATGATCAATTCCCCTATCTGTGGTATAGATCTTGGAAAGGTAAAAATTTCAAAAGCAAATTTTTTCTTTCTGAAAGATATGGCATCTGAAGTGAATTCACTTATATCACACTGCTCCAATTGCCTTCAGGATAAAAGCCATTGGATCATAAAACAACAAATGACAAGTTATTTTATGCAGGGGCTAGTCGTGCCCACAGCTGTAAAATTGTAGCACCCAGAGAGGGCAAACATATTTGCACTCCCATCATCCACACCCTTATCCTCTTTTCCTCCATGCTTGTCCCTGGTCCTCTTTCCTGCTCTCTTTGCTATTTTCCAGCCTTGATGGTATGCTCTGCCTGGCTCTTCATCTGCTATTTCCCCATTCTTGCATTATAATCATTTTACACAACCCTTAAAGGGCTTTATGTCCTGGAAGCTGCTCTTCTCACCCACCCCCAGTTATGGTCCTGATCCTGTCTTTCACATCCTTGCAGCTGGATTTTAAGAACTTCAATCATTACCACTAGAGGGCAAAGGGGACCTGAAGGCACAAGCTGGAGATTACAAGGGATCAATATCATTTACAATAATAAAAAAACCTTAAAAGTCATAACTTGATATAGGGTTAAACTAAGTCCATATAAACATGCCTGGTTTCTGGTCCTATAAAATAAGGCACCAGAGATTAAAAAACACAAAATTAAAATTGTCTGTTCCCAAGTGTTTAAAGGCAGTTTGATAGAGTGCATAAGGGGATGTAATCTTTGCTGGACTGTTCTGTTCAAGCTTGAACACCCGTTGCTTTTTGGATCAGGGGAATCTGCAGGATAAGAGAGATATAGTTAGAAAAGTGCAGAACCACTAAAGCTGCCTCCCTTCCCAACCACCCCTCCCCCAAGGTGCATATTGCATATATTCTACAAACTGCAAGTCACAAATAAATCCTGCATCAGAACATAGGATAATATGGCCTTCTCCATCATATATTCCACTATTTATTGCTGGCTTGAGAGGCAAGTGGTTTGTTCCAAACCCTAATGCAGAAGAAATATTGGAAGATTAGGTTTATACCAGTATTTCGCAACTCGGTCCTGTAGTACCCCCTTGCCAGTCAGGTTTTCAAGATATCCACATTGAATTTGCATAAACTTGATTTGCATACACTGCCTCCATTATATGCAAATTTCTTCCATGCATATTCATTATTGATATCTTGAAAACCTAACTGGCAAGGGAGTACTCCAGGATCGAGTTGAGAAACATTGGTTTATACCTTCGATAATCTTCTGTAGATTTCAAATGCTAGGTGTTCAATCCCAACCTGCAATCTGGGAGTTGCAGAAATCCACATACTCCTCTGAGCACATGCTCCACCCCCTTAGCCTGAGAGCTAGCAAACATATCCAGTTAAGTCCCAAAGCCAAGCAACATACCTGAAGAAATCCATAACAAGCGGGTACAGGGAAGGATCCCCGGTAAAAAAGTAATTCTTGAACTGATTTGCTCTGCAAAATATTAACAAGCGATAAACAGGCACAAAGGCAACTCAGAAAAACATTGAGAAACAATGTAGAACTAACCTGCTGTGTGCCAATGAGCACCTCAAGAAAAGCCTTTGGTAATGCGCAATACTCACAGAAAATGCCGAAAGCCTGAAGTCATAATGCCATTGTACAGGGCCTTGGTGAGACCTCATCTGGAGTACTGTGTGCAATTCTGGAGGCCACATTACAGTAAAGATGTGCGCAGAATTGAATCGGTTCAGCGGACGGCCACCAGGATGATCTCGGGGCTCAAGGGTCTCTCGTACGAAGAGAGACTGAACAAATTTCAGCTCTACACTCTCGAGGAACGTAGGGAGAGGGGAGACATGATCGAAACATTTAAGTACCTCACGGGACGTGTCGAAGTGGAAAATGATATTTTCTTTCTCAAAGGACCCTCGGCCACAAGAGGGCACCCGCTCAAACTCAGGGGCGGAAAATTTCATGGCGACACCAGAAAGTATTGATCATTGGAACAAGCTTCCAGTGCAGACAGCGTGCCAGACTTTAAGAATAAATGGGATACCCATGTGGGATCCCTACGATGGTCAAGATAAGGAAATTGGGTCATTAGGGCATAGACAAGGGGTGGGTAAGCAGAGTGGGCAGACTTGATGGGCTGTAGCCCTTTTCTGCCGTCATCTTCTATGTTTCTATGTTACAGGATCTGTCACCTGGCTGGAAAGCATTCAAGTCTGTAAGAAGAATCATCAAGGCAGAAAGAAGCAGGTTATTCCAAACAAATGAGTGTACACAGAGAGGGCAGGTCGTATGGAATCATACAGGGACTAACAGAAAGAAGATTATCAAAGTTATAAACCTAATCTTCCATTCTGTTATGTCCCTTCCGGATTCCATACGCTAGGTGACGTACCAAAGCAATGGTAACATCTAGGAAAGGACAGAAGAGCCCGCCCTCAACACTGAGGTCTCAAAAAGCAGCATCAGAACGAGCCGCCACATCCACTCGGTAAAGCCAGGTAACAGTATGAAGAGAGGACCAAGCAGCCACCCTACAAAATTCATCAGGATGAATCGCGCATGACTCCACCCACACTTCCAGTCAAGTGGGCATCAAGCGAAATCTGTGGCTGCTTGCTGCAGGTGATGTAAGTCACGGAAATGGCCAGTCGAATCCATCGAGCAATCAAAGCCTTGGCCACCCAAGGCAAGGCACAGCACTCAGGACAAACAGGTGGTCAGAGAGCCGGAAATCATTAGTCCTCTCCAAACAGTGGAGCAAGACTCTCCTGACAGCCAACTTACGCAAGATCTGATCTTTTCACTCTGAGGCAATGGCAAGACAATGATGACCAGAAAGACAGTCAGATCCAAAAGAGAAATGTCTTTAATGGGCCCTCTCCATGGCCCTGCAGGACGATTTAAGATTCCACGAAGGGAAAAGAAAACACTAGGGAGATTGCAAACGATTCTCCCAGAAACCTGGACACAGCTGGATGAGCAGTAAACAAATTAGCGCCTCTGCATGCTCTAAAACATGAAAGGCCTGCAACCTGAACTTTAAGGGAGGCCACTGCTAAATCTGTTTCTAGACCTGCCTGAAGAAAAACCAGGACAACCAAAAAGGGAGCCCTTTCAGGCTCCACTACCACATGATTCTTAGCACATCACTGTTGGAAAGCCTTCTAGGCTTTGGCATATGACACCATAGTAGAGGGTTTCATCGAGCGCAAAAAGTTGAGATACCTACCTCCGAAAAACTGCACTTCATCAAAGCTGAGCACTCATGAGACATGTCGTAAGACCAAACCACTGTGGGTTCTCCATGGGCAGCAGTCCCTGACTGATAAGATAACGAGGAAGAGGGAGCCAGAACGTCGGAAAATGCTTGAGTACCTGATTGTAAAAACCGCTTAGATAACCTTGATAGGCGGTATATAAAATCCTGATAAACTTGAAACTTGAAACTTTCTGGGGTATCAAATTGTTCTGAAACCAGACCAAGGAGAAGTGAACTGAATGGAAAAAAGGCATCTGGCATGTTAAAATCACCTATTAGCAAGACTTCCCCTTTTTTAGATATATTCTGAATGTCTACTATTAAATCTCTATCTACTTCTTCCGTTTGTGAAGAAGGCCTGTATATCACATCAATTTAAATATATTCACCATTCCGTCTTTCCAAATTGATCCACAGTGCCTCTTCCTTGCCCTGCAGATCCTGCAATTAAGTGGCTTTAATATGTTCTTTAACATATAACGCTACTCCTCCTTTTCTTCCTACACTGTCTTTCCTGAACAGATTATAGCCCGGTATAACTACATCCCAGTCATGGTTCTCTGTGATCACCATTATATCCAACTCCTCTTCTTCCATCACAGCTTCTAGATCCAAAATCTTGTTTACCATATTTCGAGTATTAGTATATACCATCCCAAATTATTTTTAATCAAATTGAGGGATTTTGAGGCAGAAATAAAACTTAGAAAAAAAAGATCATTTAAAATCCAAGATGGCCACCGCCAGCGAATTTATGCCAAAAACCGCCCCCCCCCCCCCCCCCGAAATCTGAAAATAAAAAATAGTAATTTGGGTCTGGGGAGGTGAGGGACCTAAACCCTACCCTCAGAAACTATGAAAAACATGATTTAAAACTTCACAAGCCACCCTCAAAGTTACCATAGGATATAATGGAGGTGTACTCACAGTTCTGTAGTACCTTTGCCTGTCAGCGATTTTAAAGCAGTTGAGTGGAGAAAAAGGACTTTCTGTCTCAGAAACCGCACCAAATGCTCAGAGTTAAAGATCCTTGGACTGCCATCTGGCCAGACACCGACTATAACCTCCGCCCTCACGGATCCTCTGTCATGCGGTCAGGGGCAGGAAAGGCAGCCTGTGCCTTGTAACCCGGGAGGGTTTCACTCCAGATGCATACAGCCTGCGCTTGAAACCTGTGACAAAGTTACTGGAAAGCAGACTTTCAAGGGAAGGGACCCTGAATCTTCTAAGAAGGGTGGCACACAGCAGGCTGGTTCCACAGAACCACCAGAGTTTTTCTGTGAAGCTGAATCTAGCACCGCAGGACTGCATCCTTTTCTCAGACAGGGGACCATTAGGAAGGGGTCTCAAGGCACTGAAGTTACCGCGAAACAAACTAAGTGAAAAAGTAAGAAAAAGAAGCAGAGCAACTGCCAGAGACTTCTGCACGGATTGCTTGCAGAAATTGTAACTGCAAATGTTTGCTAGTTCTCAGGCTGAGAAGATGGAGCATGTGCTCAGAGGGGATTTCTGCAATCCCGGATTGGAAGTTGTGATTGAACATCTAGTGTATGGAATCCGGAAGGGACGTAACAGAACTGTTGATAATTGCTTAAGCACTACAAAACCTTCAGCTGATCACCCTCTCCATCTGCTAACCTCTGCTGCTTACACCCAAAGCAGAAGAGTTCCCTCTCCCTAATTCCAGCAGAATACACAATAAAATCACTAACCATAATAAAAGGAGATGATCTGATAGTATTGATTTAGTTTATACCTAATTTAAAGTTGAATATGCAAGCCTACCTTGGACAAATCCACACCAGTCAGTGCCTGGACAGAGGCAGGGAGCTCCGCCAGAAGACGGGTCACTTCACTAGTCACTTTGTTGTTGTTCCCACTGAGAATAACAATCTCATCCACTTTAGCTAGAGGAGCAGCAACCTTGGCAGCAATCTGAGGGGAAAAAATGACTATTTAAGAAGAGCATAAGAGCACCTTCATCAAAAGCTTCATGACTGCCTCCAAATCCACTAATGTACATGTAGACCATATTCTTTGCAGGTCCAAAAGTTATGCTATCAGTCTTCAAAATAGAATCAGGTATTAATCTTCTCATGACAGAGAAAAAGTGGAGGCATAGCCTAGTGGTTAGAGCACTGAGCTGATAAATCCTGCTGCTGCTCACTATGATCTTGGGCAAACACACTTACTTAACCCTCTAGTGCCTTTAGGTTTGGGTACAAACTTAAACTTGTAAGCCCTCCAGGGAAATATCCAGTATATATGAATGCATCTTCAGTTACTAGTGAAAAAGGTACAAGATAAATACATGCAAAATTATTTTTCATGAGAATAAGCATGCAGGTTTTGGCATATTCTCAGGCCTCCCTTCTTTCCACTGCTCCCAATCAGCTGTTTAAATGCCACCAGGATACATTTTAAGTCAGAAAACTTGCCTCTGGCAGACAGTCCAGCACAAGGGCCATCTTTGCTGCATCTCCATATTGTTGGTATGCTTCAGCTTTCAGTTTCATTTTCTCTGCTTCTGCCTTGCCGATTGCTTCAATGACGGCAGCTTCTGCCTCTCCAATTTTACGGATCTTTTCTGCTTCAGCCTGTGCTATGAGAACTTGCTGTACTCTAGAAACGAATAAAACAATCATCTTAAGTTATGCATTTTATTAGTAGTTTTACAGATTAGGAGAGCTAAGAATTTACTACTGAAGAATTTGGCTCCCTTGGACTTGCAGGAGTTGTCACATTAGCAAAACTAAGAAGAAATTGTAGTAAATTGCTCCATATCTCTATCCCATGTATGTACCACCCTAAGACCTCCAAGGACTCTTCACAAATAAGTTTTTCTGAACAGTCTCTTGCATCGAAAGACTCACTTTTCTCCCTCAGCAATCTGCAGCATCTTGTGAGCTTCAGCCTCTGCTGGCCTTTTAACGGTAGCTATCAGTTCTTTATCCATTCTCAAGATCTCCTTCTCCTCAATGTCAATCTGCTTCTTGCGCTGCACCACCTCAATTTCAATCTCCTCCTGTCGAATCTTCTGCTGCTCCTTAGCAGCCTGGAGCTCATAGGCCAGCTGAGACTCTGCTTTCTGCACATAGAAAGGTATAGAAGGATGATATGACTCCATCCTTATATCTCTTACTACCATTTTTGGGGTAGAAAGCCTGAAAGCACATTCCAAGACGCATGTATTTCCAAAAAGCTTCCATAAGGTGTATAGCTGAATGGATTGAGGAAGAAAATCCTTCCCACTACCTGCTGCTAAATTTACAGGAAAAAAGGAAAGCTAAACTACAAATTGTACCTCACATCAGTGGCTATAGTACAGGGGTCTCAAAGTCCCTCCTTGAGGGCCGCAATCCAGTCGGGTTTTCAGGATTTCCCCAATGAATATGCATGAGATCTATGTGCATGCACTGCTTTCAATGCATATTCATTGGGGAAATCCTGAAAGCCCAAATGGATTGCGGCCCTCAAGGAGGGACTTTGAGATCCCTGCTATAGCAGGACCTTCTTTCTCATGCCCTCTCTGAGGTTACAAAGCAACTCAGCAGCTGCCAAACTGCTTCTGCAAGAACATGCTGGTTTCTTACACACAGCTACAAGTATAACCCCCCAAAAGTAGCTTTGAAACAAGCCTGCTACTCTTCCAAGTCCTGCCTTAGAAAGTTTCAAGTTTATTAATTCTTGATATCCCACAAATCGTAATACAACTAAGGGGCTTACAATAAAATTGGCGTGGCTACAAAATAAAAACCAATTAAAAATAAAAAAATAAAATATTTATAAAAACATCATACAAAACAAAAGGGTAAAAGGGAAGAACAACAATTTATAATAAAAATGCTAGTCAAGACAGAAGCCCAGTCAACTCTTAGGTTGTTCTTGGCTCATTTTGTTGTTTTTGTTTTTTTTTTAAATACAAACCAATACATGGAAAAGGTAACTCCAAAACATTCAAATGGACTCTCTTAGCAAAACCTAGCTCCAGGATGCTGCAGGTGTCACACAACCATACATCCATCTTGTTTATATAGCCTATGATCCCAACTGGTTTGTTTTTACGAGGGGCCGCTGAAAAGTTCTCAGCCCAACCAAGAAGAGAATGACGTGGAGCCATGACGCTTACAAGTTATTACACACTTTTCTTGACTTTTTTTGTTTCAGCCTCTCAAACAAACCATTAAAATTGTTCAATATGAGCCAAATAACCATGGAAGAATGGGAAGATACAAAAGAGCAGAGATACATTTACACTGATTTTACATATCTGCTACTAAGTAGATTTCTGACTTGCAGGTTTTATATAGCATTGTGAAAATAAGTAAAGTGAAACCTTTTCAGAACCATACTAGGAACAATGATGTGTGAAATAAAGGAGCTGAAGTTTCTTCTTTGCCTGCTGATGAGAATCATCTTACCTTGGTGTTTACTTCTTGAGAGAAAGCTGCTTTCTGCATTTCAAAGGCTCGTTTGGAATCAGCCATTTTAGTGTCTGATACATATTTCACATCCAGCATTTCACGCTTACATTCTGCTTCCTGGAATAAGGAGGTTAATAGCATAGAAATAAGTGGTGATTCCACTATTAACGTTACAGAAAATTACTCTCCAGTAACTGAATCATGTGAAGCTTTGAAATAAGATTAGAAAACAAATGGATACATGTATTTTATTGGGGGGAGGGGGGAAATTGGATGATTAATATTTTAATTTAATGATTGGATTTCTGTTGTATTATGAAAATTTCATTGAAGAATTTTTGGGTGGTGGGGGGAAAGGGTTATAATTTCTACTTTAATGGATTATATGTATAAGAATGTCAAGTGCTGTATATTTTATTAGTAATGTAATGTTTGTCAGTTTTAAAATGAATAAAGAATTTTATTTTATTTTTTTTAAAAAAGAAAACAAATCCATAGAACCCAGACAGATTGACCAGATCAACATGGCACAGCAGCATGTCAGCTTAATTAAAATCTTCTGTAATTACAAAAGTAGAGGATGGGCTGGTCTGGTGCCTCAGTTGTAACACTATACATTGCCATGCAGAAGTCTTGGGATGCTAGTGAGGAAGAGCAAATTTGCTTATCTGTAACAGGTATTCTCCATAGACAGCATGGGAATACAGCTACACTTGTTGGTGAAGTCCTCTGACTAAGCCTATGTGTCTATGCCCCCCCCCCAGCTATAGTAAGCTTTAGGCTTACTGAGCATGTGCAGAATGCCCTACATCTGGAGCCCCTTCCCTCATACTGTCAGTTTTGTCTCTAGCAATATAACAAGTCGAGATGAGGGGACGGTGGGTGGGCAAGTGTGGCTGCATTGCCCTGCTGTCTACAGAAAACACCTGTTAAAGGTAAGCAATTTTGCTTTCTTCAGAGACAAGCAGGGGATATGCAGGCACACTTGTTGGTGAGTCCCAAGCTGAAAAAGAACGGGCAGTGGATATAAATTGCAATGCAAATAAGTTACCCAAGACTGATTGTCCAAAATGAACATCTTGTGCTAAGCTTTGGGTTAAACCAGGGTTTCTCAACGCACGGTTCGCGTACTCCGGGGGTACGCCGACCACTTGTTGGGAGTATGCGGGCTGACCACCGCCCACCCCCCGCTACATTTAATTACAGCCCCGCTGGTGCTGCAACTATAGGAAGGGAAGGGCCAGGCGTGTGCAGCAATTGCATGCCGCCGGCCCACAAGCCTTCCCCCCCCCCCCCCCGACGTCAATTCTGACGTTGGAGAAAAGGTCTGGGCCAGCTAAGCATTAGTATTGGGGGAGCAATAGCAGGAAATTTTGATGTTTTTGATTTCTTAATAGCTGACTCCGAGACCATAGATTGGTGAGGGAGTTGAAGTAGGTCATGACCAGGTGCCTCTTTCACCTTGTATTTTAATTCAAGTCTCTTAGAAACTGTGGAGATTGATAGAGTTTTTGTCAGTTAGCCAGTTGCAGGTCTTATAATATCTGATATACTGGCAATGAAATTATTTCCTTTGATGGAGCTTTACAGGACTGAAGGATAGCTTGAAAATCCTTACTGCCTGTGGGCACAGTGGCCTGATGAAAATTCAGAAAAGTAGAAACATTTTGTAAGAACTTAGGATAAGAAACTCCTCTGTTGGTACTGGCTGCAAAAGAGGTAAAGAAGGCTTTTCAAGGTTTGATACAAGGACATCATCATGATCTGACCAATCTTTAGGAGAATCTGCCTGCACTGGAGAAGAACAGATGGGGGTGCAGGGACCCCAATCCATGCTCTGAGGAATAACAACAGAGTTTGATAAAACAGGATTGTCTGAAGAAAAGTTGTTCCACACAAGCAGGGCACTGCTATGCTTCGAGGAGAGGAATAGCAGACGCAGGAGAAGAAGGCTGAAGTAAAACAGCACTATCCTGCATAAACTTCTGTAAAAGATTGAAAAAATTAAAAAGTGACTGAATAGACTCAGAACCCTGAAAAGGAGGTTCTAGAGCTAAAACAGGCAGAGTAAGATGTTTAGGTACCTGGTTGTGGTCCAAAAGATCTGGAGAGACAACCTGTTTAGTCTTAGCATGGGTTTTTGCCAATTTTGACAAATCTTTCAGCATGGAGCTGGGAGAGGACCGTAAGGCTGAAACTGAGCCCTGGGAGCCTTCCCAGAAACATTCAGTTAAAAGCTGCGTCCCCGTGTCTTTCTGTGAGGGACGTGCCACTAAAGTTGCCGCTGGTGGAGAGGGAGTATCACCCCTCTGGACAGGCTTCTATTTATGTCCTACCACTACTGCCATTTTTTTCTTTTCTGTCGGCATCAGTGGTGCTGAGTTTCTCCCCCAACAGTACTGAGACAGGGCTCTGGGTGCAGGGAACAAGCGGCAAAGTTGGCAGCCTCGACGCCTTCATTATAGTTCCGGTGTGAAGGGAGAGAGAGCCGCTGTCCATGGCACCAGCCTCAAAGGAAAAAAGATGTTTCTGCAGTCTCAAAGCCTGCAGTATTTAGGCGGTTTTCAAAACCGTATATATTGTACGTCGATTTTTATTTTCTGTGGGAGACTTTCTTCACTCTCCTTTTTTTTTTTTTAATGGAAAGAACTAATGTCCTAATGGCTAGAAAGCCTTTTGGCTTTCTTTTTCTTTTTTTCTGAGAAGATAGGAATCGAGAGCTGCAACTGTACAGGAGCGGTTGAAGAAAAAACTGACAGGATAAGGGGAAGGGCTCCAGGTATAGGGTATTCTGCACATGCTCAGTAAGCCAAATTTTGGTATCCAGCTTGGCACTTCCGGGCTCATACCTTCAGCTGAAGAAATGAGCCACCTTTTTATTGAATGCTGAGGACTTGAGGTCAAACATCAAGACGCCCCTAGCACCTGACTATGCAGTCGAAGACCCTCCGAGAGACCACTCCCCAGGATCCAAGGTCTTCCAAGATGGCCAAGAGATAGTCTTCCACCCACCGAAAGAACAGGCAAGTTCAACGGTGCACTACCTGGTGCCTCCTTGCCTGTTTACATAGGTTACTGTGGTCATGCTGTCTGAGAAGACTCAGACTGCCCTTCCTTCTGGGGTGCTGCCCAGGGCTCATAGAGCTAAATAGGCTGGCATCCCTCATCAGGACTGTGCACTGGAGATGTGTAGTGGTATTCCTCCATTCAAGGACTGTGGCTCCAGCTACCAGTCCAGGCTGCTCCAAGCCTTGCCTGACCATGGCAGCGGGAGGTCCAGATGATACCACCTTGAGAGGAGCAACTCTTGAAGCGAGCACAAATGAACTCTTGCTCAGGAAACCACATCTATTGTGGCTACATGGATCCCAGCAATTGAAGATACTGCCAAATTGTGGGGGCTGGCAGGTCACGAATCTCCCGAATTTGCCTCACGAGCTTCATTATGCGTGCTTCTAGGAAGAAGACCTGTTCAGTGCCGTCTCAAAATGGATTCCTTAACGAAATGGAGTTGGTTGAAATAGGCGTCTAGCATCCTGTCTTCCCCTTCCTCCCAGCACCTGATTTGACTCCCCCTTTCCACTAATATAACATTTATATATATATATATATATATATATATATATATATATATATATATATATAGGTATTCCAGGGACTGAGTTGGGATCAATTGATTCTTCCTGAAGTTGACTACCCAGCAATGTCTGGAGGAGCTGGACCACTTGATCTATCTCTGTCGCTCCCTCATCCCTTGAGGGTGATCTTATAAGCCAATCATCCAGGTAAGGATGCACCTGAATTCCTACCTTGTGGAGGTGTGCTGCCACAACAACCATCATGTTGGTAAAGGTTTGTGGTGCTGTTGCTAGGCCAAAGGGAAGAGAGGAGAATTGGAAATGCTTGTTCAGAATATGGAACCTTAAGACCTTTCTGTGAGCCAGAAAGATGGGAATATACAAGTATGCCTCTGTTAGATCCAAAGAAGCAAGGTATTCCCCTAGTGCGACCAAGACAATGAGGCCCTAATTCTCCAAAGTGCATCCCGATTTTAGGCGTCCTACAGCTGTCTAATCAGCCAATCGGGATGCACGTTTTAAAAAAAAAAAAATGCTCCCCAGGCAAGCCTGAAGGCGCCTCCGGGAGCCTAGGGAGACCCGCAAGATGCCTAAGCTCGTCTAAGGGCCTTAGGCGGGCCTTAGGCTGAACCTAGGCAGCCCTACGCGTCTTCCTAGTAGAGAAGCTTAAAATGTAGGCCAGCAAAATGCTGGCCTACATTGTAAGTAGACGCGGCCGCTATACGTATCGCAGCAAGGGATCTCTCTGCCGCTATAAGTATAGCGGGCCGCGGCCCCCTGACCAGGAGGGTGCCCAAACCCTCTGCCCGAAGACACCCCCCCACCCCCCGACACTACCGACCACCCCCCCGACATTACCGATCCCCCCCGACAATATCGATAGTTGGCAGGAGGGTGCCCAATCCCTCCTGCCCGAAGACGCACCCCCCCACTATCGCCCGCCCCCCCGACACTATCGACCGCCCCCCCCCCCGACATTACCGATCTCCCCCCCCGACAATATCGATAGCTGGCAGGAGGGTGCCCAATCCCTCCTGCCCGAAGACGCACCAATCAGGCCTTAGATTAAGTGGGGATGGGCGGACCCGCTATGCCTAAGGCCTGATTGGTCCAGGCTTCTAGAGCCTGGGCCAATCAGGCCTTAGGCTTCGGCGGGATGGGCCGGGAAGGGGCGGGCCCGCTTCATTTCGACGAGGCGTGCCTGCCGGCTCAAGACGTGCAAGACCCTTCTAAGAACAGGTTTGGTGGAGTGGGGGTTAGCGCGTCTTCGGGCAGGAGGGATTGGGCACCCTCCTGCCAGCTATCGATATTGTCGGGGGGGGGATCGGTAGTGTCGGGGGGGGGGGGTGCGTCTTCGGGCAGGAGGGATTGGGCACCCTCCTGCCAGCTATCGATATTGTCGGGGGGGGATCGGTAATGTCGGAGGGGGCGGTCGGTAGTGTCGGGGGGGCGGTCGGTAGTGTCGGGGGGGGGGTGCGTCTTCGGGCAGAGGGTTTGGGCACCCTCCTGGTCAGGGGCCCGCGGCCCGCTATACTTATAGCGGCAGAGAGATCCCTTGCGATAAGTGTAGCGGGCCGTGTCTAATCTAACCCGTTTCTCTAACCCGCGTCTGTAACATGGACGCCGGTTACAGAATCGGGGTTTAGTTTAGGCCGATTCTGAATAGGACGGCTCTCCCGGGCGTCCTATTCAGAATCAGGGCCTAGGTGTCTTGCGGGCCTCACCTTCAATATAGGTGGCCTGCCTGGGGAGCATTTTTTTTTAAAAACGTGCATCCCGATTGGCTGATTAGACAGCTGTAGGACGCCTACAGCTGCCTAAAATCGGGACGCACTTTTAGAGAATCAGGCCCCGAATGTCTGCACCATTTCCATGCAAAAGCAGGGAATCTTGAAGGCTGCATTAACTCACTTTAGATCCAGAATCAGTCTCTAGTCTGCTGAGTCTCTTTTGTGCATGACGAAATATATAGAGTATCTGCCCAAGCCCTATTCTCTTTGCGGTACAGGCTCTATGGCTCCTAGAGCTATGAATCTCTGAACCATCACCCACACCCGGGCCGCCTTTTCTGGCTTCCCTGTCGGAGAAGCAAGAAAGAGGTCCAGGAGGGGCTGGTAGAATTCTAGCTTAAACCCATCTCGAATGACCTCCAGCACCTACTGTTTTGAAGAAATCTGTGTCCAAGCCTACTAGTACTCTGCCAGCCTGCCCTCCACCCTCAGGGGAATGGCTGCTATCCTGGCGTCAATGCTGATGCACAGCTGTGAAACCGTCAGCCATTCTTCGCATTTAAGGCATGAATCCATGCCATCCTGTCCTGAGGAGGCTATATATCAAGTTTGGAGTGAAAACGAAGCTCCTAAGTCCAAAAAATATACTTTAAAAAAGTTTAAAGAAAATCCAAGATGGCCACCACAGGTGCCAATTTTGCCCTAAAACGGCCTGGGAAAAATGCAGGGAACCTGGCAAAACGGAAATTTTGCATTTTTATAGGGGGGGGGGGGGGGCAGGTCATATACAGAAACCACCACCCAAAAACCACTTTTGAAGACCCCTCCACCCCCAAAATTTCCAAAGCCCACAAGCATACAGAATACAGTTGACTCTACTTAAGTGCAAGGCCTTCAGACCGGACCGCTACGTATGCTTAAATGGAGTGTGCTCTTAATCGGAGTACCACTTTTTAGTCATTAAAAAAAAAAAAAAAATCACAGTATGCTGTAGTCAAATGCAATAAAACTTTTATTCAGCAAAAAAAACACACGTAAAACAATTCTACACGGTTCAGTTTTAGAATCAGCACTGTTCTGTCTAATGCATACAGTACACTCTAAACCTTTTTTTTAAACCACCATTTTACTGAAATAATCAGTCATTGTTTTCTGCAGATTGTACAATTCAGGCTGTGTATTTGACTACTGATGCTGTAAAACTGTCCATAGTCGTGACATCCATTTATCTCCAGATAACAATGCAACGTGTGTAGGAACTTCAGCACATCCGAGAAAGAAACAATCTCTGCAGGTGTTTTATTAGTCGTGATGACCGCAGCAGTATCCCCATCATCATCATCATCTTGGTTGTCTGCAATGTCCTTTATGACTGTACAGATAGCTGGGGTCACGTGATGCAGCCTACCTGATAGGACGCGTGCTGGCGGAGCTCCCTCAGATCCCCCGCTAAATCGGCGATTATATCCTGCTTTCCTCCCCACCGAGTGGCTGCCCTGCCGAGTAAAAGTGAGTCTTGCGTTCCGCTGCAGCTGCGGTGTCTTAATCGGGTCCCACTGCTTGGAATGCCTGTGAAACAGGCTCGGGCAGCTAAAGAAAGGCCGGCTCTGACCCCGACCAAGATGGCGACGGAGACCGCCACTTTCACGGTCCCCGCAGGGGACTGGGTGCAGGAGATCACGCGGTCAGTGTCGGCTGCGCTGGCGGTCCGTCTTAATAAGCTACAATCGGGAATGGAGGAGATGCATGAAAAATTTGATTCTCATGCGCGCCGGATTGCCGACATGGAGCAGCGGATTTCTGGGCAGGAAGATGTCTGTAGTGGCCTGGATGCCAGAGTGATCACGCTGCAACAGGAAACAGAGACCCTGAAAGCACAGCTGGACGAGCAGGAGAACAGGAGCCGTCGGAACAATCTTAGGCTGGTGGGGCTTCCAGAGGCGGTCGCGGATGCGGAGTTGTATCACATTTTCTCCAACTGGCTGCCAGAACAGCTGCAGCTGCAAGAGTCTGGTATGGCCTTCGCTTGTGAGCGTGCCCACCAGATTGGGTCCATGCAGCAAGCAGAGAATAGGAGACCACGCACTGCCATTGCCCGCTATGTCAACTGGCGTGAGGAGTCCATTCTACGGGCATATCGCAGGGCAGGACCTCTGGAATACAAAGGAGTGAAGATTCTTCTCTTCAATGATTACTCTGTCAGAGTGGCGGCGCAGCGCAAGTTGATGTCACCTTTCTGCTCGGTGCTGCATTCCAAAGGCATCCAGTTCGCCCTCACTTTTCCTGCTAAGCTGCGAGTTTGGAGGGATGGCAAATCATTCACCTTGCAAGACGCAGATGAGGCCCGCCGCTTTGTGGACAAACTTTGAGGCTGCTGGTTTTCTCCAGGCATAAATGGTCACGTGGACCGGGCTGACTATTGCAGAACCTGTGGCATTCCCTACTGACAAATCTTGCGCAGGGAAGACTCCAGAGTGTACTCCTGATAGGACACTAGGATTCCCGGACTGGAGTCTTTGTGCTCTCTTCCAGGGCCCAGTAAGGACCTTTCTGATTCTGCAGGACTCTTGTGGCTCTGTTTTGTCTTTCTATGTCCACCCGTTTGGTGGGGCACAGTGTTATCGTTGCTGAGTTCTTTTTTTCTCTTTTTGGATGTGGAGGGGAGGTGGGGGGGGCTCCCTGGCGAGCAGGGTGGGAGGTGTATCTTTGGGTGGTGCGGGGCTGGGGAAGGGAGCTACCGCTGAAGAAGGTCTTGGGTTGGGGGGGGGAGTGTGTGTGGGGCTTTTGGGGTTGTATGGTTGGGTGTACATGGATAGGGTGGTTGTTTGTATGGATGTGGATGTATGGTATGACTGGTCCTAGATGGGGGAATGGCACTTATCTTTTCTCTACCCAGGGACTTAGCTGGGAGGTCCCGCTGGGGTGGTTGAACTTCTATAATGGTCAATTCTCTGAGTGTTGGCCTTTTGACACTGGCTGATTTAAAGGTGGTTACTCTTAACGTTGCTGGCCTTCGGTCACCTATAAAGAGATCGAGAGTACTGGCCTCCTTACGAAAAATGAGTGCCGATGTAGCATATCTCCAGGAGACTCACATGTCACAATTGGAACATTCTAAATTACGTAGAAGCTGGGTGGGTGAGGTATACTCCTCCTCCTTTGGGGGTAGGCGGCGAGGGGTAGCGATCCTTCTCAGCAAACAGTTACCTTTTCAGTTTCACAAGCTGGTTCAAGACCGCGAGGGGAGATTTGTTATGGTATTGGGGGAGCTTTGGGGTAAGAAACTGATGCTCTGCAATATCTATGCTCCGAATGTATACACTCACAGCTTTTTCTCTCCTCTCCTCTCTAAACTGTCAGAATATACCGAATATCATCTTATCTTGGGCGGGGACTTTAATATCACTGCTGATCCGAGCTTCGACTGTAAGCCACCCCGAGTGTCGCCCCGTGATCATGCCGCAAGAGGGGTTAACTTCCTACTTAGCCACTTAGACATCGTGGATATATGGCGCACCTTACATCCTTCTGATAGGGACTTCACTTTCTTTTCGCACGCTCATACCACATACGCTCGCCTAGATTATCTTCTTATAGATCGCCGGCTGTTTCCAGCGGCAATTCGAGCAGACATCTTGGAGAGCACCGTTTCTAATCACGCTCCAGTGGTGATGACCCTCTCTTTTTCATCTGGGGTTCGGGGAAAGTCCTGGAAGCTGTCTCCTCAATTGTATACGGATAAGGCATTCTGGGAATATCTTAGAGCGCGGTGGGTGGATTATCAACTGACTAATCAGAATGATGATGTGAGCCCCAGTACGTACTGGTATGCCTCTAAAGCGGTGATGAGAGGGCATGTTATAGCATACACAGCTCATAAGAGGAAAGAGCGGGATGGGAAGATATTGCAACTTACGAGTGACATGCGTATTCTCAGGCAGCGCCATATTCAGTCGATGTCTGACTCTGACAAACGAGAACTTCAGTCTCTGAAGGAACAGATAGAGGGGCTGCTTAATGATCGTATGCGGACTTCTTTGTACTTTCACAGATATCAACTGTATCGCTGGGGGAGCAAAGCGGGGAAACTTTTAGCTAATTTGGTGCGACCACCAAAAAAAAAGCAAGTTATTACATCCATTAAGGATGCCCGAGGTACTGAATACACTACAGCTCAGCAGATAGAAGAACAATTTGTCTCTTTCTACTCGAAGCTGTACGAAGCTCGTCCTTTGGACCGAGAGGCCTTGCTGTCCTTTTTCTCTGATCTTCAGATTCTGGGGCTTGAGGACTCGCAGCTCCAGGCCTTAAACGCTCCGCTTACAAGGGAGGAAATTTTGCAGGGTATCCGCTCCCTTACCTTGGCGAAGGCGCCGGGCCCTGACGGTTTAGGCCCGGAATATTATAGGATTCTTCAGGATTTGGTGGCTGAGCCTTTGTGCGCCCTGTATAATGGAGTGTCAGCGGGCGAGGCCGAGTTTCCCGATAACCTTGCCCATGTGGTTTTATTGCCGAAACCGGGCAAGGACCATGCATTGGTGAGTTCGTATCGGCCCATCTCTCTCTTAGACCAGGACATAAAGCTGTTGGCGGCTACCCTAGCACGTAGGCTGAATTCTGTTTTACCAGACCTTATTCACAATGATCAGGTGGGTTTTGTTCCCGGCCGATATGCTTCCATGAATTTGATGAAAGTGCTGGGAGCCTTTCGGATCCATGCGGGATGCGGGGGCCATTCAGCTATCACGGGATTGGACATGGAAAAGGCGTTTGACAGCATCTCCTGAGAATATCTTTTCTGGACTTTGGAGCGATACGGATTTCGAGGCTCCTTTCTGGCTTGGGTGAAGGCGTTGTATGTGGACCCGCAGGCACAATGGCAATTTGACGGCCCGTTTTGGCCTTCAACGAGGCACTCGGCAGGGCTGCCCCCTGTCCCCTTTACTATTTTTGTTGGCCATGGAACCATTAGCCATCAAAATTAGAGGGTGTAATCATTTCCGGGGGGTGAGAGTAGGGGGCCACGAGTGCAAAATCAGCTTGTTTGCGGATGATATACTTTTGTATTTAGATCAGGCTTCCATTCATTTGGATCCAGCTCTTGCGGTGGTGAGAGCCTTTGGGTTGCTTTCTGGCCTTCAGGTGAACTGCTCTAAGTCGGAACTTTTACTGCTGTCTGGGGGCCCGCCGGAGCCATGGCACGCGCTCTTGGCTATTCCGCCCACGACGGTGCCTATGAGGTATCTGGGCGTCTTCTTGAGCACACAGCCTTCCGTCCTCTATGCGGAAAATGTTCTGCGTCCGCTGGAGGAGATTAACAAGCTATGTCAGCGTTGGAAGGATTTGCCGTTATTTTATTTATTCAATTTTCTATACCGTTCTCCCAGGAGAGCTCAGAACGGTTTACATGAGATCATCCAGGTACTCAAGCATTTTTCCCTGTCTGTCCTGGTAGGCTCACAATCTATCTAATGTACCTGGGGCAATGGGGGATTAAGTGACTTGCCCAGGGTCACAAGGAGCAGCGTGGGTTTGAACCCACAACCCCAGGGTGCTGAGGCTGTAGCTTTAACCACTGCACCACACTCTCCCATTGGGCCTGATGGGCTGGATAGCGCTAGTCAAAATGGTCATGCTTCCGAAACTGTTATACCCTTTACAGACCATCCCGATCTGGTTGCGTCGCAAGGAGGAACTTAAGTTCAAATCGATTATCTCTAAGTTTATCTGGCGCTCCAAGGCTCCGCGAATTAGTATGGCAAAATTGATGTTGGATAAGTCTGATGGTGGGCTGAATGTCCATGACATTCGTCTCTACAAAGTGGCCGCGCTTCTGCGCTGGATACATGAGGGATACTCGGGATGCGAACGATATTCTCCGCAGGGATGGGTGGAGGGTTGGACTCATCCTTTTCAATTCATGAACATGCTCCACTCCCAATCCGATCCCTCTCACCGGTACAGAGTTCAGATGCAATTCATGTGGCCTTTACGGCAGGCCTGGTGATGGTGGAGGCGCCGACAGGGGCTTAGCCCCGCGGTGTCTCCCTTTCTTCGTTTCTTGGGAAATTCCAACTTTCAACCGGGCTGGGGAAATTCTGCATTTCGGGGTTGTACGGTCATGGCGCAGCTGCTTGAGTTGGATTCCCGGACTTTTCCCTCTTTCTCACAGGTTCAGCGAACATGGGACCTCCCCAATCACTTTCTGTTTTCCTACTTTCAGGTCCGCCATTATTGGGAGGCAGAAAGGAACCGATGTCCCGGAGCATGATCGCTTGGGAGGCTAGACACTCAATTTCTCTCCACCCCGGCCTCTATGAATAAGCTTTCACATTGGTATAAAATATTGAAGATATCGAGTCCCACTGAAGCTATATCCAGAGTAAGAGAGGTTTGGCAGGGTGATCTGGGTGTATCTATTGAGGAGCATCAGTTTCAGGAGTGTTTTGCCACCCTTTTTGCATTCACTAAATCTGTCGAGTACCAGGACACTTAATTTAAGATCCTTACTTAACTCGACAGCGGGGAGCCAGCTTGGGACTCTGGGAAGATGCCTCTTGTATTAAATGCAAATGCCAGTCAGGTACGTACCTCCACTCTTTTCTGGAATGCTCTAAACTTACCCTCTGGAGGGAGATGCTGGCTGTGTTGGAGGCTATCCTTCAACGGTCGGTGGAATGGGACTACGGGGTTTTACTTCTAGGGTTGCAGGAGCCGCTTATTGAACAGGGTTTGTCTGTCCCCCAGCGGCGCTTCCTTTATAATGTATTCCTAGTGATTAAGAAAGCAATTCTTTCTAGTTGGATTTCTGAGGCCCCCCCTCCCATTGCACTATGGCATGCCAAATTGCAGGACATGGCCACTTTTGAACGCCAATGGTATGCGGGATCTTCCAACTGTGATAAAAGATATTATGTGGCATTGTGGGACAGCTTGTTGCGCTCGATCTCTGCTCCGGAGCCAGTACCCGGTGACAACTAATTTTGAGCTTCTGGTCCCGAGGTGAAGACCCCCTTTTGGGGGTTCTCGGGAGTCCTCTGCTTACCTGGGTGATCTTTTCCCTATTTTTCCTTCTATTTTCCGTCTGTAGGCCTATTTCTTTTTCTATACTCACTGACAGCTCTTCTATCTAGGACTGGGGGGGAGGGGGGCGGTTTGCTTGTTTGTGTGTGTGTGTGGGGGGGGGTTAGTGAGAAAGGGAGATGTGCCTGTTGTTGTCATGTGTGTGCTTGGTGTGCATGGGCTTTGAGTCGGGCTTGAGGAATGTCTATTTGGATATTTTGGGGGGTAAGTAACAATAGGTGAAGTTGGCACTGCCTTATGGCGGGGAATTTCCTTGTATTTTTGTTCACGGATCCCTCTTGACACCCCGATGTCTCTGGTTTGGTTTGCTTTTACCAGCTGTTTTTATATCTCTTATGTTATTTGCATGCAGATTATGGTATTGTTGCCGCCTGAATGTATGTGCTGCTTCACTGCTAATAAACATATATTAAAAAAAAAAAAAAAAAAAGACTGTACAGATATCGGAATTAGTGCTGTTAGATGATGTGGGCACATTGTTGTCAGCGGCGACATACAGCTCTAACTCTTGTGGTGAGAGTCCAACTGGGAGTTCAATGGACGAAGTGTCAGCTTCAGTTGTCTCATCAGATGCGTGAATGAAGCTTGCCTGTCGATATCAATTTGAAATAGTTAATGATGAGACAACTCCACGCCTCACATACCATGTGAAGAGAGTCGAGCACCATCATTTTTCTTGCGAGCTCAGTAGCTTGGGGGCTGGATTCCGTGCTTGCATCAATCACTGCCATCACATATCTTAAGACGAGTGATCTGTAATGACGTTTGAAGTTGGCGATTATCCCCAGGTCCATCGGTTGGATCAAAGAGATCATGTTTGGTGGCAGAAAAGTCGTACATCATTGCTGTGTGCTACACAGTTATCACACAGCATTACAATGTGTCTCCTACGCCTTCTCATCAGATTGTCAAGCTTCTGCAACCATTCAATCCACAGTGTCGCCGTCATCCATGTGTTTTTGTTGCTTTCATATTCAAAAGGCAGGCATCTAATGTTTTTGAAGCACTGAGGATTTCGATTCTTCCCAATCACCAGTGGCTCGAGCTTTTTACAACTGTCCAGCAAAGGCCCGTCTCATCGGCGTTGAAAACGTTGCATGGTTCATATCCACCAATGACTGATGGCAACACTTCCATGACCCATCTTTCTGCACCAAACTCATTAGCGTCTTGTTTTTCGCCATGCTGCTTCTTAAATTTTATGCCGTTACGAACTTTCCACCTCTCTAGCCATCCGTTTGTTGCTCTGAAGTCTTCTACGCCCAGTTCTTTGAATAACTGTGCTGCTTTCTCCAACAGCAGAGGCCCACTGATTGTCAGTTGATGACTTCTAGCTTCCGCAAACCATCGCAGCAATGCCTGTTCAATGTCTCTAGCCTTCCCAATTCTTTTTTGTTTCCTGGTAGGATTGCTGTTGTTTTGCCAGTCCTTCAATATGACTTGCTTTTTTTTGTGAATCTGAGAAATCTGGCTAGGATGAACGCTGTAATGTTTTGCAATAAAGACCTGATTCTCCTTTTGGTCAAGTCACCTTAAGACATTGACACGTTCAGCCAAAGATAATGACTTTTGTCCAGCATGGTGAACATGTTCAGCCAGAGACGATGACTTTTGACCAGCCAAAGACAAAGACGCCATGGTGCAGTTTCAAAAGTTCAAACACCTGGCCAGGCCTAGACTGCTGATCCAAAACACATGGCTCATCAACGCGAGTACGTGATCGCTTTTAACTGGAGTGAACATAACATGAACCATAGAGGTGGGACCTATAACATCAGTGCACATAAGCGGATTGTGTGCTTATCAGAACTGCATTTATCCAGAGTTTACGTCCATTGACTTACCGTGGAGTTAGGCTGCGGATAACCGACGTGCACTTAGGTGGAGTCGACTGTACTCAATGTGGCTGTGCTGCAATATATAGAACTGGCAGGCAAGCTGACAAGCAACCATGAAGATCAATTACCATATTTCCTCATGTAAATGGCCGCAGAAAATGCCGATTTAGGTTTTAAAATGCTTACATAAGCAGCCCCATGTTACTAGCCACGGCTTATCTAAGAGTTTTAAAACCTAAATCGGCCTATTCAATGGGGCGGCCTATACATCCCCCATCCCCCAGTAGATACCTCCGCCGGCTGCCTCCTACACTGTCACGGCCAGTGGTGCAGGGCAGGAGCGATCTTTTCAGCATCCAGCCTGGCACTGCACTGCTTCCTCAATGCCTGTGTCAATTCTCGTGGGACTCGACTAAGGCAAGCATTGAAGAAGCAGTGCGGGGCCAGCTGGATGCTGAAAAAATTGTTCCTGCCCTGCACCGCTGGCCATGACGTTGCAGGAGGCAGCCGTCAGCCATCCAGGAGGGAGCTACAGGTACGGGGACTCCACAACTGATCTACTAATGGGGCGGCTGATCTACGATATTTTAGATAGACCCACTTCAGGGAATTGTAAAACCCATGTATAGGCCGCGGCCTATACATGGGAAAATACGGTACCTCAGGAAACTGGGGAAAACTGGATTTCAAGCCTTCTGACTGCCTCACCTGCTTGGTCACCCCCGTCAGTAACTACCCAGACCTCCAGAATAATTCAGGGAAGGTACGCAGTTTGGTCCTGATTGCGCCTCCATGGGACCACGCAGCCTGTGCTCTAACTCCTTAGTGGACGAACCCGGGGTGAGATGGCTCCTGATCCTGGAGCCTGATCTGTCCTGCAGGCTGTCCAGGGGGCTTACTGCAGTTTTACTAACAGGTTATCCCCCAGAAGCAGACTTTTCCAGAAAATCTGCGATCTCCCGCTGAAGGATTTCCCCGCAGGGTGAATCTGTAGCACCAGGGTAAGACCCGCGCCAAGAATAGATCAAATAATGAGAACTTTAGAAAATAAAAAATCACGAGCAGAAAAGATAGACCCTACAGCTCAGGTTGTAGGAAATGTAACTGAATATCCAGGGGTGAGTAACAGGAGATGACCACAGAGGGAAGGGCCAGAAATTGGTTTCGAGTTCCCTACAGTTTCCAGGCTGGAAGAAGTTAATTACCCTATTGTGTAGATTCCAGAGGTTATTGTACAAGAATGTTGTTTCTTGGAATACATAACATGGAAGGATACTATTTAAATATACTGTAGAAGTTAGGGAATCCCAATAAAAGATTGCAACAAAGGCATACGTAGGTACCTTTAAGGTACCTTTAAGCAGATAGAATTAATATTGTAAGTTATCCCTGTCAAATTTTTGAACAAGTTATAGATACAAACAAAACACACTTGAAAAGCCTGCATATAAATGCTAGAATCCTAAAAAATAAAATGGAAAAGGCAGACTATAGCATTAACTAATGAGTAGATTTAATAGGCATCTCAAGAGACTAGGAATAGGATTAACAATGGGACACCGATATCTGAGTATAAAGTATAATACAATGAAAGGGTGAATCAAATCTGAGGTGGGTGTGGCACCACCTAAAAGAAGGAACTGAGTCAACCAGAATAAAAAAATCTGTAGGAAGCAAAGTGCTATATGGAATCCTTATATATATAATAGTGGTGGGACTATATTATCATCCACTAGAATGAACAGACAAAACAATGAAATGTTAACAGAAAATAGGGAAGCTAACAAATGTAGTAACGCTACAATTATAATTTCAGCTATACCAATAATGACTGGACAAATGGCATGGCAGTAAATGCTAGGGAGTTCCTAGATGAAATAAATGACTGTTTCATGGAGCAACTGGTTCAGAAAGAGACAAAAAGGGAAGCTGCTTGCCCTGTATTGGTAGCATGGAATATTGCTACACCCTGGGTTTTGGCCAGGTACTAGTGACCTGGATTGGCCACTGTGAGAACGTGCTACTGGGGCTTGATGGACCATTGGTCTGACCCAGTAGGGATGTTCTTAAGTTATTTTCTATTTTAGGTCTAGTCCTCAGTGGAATGCAGGACTTTATGCAAGATGTAACAGTGTTGGGTTCAGTTGGCATAACCTGATCAAATTTGAGTCAATAATTAGTGAAGACACTAAGGAAATCAACTGTAATAGTATCTATTTTTCAAAATGGCAACAGATAAAATAAGGTAAATGGTTAAAAAAAAGTTAAAAGGATTAGCTGCAAGAGTTAAGAGTTTAAATCAGGTATGAACATTGTTTAAAAATACCATTTTGGAAGCAAAGAATGTCCTCCGTGCCTTTGTTTTTCCCATAAATTGTTGCCTGCTGCCGCGGAGGGACCGGGAGCGATTTGTGCTGCTGTTTGGATGCCGGAGGACTACTCTCGCTGCCCTGAATAGCCCCTGTTGCTGGCAGTGCACCTTGAAAAATCAGACAGGCATCTTGGAAGACAGACCCCGACGTCACTGGGTCCGTCCTCCTTGCCTTTGTATTTCCCATAAATTGTTGCCTGCTGTCGCGGAGAGACCGGGAGCAATTTGTGCTGCTGTTTGGATGCCGGAGGAATACTCTCGCTGCCCCGAATAGCCCCTGTTACTGGCAGTGCACCTTGAAAAATCGGACAGGCATCTTGGAAGACAGACCCCAACGTCACTGGGTCCGTCCTCCATGCCTTTGTTTTTCCCATAAATTGTTGCCTGCGGCCACAGGGCATGGCCCCTTGGGAGCCCCTTGGAGCAACATGGAGCTGTGGAGCTGAAATCAGGTCGTATAAGTTAATTGATTATGGGCAAAAGGAAAGTTAAACTTAAAAGCTCAACACCTGCTGTCTCAGGTCCTATGGATAGACACCTGACATTTTCTTTAGAGACTCCAGCACAAAATTTACTCGATTTGAACTCTCCCATATCAAGAGCATCGTTGAGTCCCCTCGAAAGGACACCCCCTTTTCATCCAATATCTGGTGCTAGTGGGAATATAACCCCCACTATTTCTACTGATCCTGTTGTATCATTTACTCAAATAAATAAATTGTTTTTTACTGATTTACCTAAATCACTTGAGTTTACAAGTGTAGTAGATGAACAATCACAATCAATGGAAAAACAAGATATTACTCTTAAAGATTTATGGCTAGGTATTTCTAGAGTTGAAGGGTTTCTCAGAGAATCAATGAAACAAACATCGGATTTCTCACATTCTGTGGTTCAAAAGTTTGAGAATGTGGACTCCAACTTAAGTTGCTTGGAAAAAAGATTAGGTGGGATTGAAACTCAAACTAATACATTACACGCTGTTTCACTATCTACTGTTAAAGATTCTACGTCACTACATTTAAAAATGGAAATGTTAGAAAACATGCATCGGGGAAAGAATCTCCGCTTGGTTAATTTCCCAGTGACTCATTTGTTGTCACCAGAAATATTGTTGATAAAATACTTTAAAGAAATACTGGGATTACCCAATGCGGATAGCTTTCCAATAAATAATTGTTATCATATTCCCCAGAAGAAAAAGAAAACTGTTCAGGAAGTGGACAATCTGGTAACAGATGAGGTTAATCTGACAGAGTTTATGGAAGATTCTCAAGATGTTATCCAGACTCGGTCCACAATGATACTAATATGCATGAGTGAGACAGACAAAATGTTGTTAATGAAACTTTATTTTAAAAAATAGACTAACCAGGTTTTGTGGAGACTTGGTTAGTATTTTTCCCGATGTCTCAAGAGCTACGCAGTTTAGGAGAAAAGAATTTCTGAAATTGAGAGCCAGGGTATTAGCACTTGAAGCTTCTTTTTATTTAAAGTTTCCTTGTAAATGTTTGGTAAAGTTACAAGACACCAAATTTGTTTTCTGGGATCCCATTCAATTGCAGCAATTTTTATTAGCTCGTGAACAGAAGTGAGATATTACTTTATTTCTTATTCTATTCTTTTTTGCTTTATTCATTTGATGAGAAATTTGGTAGGATGTTAGAGTCCTAATTTTAGTAGGGAATGATTTGGGTTCATTTAGAATTCAACCCATTTCTTTGTTTTCTTTAAAATTAAGTTAGTTAGAATACAAATATGTCTGCCCATCTTGTGGGCTTGTAAAGGATTGATTCTTTTTGTATTGTCTGGTCAAAATTTTGTACTGTACCCCTTTTTTTCTTTGATATCTTCTGATATTATGAATGTATTAAACTTATTAAAAAAAAAACAAACAAAAAACATTTTGGAAGCAAAGAACGTTTGCATTCCATGTTAAAAAAAAAAAAAAAAGGGTGGAAGGAAGGCCAAATAGCTGGCATGGTTAAAAGGTAAAGATGAAGGAAGCTTATTCAAGCCAAAATAACATTTAAAAAAAATGGAAATAGGATACAAATTACAGAAGCAGGAAACATAAGCACTGGCAAGTTAAGGATAAGGAAGGCAAAAAAGAACTTGAAAAGAAGCTTGCTGTAGATGGAAAAAAATTATAATAATTTTCAGATATATTAGAAGCAGTCTGAGAAACTCAAGAAGATCTTGCAAGATTGGAAGACTAGGTATCTAAACTGCAAATAAGTTTCATGTGGACAAATGCAAAATGATGCACACAAGGAAGAATAACCTAAATTATAGCTGTACAATGTTAGATGCATTACATCCTCTTCCTGGGTGGTGACTACTAAGAGGTCCTTTTAATAAAGCCATGACAAAAGTGACTTTAGCGTGTCACTTAGTGCGCGCTAAGGCCACTTGTGCCATGGCCAGAAAATGGCCATACACTAATTTCACTATTGGTGCGCAGTCATTAAACAAAAGTTACCTTATAAGTAGTAAGGAGCCACATGCTAATGCTGCACACTGATCAATTAGCATGAAGCAATGCCTCAGGTAATGATTAGCTCTGTCATGCCCACTCTCCACCTCCAAACAAGCCCCCTTAGAGAAAATTATGAAAAATTATGTTAGCACATGGTGTACATGCACAGATAGGGGAAGTTTGCCATGGGATGGCAGCACATGTCTCACGGTAAGTCCTTTTAACATGCAATAAGAGTGTGCAAGTGCTTACCACAGTTTAGTAAAAGGACCCCTAAGTGTCATTGTGAACAATACATTGAAAACAATACATTGAAATCTTCTTCTCTCTTTATGGCAGCAGCCAACCTCCCCCCAAAAAAAACCCCAAATACAGTAAACTCTCTGTTAACCGGAACTCAAGCAAACAGAACTCTCAAGCAAACAGCAAAAATTTTTTTTAAAATCCAAGAAATACTGTAATACTTTAAATAAAAATGAAAATAAAATCAATTCCTTGTGGAAATTTAAGTGTAAATTTGGTGTGCCACACTTGAGTACATCCATGCTTTGCCTACCAAATGTCTGGTATGGCTTAGTATGGGGTACAGTATCAGTTAGGCCTATTTTTAATAGTAACTCGCAAGCAACCAGAAACTACATCTATCCAGCATATGGCAATCCCTATGGGTGCCAATTAACAGAGCCTACTGTAGAATGTTAGGACTTATTAGGAGAGAAATAGAGACTTAGCAAAAAATAAAAGAAAATTCATAATGCCTTATAGCACTTCATGTTGTGTCTACTCCTTGAGTATTGTATGCAATTCTGGTTGCCTCATTTAAAAAAAAGGTATAGTAGGATTAGAAAAGGTACAGAGAAGGACGACTAAAATGATAATGGAGATGGAACAACTGATAAGAGGAAAGGCTACAGGCTCTTCAGCTTGGGAAGAAAAGATAGAGGTCTATAAAATCTATGTGGAATAAAACAGATTTATTTATTTATTGGGATTTATTAATGCCAACGATTATCCCCTGGGGTAAGTAGCATGGAATCTTGCTACTTTATGGATTCTTCCAGGTATTTATGACCTGGATTGGCCACTGTTGGAAAAGAGGATGTAGGCAAAATAGATCTTTACTTTGACCCAACAGACTTCCAGCATAAGTAACTGTAACCCAAAATGATAGGAGAATTCAACTGTGTGTGGGGCCAGACACAAAAAGGACCTTAGTAGCAAAGTCGAGGGTGGGGATAAAGGAGAGGAGACCACCAAGAAGGATCTGTGGTAGAAAGGTAGTTTGGGTGAACCAAGGAGGTTTTCTCCTACCAAAATCTTTTTTATGTTTTTCTAAAAAAAAAAAAAAAAAAGAAGAAGAATACACACATAACACAAAAAAATCTCAGGATGCTCCGATTCATGGCTGTCTATGCACTAGAGTGCTGCTTTCAAAATCTGGCCCTCGATTCATAACTACTGTGCTCATATCTACAAATAGTAAAGAACTTACCCTAATCCCAGCATCTCGCTCAGCTTCAGCCACACCAATATCTGCATCCCTTTGAACAGCTGCTGTCTGAGTCTTACCCAAAGAGCTCAAATACTCCACCTTATCATATACATCCTGAAAAGAAAACACTTCCAAATCAACATTAAGGATGTACTAGACCTAACAGGGGTATGTTCTAACAGACTGCTTATATAAAGGGCATAGATTGAAGTGTCTCTCATGCACATAGACCAAGGAAATAGAACGCTTCCTGGAACACACTAAGGTGGAGACAACTCTCGCGGAGTATTTTTTATTCTTCATCCTTACCTGCTCAATAGCTTAGCTGTAAGAGAGAACCGAGCCACATCTGGTATTTGAACAGATCCCTAGAGCAGTACATTGTTTGACTGAGGAGGCTGAAGAGTCACAATCTGCAACTACATCAGATCCCTGTACCCATGCTGGTTCTAATCACAAAATGGCTGCTAGAACCTCCTGCAGCAGTCTTGTGAGGCTGCCACAAGAAGTCTTGGCAGCCATTGCAAATGAAGCAGCAGGCCAGGAATGAGTTGGTTTCATTCCTTTACCCAAAGATACCTAAGGTAGGGCCCGGGGAGGACTGGGATAGGAGTGTCCTGGTTCAAGTTACACAACAAATTTTCCATTCCTGGAAGAAATACCTGGATTATACCACAATATGAGGCACATCTTCAATTTTTGAAGTAAAACCTATTTATTTGCCAAAAGTTGTTCTATAGCCAGTCAAGATCCCCCTGCTGAGCAGCTGTCTGTCATTTCATATGATTTTCTCTAGGGCCCAGATTCTCAAAACTTTAACGCCGTCACAACCACTATCTCCTCCTCTCCCTAAAAAGATCCCAAGTGCCTATTCCATGGAAGGCAACTCAGTCAGGAATGCTGCACAGCCCTACAAACAACACTAAACTGCCATCTTAGACGTCTCCATTTTTTCTTGTTTTATGGAAAGAGATGAGTGGACAATCAGGGTATGAGGTAAATATAAATACAATAAAAAAATGAAGAAATAAAATAGGTGGATGAGGAAGTTGATGATGATTGTTTAAACTGAGTCATCAGCGGTTATTCTGATTATATACATGTTTTTATATGTAAACTGCTTAGGTTTTAGTGGGGAATAAAATTTAAAAATAAGATCACCATACTACCAAACGCAGGGTAAATGGGTAGATGGTAGAGCTATGAAATGATGAGCAATATACTTGATTACAGCAGTTTATATGATACAATACCAATAATATGTATGTGTTGAATATACATTTGGCATTCTAGATAAACACATCGAATGTGCATTAAAATGTATGTGTATGTAATGCTGTTCCAAGTCTAATCTGTATGCAATTTATGGATTCTGCTGATAATGCACACACAAAGCAACTTCTCATGACTCTGCTGTCTGAGGCCCAGATTCTCAAAAGTTTAACGCCGTTGCTAAACTGTTTTCCAATGGTTTAGCCTGCAAGCATTTTAGTGGGGGATTATCAAAACGGATTATCTCTGTCTTTAGCGAGGTTTCTAGCAGTCTCAGACACTGATATGCAAATGGACTCTTTAACATTGAAATAAGCCCTCTGGTGGATTCTTAAAAAATGCCAAGCCATTTTCAAAAAGTGGCATCGGCTTTTGGTGACAAAAATAAGTGACTGGTCCAGGGGTGACGGTCAGTGTCAGACTGCTAGAAAGCCCCTATGTTGTGGTGCAGCGGGAGGGATGCCCATTTTCTCCCGCTGAATCACAACACCCCTTCCCTGCAGCAGCGGTGACACCCCACCCCTGTAGCGTCTCCCAATGCTCCATTATAATCCTGGTAATCTCTGGGTGTGAAGGGAAGCACGTGGATTGTGACTTGGTACTGCTTAACATCGAAAGCTGGGCAGCAGAAACCTGCAGGTCTCTAAATCTAACTCCTGCAGAGAAACTGTAACAACATCAGTTAAATCTATTGGCTTAAGTAACCTGCACAGCGTTGGATCCTCTCCTTCAATCTAGGGCTTTCACCGACCCCTGGACGCTTGCCCCAAACTGAGAACTAGAATCATAAAAGGAGGAAGTATGGCGGGAGAGCAGATAAATTACACCTGACCCCAGATCGGCCCAGTCATTTTCTGACTGGCCTCCGGTTTCTGCAGCTCTACTGGTTGCAATGAGACCTTGCTTTGTGGAGGTAAATCCTGATGAGAGCTAATCAGCTGACACACAGACAACCCTTTATGCTTCTGGTAAGCTACATACATCAAAGTCACAAAATCAGGATCAAAGACCTGACTTGGGATCTCTGAGGAAACTCAGTGTAAATATGCTTCACTGGAGTTGTGTTTAAGAGACTCTAACAAGGCTTTACAGCCTGGATCTTGAGCTTTTTGCAACTCCTGAAGTGACCACACGGGACTAAGCCCATGCCTCGCGGCATACGGTACAAGGACGCTCCTCATCTGACCATCCAGCTCAAATTTGGCATGATATGGGATCTAAACTGCTGGGAAATCCATGATAAATAACTTTTTACCAAAATTGAGGCACTTTGAGGCAGGAGGCTTTTGAAATAAAAAAAAAAAATAAATAAATAAATAAATAAATCGGAAAATCCAAGATGGCTGCCACAACAGCGTTTTAGCACTAAAAAAAATGGCCCATGGGAGCAAAACCAAAAGTTCTGAATTACTGAAAATCACCCTGATTTTCCCATAGACTGTAATGAGCTGTACTCACAAATCTGCCATGTGCTTTGCGCATGCATCAGCTTTTCACTGCAGCTGGAAATGGAAAAGGGATTATTGACTTAGACAAGCAAGGGTAGCTCCAGCAGCTTGCCTTTTATTCAAGTTCCAAAAATCTGAAACCCTCTTTACCCCTCATGCTCTCACATGACTTCTGCAAGCCTCTTGGCCAGTCATGGGGTCAAATCAGTCTGCGCTCAAGCACCTGATTCTGCAGGGGTGAGCACCACTCCCAGGGACCTAGCCTTGAGCTCCCAAGTGTTAACGTAGGCTGGACAGACAGATGCCCTTTTTTCTTTTTAAAGTGTGACCTGGCTATAGACCCCATCTGGCCCATCTCCCAGGCAGAGCTGTCCCAGTACTACTGGAAACCTTTTAGCACAGGGAAGCCTCGAAAAAACATCAGATTAAATCCCAAAAATAAAAATCTAGTGCAGAGCAGATGAAAAGACATCTCAACTTGCTTGTAGAAGTTAAGACTAAGGAGAGGGGGCGCTGCCCAGAGAGACAAGGGGGCAGAGAGAAGAAAATGATTGATGTTTTCTGCAAGCAACTTGCGAGTTGAGGTGTTTGACCCATCCATAAGGAATCATATGCTGTTTGCAGAAAAATGAAGGTTCATAACCACAACCCAAGTAGAGACTATTCTTAACTGAGCTGGAAGCTCAAAAGAGCAGAATGAAATTGCTAAGCTAAAATAAAATTACATTCACCAAACAGCACTGTATATATTAAATTCAGATGTATTGCAATAGCACTTGAAATTCTTATATATGCACATCTTTGCTTAATATATATTACATTACATTAGTGATTTCTATTCCGCCGTTATCTTGCGGTTCAAGGTGGATTACATAAGAATTGTTATGATAATAAGAAGTACATATTGTTAAGATATTAAGAAGTACTTAAGGAATATTTAGAACATTTTCTATGTTGCTAAGGAGTAGTTGGTAATTGCTGGAGGTGTTCGGAATATTTTTGGTTGTGTTATATTGGTTTTATGAATTTTTTGAAGAGTAGGGTTTTTGTTTATATCTCTGGCATTTAGAAAAAAAAAAAAGGCTTGAGGTTATGTCAGAGCTTGATTAACACACGTCTCCATTTCTAAACCTTGGGGAAACAATTCCAAGATGGATGCCCAGTGCATAGACAAGTAACCTTGAAATATGAAAAAAATAACCGCGTTCTTAGGCCAAACCTATGCATATACAATCAGCCAATTATTCACTGTGGCCACTGAAAAACAAGACAGTAACTCTTAAGCAGCAAGTTAGGAACCTCACTAAAATAACTGCATTAATATATTGTACCGAGTTTGACCTCATTACAGTTTTGCCATACCTTGATAGTGAAGCTCAGAATCTCAATGCCCATACGTCCAACATCGGGGGCAGCCACTTCGCGCACCAGCTTAGCAAACTGATCCCTGTCCCGATAAATCTGTTCCACAGTCAGTGTACCTGAAGTAAAAGTTTAAAATCACACCCTTAGAAAGGCAAGTCACATGAAAGTATTTCAAATGTAAAGACCTGGTACTATTCTTACAGTACTGGAGTAAATAAGGTTAATTTATTTGAAAGAGTTGGTCACAAAACGAGGAATAATGAAATCTTTTGCAGAGTTGCAGGTGCATGGGATTCTACAAACTAGTGACTGGTAGGTCTATAAACAAATAAGCTATTAAACAGAGTGGGCAAAAAGTAGGTATTACATTACATTAGTGACTTCTATTCCACCTGTATCTAGCAGTTCTAAGCGGATTACAGTAGAAGATAGCTGGACATTTCCAGGAAGTTACAATTTAGGGTCGGTTACATAGTAGAGGCATTGGTGAGAGATAGAAGGAAGGGTGGAGAATTGAGGTTTACTTGTAGGGAAGATGCAGTTTGGGGTTGGTTAATTGATAGAGTCATTGAGGAGATATTAGTAGAGGGGTAGGAGGTCAGCTGGAAATTTGGAAGGAGGATGCGAGGGAGGATGTGAGGGGGGGGTAAGAAGGCTGTATAAATTTTTTGAATAGCAGAGTATACAGTGTTTATTCTTTTTATTTTATAGATATTGAATAAGCAAAAGCAAAACCATGTTACTGATACAAAAATATTTCACACAAAAATTATTCATGACACCTGTAATATAAAAAGAAATAATGAATAAATACTACTTTTGGCCCATCCTGTATTCAATCACTGGATTCATGTACTTTGAATAAAGATATGGCTTACTGCTCAAGAAACATTTGTGCTTGCAAGGCAGACTAAGGCAGCTTATCTATCAAGTCAGTTTGGGCTGTTTTGGCACCAAATGGGATTTTGATGCTTTAGCTGCTATTTGGAATAGAGAATTAGCATCTAGAGAGTAGATTACAAGGGGCTGATTTTCACATTTTGATGAAAAATCTTAAATAAATATTTAGCTTGCTCAGTCTCTTTACAGGAACAACATACATTTTTGTGTTTGTATCTTCCCATTGAGCTCTTGTGGCTAGGATAACTCAACATGCTTACAGGCGGAGCTGAAACTTTGAACTAGGAAGCTCTTAGCACCGAAAAAAATGAAGAAAGGAGCTGAAAAAAACAACTAAAGAAAAAAGGCAGAGCAGAACAGAAATACCCTTTCAGGCTCATGTGCAGAAGGAAAAAATATAGGTGGCAGCATAGCCCTCTGTGAAGTAGGAGAAATACAGAAAAAATCCAGGAATGAATTCATTCTGCAAGGATTGCAGCTATGGAGAAATTACCCGCTTGTCCAGAATGACACCCCTATTGTACTAGAATAAAGGTTACAAATGAATCTGAAATAATGTGAGATGTCTAGTTTGAAATAATGTGAAATGTCTAGTTTGAAATAAAGCACAGTTACTTACCGTAACAGGTGTTATCCAGGGAGCAGGCAGATATTCTTAACGTATGGGTGACGTCACCGACGGAGCCCCGGTACGGACCTTTTTAACTAGAAAGTTCTAGTTGGCCGCACCGCGCATGCGCGAGTGCCTTCCCGCCCGACGGAGGAGTGCGTGGTCCCCAGTTAAGGTAAGCCAGCTAAGAAGCCAACCCGGGGAGGTGGGTGGGTCGTTAGAATATCTGCCTGCTGTCCCTGGATAACACCTGTTACGGTAAGTAACTGTGCTTTATCCCAGGACAAGCAGGCAGCATATTCTTAACGTATGGGTGACCTCCAAGCTAACAGAGAGGGAGGAGGGATGGTTGGCCATTAGGAAAATAAATTTTGCAATACAGATTGGCCGAAGTGTCCATCCCGTCTGGAGAAGGCATCCAGACAGTAGTGAGTAGTGAACGTGTGAACTGAGGACCAAGTGGCAGCCCTGCAGATTTCCTCGATGGGTGTGGAACGGAGGAAAGCCACAGAAGCAGCCATAGCTCTGACCCTGTGGGCCGTGACAGCACCTTCCAGTGAGAGACCGGCCCGAGCATAACAGAACGCAATGCAGGCAGCAAGCCAATTGGAAAGCGTCCGTTTAGAGACGGGACGACCAAGATGGTTAGGATCAAAGGTCAGAAAGAGCTGAGGAGACGAGCGGTGAGCCCTGGTACGGTCAAGGTAGTAAGCCAGGGCACGCTTACAGTCCAGCGTGTGCAACGCCTGTTCCCCAGGATGAGAATGGGGTTTAGGGAAAAAGACAGGCAACACAATGGACTGGTTGAGGTGAAAAGCCGAGACCACCTTGGGAATGAATTTAGGGTGGGTACGCAGAACCACCTTGTCATGGTGAAAAACAGTGAAAGGTGGGTCTGCAACCAGTGCATGCAGCTCACTAACCCTCCTGGCAGAGGTGATGGCAATGAGGAAAAGCACCTTCCATGTAAGGAATTTGAGTGAAGTTGTTGCAAGGGGCTCAAATGGAGGTTTCATGAGGGCTGATAAAACCACATTCAGGTCCCAGACCACCGGAGGAGGCTGCAGAGGTGGTTTGACATTGAAGAGGCCTCTCATGAACCGGGAAACCAGTGGATGAGCCGTGAGAGGTTTTCCGAGGATAGGCTCATGAAACGCAGTGATGGCACTGAGGTGGACTCTGATTGAGGTAGACTTGAGGCCAGCGTCTGACAGAGAGAGCAAATAGTCCAGTACAGGTTCCACCGCTAATGAGGTGGGATCGTGATGATGTAGTAGACACCAAGAGGAGAACCTGGTCCACTTCTGATGGTAACATTGGAGGGTAGCCGGTTTCCTGGAGGCATCCAGAATGCGACGGACAGGCTGAGACAGATTCTCTGGAGAGGTCAGCCCGAGAGAAACCAAGCTGTCAGGTGGAGCGAAGACAGATTGGGATGCAGTAGAGACTGACATTGTTGCGTAAGTAGAGTAGGAAACACAGGAAGAGGAATGGGCTCCCTGGAGCTGAGCTGAAGCAGGAGGGAGAACCAGTGTTGACGAGGCCACCGAGGAGCGATGAGAATCATGGTGGCCCTGTCCCTGCGGAGTTTGGCTAACGTCCGCAACATCAGAGGTAGTGGAGGAAAGGCATAGAGGAACCGATCCGTCCAGTCGAGCAGGAATGCATCTGGGGTCAGACGATGAGGAGAGAAGAGTCTGGAACAGAACTGGGGCAGCTGATGGTTGTGAGGCGCTGCAAAGAGGTCCACCTGCGGAGTGCCCCAGCGAGCAAAGATGGAGTGGAGTGTTGACGGGTCCAAAGTCCACTCGTGAGGTTGAAGAATGCGGCTGAGATTGTCGGCCAGGGAGTTCTGTTCGCCCTGGATATAGACAGCCTTGAGGAAGAGATTGCGGGCCGTAGAGATTGCGGGCCGTGGCCCAGGTCCAGATGCGGAGAGCCTCCTGACAAAGGAGGCGAGATCCGGTGCCGCCTTGCTTGTTTATGTAGTACATGGCGACTTGATTGTCTGTGCACAGGAGAAGAACCTGAGGGTAGAGAAGGTGCTGGAAGGCCTTGAGCGCATTGAACATGGCTCGGAGTTCCAGAAAATTGATGTGATGTCGACGCTCCTGAGGGGTCCAGAGTCCCTGGGTGCGAAGATCTTCCAGGTGAGCTCCCCACGCATAAGGGGAAGCATCCGTGGTAATGATCATGGAGTGAGGGGGTGGATGAAAAAGGAGACCCCTGGAAAGATTGGAGGAGTTCAACCACCATTGAAGAGAGAGCTGAAGAGACGATGTCACAGAGATGGGATGTGAAGGAGGATCTGTGGTTTGTGACCATTGGTTGGCTAGAGTCCACTGGGGAGTTCTGAGGTGGAGTCGTGCCAGGGGAAGAACGTGGACCGTCGATGCCATGTGGCCTAGGAGGACCATCATCTGTCGAGCAGGAATAAATTGATGAAGGAGCACCTGCCGACAGAGGTGGAGCAGGGTCCGGTGGCGGTCGGAGGGAAAGAACGCCCTCATTAGATTGGTGTCGAGAACTGCTCCGATGAACTGAAGGCGCTGCGTGGGAAGCAAATGCGACTTGGGGTAATTGATCTCGAACCCCAAGAGATGGAGGAAAGAGATGGTTTGATGAGTGGCTTGCAGCACAAGTGGAGATGTAGTTGCTTTCACCAGCCAATCGTCCAAGTAGGGGAACACCTGTAGGTTGTGAGACCTGAGAAAGGCCGCTACCACAATAAGGCACTTGGTGAACACCCTGGGCGATGATGCGAGACCAAAGGGCAGCACTTTGTACTGATAGTGGTGATGCTGTATCTGGAATCGGAGGTAGCGACGTGAAGTCTGATGGATTGGAATGTGTGTGTAGGCCTCCTTGAGGTCTAGGGAACATAGCCAGTCGTGTTGAGAGAGAAGAGGGTAAAGTGTGGCAAGGGAGAGCATTCTGAACTTTTCCCTGACCAAACACTGAGATCGAGGATGGGACGAAGGTCTCCTGTTTTCTTGGGTACCAGGAAGTAGCGGGAGTAGAATCTCTGACCCCGTTGGTCTGGGGGAACTTCTTCGATGGCATTGAGAAGGAGGAGGGATTGTACCTCCTGTAGGAGGATGGAAGAGTCTGGAAATGAAGTGAGTATCCGTGGCGAATGATGTTGAGTACCCACTGGTCTGATGTGATGACCTCCCAGCGATGGAGAAAAATGGTGAGGCGGCCTCCGATTGGTTGAGGAAGAGGCGCCGAGGGTTGGAGACTGGCTATGCCCTGGAGAAAGGAGTCAAAAGGGCTGAGGAGGTTTAGATTGAGGCAGAGGCTTGGTCGTCTGGTGAGATTGAGGGCGTGCCTGAGCGTGCTGTTGCTGGCGAGGACGGCGAGATTGCTGCTGAGGAGGATTAAGCGGTCTGGCAGAGAACCTGCGTTGATAAGAGGCCTGAGGCCTGTAAGGTCGTGCAGGTGGAGTCTTCTTTTTAGGCTTAATCAGCGTGTCCCATCTGGTATCATGAGCCGAAAGTTTTTGTGTTGTGGAATCTAGAGACTCTCCAAAAAGTTCATCACCAAGGCAGGGCGCGTTGGCGAGGCGGTCTTGGTGGTTTATATCAAGGTCAGACACCCTCAGCCAGGCCAGGCGTCGCATGGCCACAGCCAGTGCGGAGGCTCGGGAAGAGAGTTCGAAGGAATCATAAATCGAGCGCACCATGAATTTTCTGAGCTGAAGGAGGCTGGAAATCTGTTGTTGGAAAAGCGGGACCTTACGCTCAGGAACGTATTTTTGCAGGGCGGAAAGTTGCTGGACCAGGTGCTTCATATAAAAGGAGAAGTGGAAGGTATAGTTGTTTGCCCTGTTAGCCAGCATGGCATTTTGATACAGGCGCTTTCCAAATTTGTCCATTGTCTTACCCTCTCTGCCAGGAGGGGTGGAGGCATAAACACTGGAGCCCTGGGATTTTTTTAACGTGGACTCTACGAGGAGGCTCTCATGAGGCAATTGAGGTTTATCAAATCCCGGAATAGGGATGACTCGGTATAAACTGTCCAGTTTTCTGGGGGCACCCGGAACAGTAAGGGGATTTTCCAAATGTACGGGCAGTTTAAGAAATTCCTTGGGAGGTTGGTCGAAGTCCAAGGCATCTAAAAAAGCCTGGGACTTTTTAGAGTCAGACTCTAGTGGGATTGACAGAGCTGCTGACATCTCCCGAAGGAATTTCGTAAAGGAGGATTGCTCAGGCTTGGAAGTGGTATCAGCCATGGAGGGTTCCTCATCTGTAGAAGAGGCATCCTCCTCGGTACCGAGTTGGGATTGCTCCCATAAGTCCGGGTCCCTGATGGCAGGCTCAGTATGGCGGGTTTTAGAAAGGGACTTGCCAGAGCGCATGGATACGGTACCAGGAGATGAAGACCGGTGTCGATCCCAGTCCCGGGAGGAATGTTGCCGATCACGGTCCCGGGAAGACCGGAGTCGATCCCAGGCCCGGGAGGGGTTCTCCGCAGTGCAAGTCTGAAGCTCAGGCTGGGCAGATAAGACCGGCATGGAGGTGTTCATCGGTACCGAGGGGGTGGACACCGGTGGGATGGTGCGAGGCTCGGGCCGGTCTGGCACTGGAAGGAGCGGTGCCAGCAGGGTCGGAAGGAGGTGTTGGAGTTGCTGCTGTAGCTGCTCCTGTAATTTGTCATGGAGGATGGCCGAGATGCGGTCCTCCAATGGGGGCACCGGTACCGTTTTAGTTTTCTTCGGTACCACAGGTGCTGCTCGACGCTCCGGCGATGAGGAGGCCGATGACGAGGCACTCACCGATGAATTCGAAAGGAAAAAAATTAGAACAAGGATCAAAAAAAGCGCGAGCGGGAAGGCAAAAAGAGAGTTTTCAACCGCCGTTGAAAGCACATGCGTCTTCTTCGCTCCGCGGAAACGAAGAAACTGGGGACCACGCACTCCTCCGTCGGGCGGGAAGGCACTCGCGCATGCGCGGTGCGGCCAACTAGAACTTTCTAGTTAAAAAGGTCCGTACCGGGGCTCCGTCGGTGACGTCACCCATACGTTAAGAATATGCTGCCTGCTTGTCCTGGGATAAAGCACTTTTCCAGTAGATAGGCGAGACATTCTAGACCAGGGGTCTCAAAGTCCCTCCTTGAGGGCCGCAATCCAGTCGGGTTTTCAGGATTTCCCCAATGAATATGCATGAGATCTATGTGCATGCACTGCTTTCAATGCATATTCATTGGGGAAATCCTGAAAACCCGATTGGATTGCGGCCCTCAAGGAGGGACTTTGAGATCCCTGTTCTAGACAGATGGGTAATATCCTTATAGCCACGTGCATCTGTAGAAGGAAACCATTCCGGATTTATAACATTGCCTCTGATGTACTTCACTGGGGTCCTTAGCTCCACCTACAGTTAGTACCCAAGTATTGAGAGCCACCCAATACACATGAAGTAGAGGCCCCTGTATCAACGGGCTTAGTAACAAACTGTTATGCTCAAGAAGGAAATCTGACAGCAATGTCAACCACCAACAAAGGCTTCAAAGGAGCGCAGAACTATTCCATATAAAATGGAAAGCTATATACAATATTCCTCCCAGCCCCCAAGGGCGAAGCATAAACAGATTGAGACAGTAGCCAGGCCTTGGTAAGGCTAGACAGCACCAGGTTAAAGGTCCCCTGAAGGGAAAGGGTGCTTAACTGGTGCTCTAGCACGAAGAGCCCCTTTTAGAAATCTAGCGATATCAGGATGAGACGCCAACTAGGACCGACGCTCCCGGGATCTAAAGAGAGCCCGGCCACCTGATCCCAAAGAGTTGCCACAGGTAGGCCTTTATCTAGGCCAGCCTGAAGAAAAGCGAGAATCAGAGAGATCAGAGCTGAAAAAGGATTCACCTGCTCCTGTTGGTATGCCTTCCATGTCTTAGCATAAGCAGAATCCATTGATGACTTAGACTTGAGAAGAGTATCAATAACCAGAGCAGAATAACCCTTGTGTTCTAAGGCTGCACGCTGAAGAGCCATGCCGTAACAGCAAAGTGACCCAAACCCTCCATGGAGACTGGATCCTGCGTGAGGAGGTCTGGATGTGAACTCAGCTGAAGGCTGCAACCCCTGCACAGATGCATCAGATCTGCATACCATGGTCTGTGAGCTCAATCTGGAGCCACCAGAATGTAACGGCTCGAATGGACCACAATTCACCAAATGACCTGGCCTATCATAGACCAAGAAGGAAAGACATACAGGAGAATCTCCTGAGGCCACTGCTGCACCAGAGCATCGAACCATAGCATTCGGGCTCAGATCTTTGACTGAAGAAACAATCCATTTTCTTTTTACTCGATGTGACCATGAGGTCGAAGTGTGACCAACCCCATCGCTGCACTATGGCTCTGAACACCGCTGTGAACAGAGTCCATTCGCACAGATCCAGTCTCTATCGGCTGAGGAAACCTGTCTGAACAGTCAACTTCCACTACAGGCGCTGCCATCAGCGCTAGGTGGTGATGTTCCACCCAAAGAAAAAGAAGGCGGGCTTCCTGAGCCAGAGGAATGCTTTTGGTTCCTCCCTGGTGATTGACGTAGACTACTACTGTCACATTGTTGGAGAAGACCTTGACAGCTTTGCCCTCCAGTTTTCTGCAATCGCATCAGTGCTAGCCGAATGGCTCTGAATTCCAACCAATTGATTGACCATTTCTGCTGAGAGGGTATCCAACACCCCTGAACAGGACGATTGCAGTGGGCTCCCAGCCCCGAAGGCTGGAATCTATCATCACTATGATCTAGGACACAATGTGTAGTAGAACTTGAAGATAGCCCCATGCCAAAGGAGCCAGCTGTTCTAGAAGGGAAGAAATTTGGGCACACAGTTTCTGCCTGCAGGCTTCTAGATAGATAAGGCCGCACTATATTGAAGAGAACTCCCAGCGACTGCATGGGCATTAGATTGCTCTTTCAGAAGCTGACAATCCATCCCAGGTTCTCAAGCACCTGGAGTACCTGCTCCACTATGCGCCGTCCCTCGGACAATGAGGGAGATCCAATCAACTAATCATCTAAGTAAGGGTGAACCTGGAGACCTATTTTCCACAGGTAAGCCACAACAACTACCATCACTTTGGTTAAGGTCTGGGGTGTTGTCACAAGCCCAAAAGGCAGAGCCAAGAATTGATAATACTGTTCCAGAACATTAAATCACAAAAATTTGCATTTGGGCCTGAAAAATATGAATGTTCAGCACCTGAATATCTTTCTATTTGTCTTGTAAATCCATAAATCGGTGATAAGCTTTAATAGCTTCTGAAAACTATCCTATATCAGTACTGGTAAGAATGTAGTTTCCCCAAATCTGCCAGTGCTCATAGTTGCATTTGATAGCTTCTTGCAAAGTTCGGAAAGCTTTAACTACCTTTATTTTGACGTTATTGTACAATGTGCTGCTAGTGGCGGTAGTGATCCACTCCTGCCTCTACTCTTTGCGTCTTCTCTCCACTGCAGCCCGCCCTCAGTGAAAACTTCCTGTTTCCGCTTGGGCGGCTGAATAGAGAGAAGACAGCCAGAGTAGCGGCAGGGTAGTGAATTGCATTCGCTACCGCCACTTTTCCCTGGCCAGGGTGGAGAAGAGAAATACTTGCAGCCAGGAGGGAAAGAGTCTTGCTGCTGCCGATCTGCACCAGAAACCTGTTCGGGTTTTGCAAAACCGGAAGTTACACCAGAAGCAAGGAATCCGGAGGCAGACGGAAAGCCTGAACGGGTCTCTAACAAGGGGGCCGACGAATCAGTAAGTCCGATTTTCTTAAAAAACAAACCGATTCGAATCGATTCACCCAAAGTGAATCGGAGAATTGATGCGAATCGGGCAGCACTACTGAACGGTGGCTTGTACCTTGATCATTTTGACCTGGCGACTTGTAGGAGGGTCCATAAACCAATCCATGAGAGGCCGGGCAAATTCCAGTTTGTAGCCGAACTGAATATGTCCAAGACCCACTGATTGGATGTAATACGAACCCAGGCAGGAAGAAATGCTGAGAGCCTACCCCCTATCTATAGAGGGGCATTCTTCGGCCTAGCATAATTATGCCTTTTTGGCAGAGGGCACAGAATGGGAGGTGGAAGACTGGGGACACCTGTAGCCAGCATACTGTCGTCAGGAGCCCTGTGAGAATCTTTGAGATGTGGCACTTGCTGTCGGGATTGCCAGCCATGAAAATTAGTGACCAGAACCTGTAGAGGGCCTGGGTCTGCTATCCGGCAGAGTCTGAGGGTGACAGTCCATCACAAAATCCATGAGGTCATCCAGGCCTTTGCCAAACAATAACTGCTCCTTAAAGGGCAGTCTAGCCAAAGTAGCCTTGAAAGTGGAATCTCTAGCCCATTCTCTGATCCAGAGCATCCTGTGAGCAGAGATGGAATACGCTGACACTTTTGCCAAAACTCGCAAAATATCTGTCCCAACCAAAAGAAGTTGGGGAGGAGGATCCACAGCCTCAATCACCAGTGTGCACAATCGAGAGACAGGCATGTGCGACACAGGACGTCGCCAAAGCAGCTCGATGCCTAAAGCAGATGTGCAGAGTTTCCGGAGGACCACAGCCACAAGGCAGTCCTGCATAGCCTTAGCACCATACCACCTTCAATGGGGAGAGAGGTATGTTTAGACACCTACACAACAAGGAATCAACCCTGGCTGACCCAAAAGCTGTTGACACTCCTGTGCCAGAGGATACAAACTTGACAAAGCTCTAGCAATGTTAAGAGCACCCTCTGAAGAGCCAAACTGTTCCGAGACCAGAAAGTTCATATCAGTGTGCAGTGGAAAGATAGAAGACTGTGAGCGTATACCACAAAGCTAGGAGGAAAAAGTAGACGTAGCTGACTAAGTGACCAAATGCAACTCCTGCAAAGATTCAGAAATAAGGTCCGGCAAAGCCACAGAGTGCAGGACCAAGGACTCATCCCCAGATCTAAAACCCCAGAAAGATCCATAGATCCAGCACACAGTCCCTGATCTCCCACCCCAGAAAGCACTGCACTTACAAATAAGGGGTCAGCAAGCGAAGCATCTGCATCAGGATCCTCCAGATTAGTGTCAGGGAGCGCAAAAACAGCAGCAGGCTGAGTCAACGATGGGTCCAAAGGAGCAACGCCACCAAGAGATGCCGCGGAAGCGGAGTGGGACTGCAAAGGGGGAGAACACAGGTTCTGAAACTCAGTCCACAAAAATTTCATAAAGTCTGAACAACATCCGGCTCCTGGGGCTAAGAGCCACCCTGAGAGGACTGAATTTTGCTTTTCTTAGAACTGTGGAGGGTCCGCAGCCAAGCAGACAGAATTACCAACCATGCCGAGCACCAAAAGGTCGATTATAAAAGGAAGAGATTCCGGTCATTTCCAGAAGATTACAGGGAAGCTATTGATTGGAACATTTGGACTCTGGTGATGGAGTGAGGATATTGGTTGTATCAGGTATTTGTCTTGACATATTTCTTGAACAACCTGGTTTTTATTTCCCTCACGAAGGTTCTGTAGTTTTGTGCTGAACTTAGTAAATTGGAGATGTGGCTGTCTAGTTTCACTGCTTGTGTGGCAAGTAGTCTGTCATTTATTTTTTTACGCTGAATGCCTTTGATTGGGGGGTGGGTGAAGGGTGTTCAAAGTTCTTCTTGGTCTGGAAGAGTTGTTCCGAGTTAAGCGAGTGTTCAGGTAGGATGGTCAATTGCCATGTATGGTTTTGAAGAGCATGCAGTAGAATTTAAAAAGTATTCTTGGTTGTTTTGGTAGCCAGTGTGTGTCTTGGTATGTGGCAGTGATGTGGTTGAACTTCTTCAGTGAGTAGATCAGTCTGAGGGCTGTGTTTTGCACTGTTTGTAGTCGTTTTAGCATGGTGGCGGGGCAGGGTAGGTATATGATGTTGCAATAGTCTAGTAGGCCTAGTATTAGTGCCTGAACCAGGAGTCTGAATTGTGTTCTATCAAAGAATTTTCAGATTTGTCTTGGGTTATGCATGGCTGCAAAGGCTTTCTGGACTGTTTTGTTGATATGTAGTTGTATGGCACAGCCTCTGTCTATCGTCACCCCCAGTATTTTAGGTGGGGTTGTAGAGGGAGACAAATGAAGCTTTGGGAGGATGACACTAGTCCATGCTGCAGGGCACAGTGAGGAACTATTGGTCATCATTTTCTCACAGAAAAGAGGCATAAATGTGCACATGCTTTAGCGTCAATCATACCAATTGTAGTTGTAGGTCCTCTATGGCAGCAGGTGTTTAGTACAGTGGAGGGTGTTATCGGTCAGTCCCCTGAGTGGTCCTATAGCACAGTATTACTGGGGGTGGAGAGCCCAATGTTGGATATGGGTGTGGAAAAGTCACAGGCGCTTGTTGCTTTTGGTCTGGCAAAGACGACTATTCAGCAGCACTGGATTAGCCCTACCCAGCCCACAGCCCAACACTGACAGAATCTTATGGCCCAAATGGCCTCCTGGTAGCGTCTGTGATGGGCACCAGCATGTGATGGCAGCAGGCTTATTTGGATTGCTGGTCCTTGTTCTAGTGGTGTAGAGGGAGATTCCAGAGGGGGATGGGAAGGGGGGAGGTAGTGGTTGGGGGGCAGGGTACTAATGAAAAATGTGCAGTGCTGGAGAGAGATTACTGGCTCTGACTTCTACTGATCGTCCTGATTTTAGTATGTATTTGGTTTTGGGGCTTGGAGCCCGTGACTTGTCTCCTTGTTGCTCTGTTCTCTAATAAAAAGATTAAAAAAAAAAAGAATCAACAGATGAGACTCCAATGCTGACAAAGTAGGCAGCTGCAGCACAGATGCCAACTTTTCACAGTGAGGGCCCGATGCTCTAATCTTAATGTGCATTTAATGTTCAAAATTAAACCAGTTCCAACCAGTTTAGTGTACAAGAATTTTAGCTTCCGATGCGCGAAATGGCTGTGTGGTCTTTTTCTTACGTCATTGCAGCCTCTGAGAGTTATATTACAACAAGCTCATTAATATTAACATAAGAACATAAGCGTTGCCTCTGCCGGGTCAGACCAGGGGTCCATCGTGCCCGGCAGTCCGCTCCCGCGGCGGCCCCCCAGGTCCATGACCTGAAAGTGTTCCCTACCTAACCTAAAATATCCATACCCTATTGCTCAATGTCCTGTAAGGTAAACCTCTATCTGTACCCTGTTATTCCCTTTGCTTCCAGGAAATCATCCAGTCCCTTTTTGAACCCCAGAATTGTACTCTGTCCTATCACCTCTCCGGGAAGCGCGTTCCAGGTGTCCACCACCCTCTGAGTGAAGAAGAACCTCCTTGCATTCGTTATGAATCTGTCTCCTCTCAGTTTTTCTGAATGACCTCTTGTTTTAGTTGTCCCTGCTAGTCTAAAGAATCTGTCCCTCTCCACCTTCTCTATGCCTTTCATGATTTTATAAGTTTCTATCATGTCTCCTCTCAGTCTCCGCTTCTCCAGGGTAAAGAGCCCCAGCCTGTCCAACCGTTCGGCATATGAAAGGTTCTCCATACCCTTTATCATCCTCGTTGCCCAGACATTGACAGGTGATGCATGAAATGAAGTGCCAAAATTACTGGTAGGTCTGGAGGAGCCAGTAGCGTTGAACACAATATACATGTGTGTTAAGAGCATGTCTCATGCACGTCCGTTAAAAGCCTATACCGGCAGGTTTGGGGCTGCCGACTGCATATGCCCTGCCAAAGAATGTAGAAAAAAAGCATATACAGTCAAACCTTGGTTTGCGAGCATAATTTGTTCCAGAAACATGCTTGCAATCCAAAGAACTCATATAGCAAAGCAAATTTCCCCATAGGAAATAATGGAAACTCAGACGATTCGTTCCACAATCCAAAAACTTTAATACAAAATACTATATGTACTCGTATTGCAAGACTTTGCTCGTTTAGAACAGTCACTACACTCCTGCAGCTTCAGAGAAAGAAGAACCATCGGCTCAGTTGTGATGATGTGATGCATGTATACTTGTATGTACTTGTATTGCAAGACATTGCTTGTATATCAAGTTAAAATTTAATAAAATGTTTTGCTTGTCTTGCAAAACATTTGCAAACCAAGTTACTTGCAATCCAAGGTTTTACTGTATATTTTGTTTTTTCATATTTGCATGATTTGTTGGGCATTCTCTGCCCCTTACAGTTAATGACGCATGTGACACACACTTATGACTTGTGCTTATAATGCGCTACAATAGGGCATAACTATGATTGATGCTAAAGCATGTGCACATTTATGCCTCTTTTCTGTGAACTATTCTGCACAATGTGCCTGGGGAGGGCTTCAATGGCCGGGAGGGTTTAGATGGGATGGAGTAGGTTTTAACGGAGATTTCGGCAGTAGGAACCCAAGTATAGTACCGGGTAGAGCTTTGGATTCTTGCCCAGAAATAGCTAAGAAGAAAAAATTTAAATTGAATCACGTTGGGCAGACTGGATGGACCATTCAGGTCTTTATCTGCCGTCATCTACTATGTTACTTTCTCAAGTGACTGGTCTGAAGGATTTTGTGTGAATTTCCCTGAACCTCATTTGCACGTGAAGTTCTCTGAGCAAAGCTTGTCATTTAGAAATCAGAAAATTTACTGTGACTACAATGGCTCACAGGATTTTAATGATGACTTTAGAGCAGTGGTTCTTAACCGGGGTTTGGTGAGTCAGTCTCGCGGGTTCGGCGGAGGTCAAAACCTCCGACTCATATAGCGCTTTGGTCACGTTCAATCATCTATCAGTTATTCAGTGTTTTTGATCAAGACTGATCGTGTACTCGGTTTTTTGATCTATCAATCTGTAACTAACGCCTTATATACATCAATCAATTCCTGATCAAAATTTGTGATTTAACTGATAGATGATTGAACGTGACCGAAGCGCTTATGATTCGTGATGATACACCCCGCTTGTCCATAATTGGCTGCAGGTGATCACGCAACATCGCTTGGCCTATCTGTGCTGCAGGGGATTTGATGCGCACAGTAGTCGAATTGTAACTTTTGTGATGGTACGTCGTGTGATACCTATCTTAATATTTTAATCCCTTACTAACTACGTCGAGCAAAATACGAAAGTGGTACAATATGGATTCACATGTATAACGGAACGTGATGGGAGTCAGCGTCCTAATTGCATGATTTGCAATGCCAAGTTGAGTAATTCTAGTCTAGCTCCGGCAAAACTAAGGGAATAAAGAAGGGTTCGGTGAACACGCATATGAAACTGGTGGGGTTCAGTACCTCCAACAAGGTTAAGAACCACTGCTTTAGAGCATCCGGGCCTGACTGAGGTTAAACATAAGGTAAATTACACTCTTCCCTGGATACTATGAAGGAGCTTGTTCAATACTGGGGGTAGTCAGCACCCACAGAGAAGACTGCAGATCAAAATAGAGGTGCACAGTCAAAGCTGTATGTGTAGGGATGGAGAAAATAGAGTAAAAAAGTTTGAACAATGAAACAGCAGGAGATACAATAGGCAGGTTATTAAGTACAATGGCAGTGTAAAGCCTGTGATTTAACATTGCTTGGTGTGATGCCATTGAAAGGTAAAAATTGAAGAACTTTGAATGAAAAGGTTAAAAGAAGTGGCTTAAATGCTTTTATAGTCTGTGCTCTTTTTACCCAAGATGGATCGCAGATGCCCTTCCAGGGTCTGAAGCACGACATTTCTTATTTCCTGAACGTTTTTCCCCAAGAACTGTTCACAGGCAATAGCTAAAAGCTCCTTCTCTGTCATTATTTTCACCTGTAGGTAGAACAAACAAGATTTCAGCAATGGAAAATCTGTCAACCAACAGTGGGCAGCAGCAGCAGCAGCAGCAGCAGCAGCAGCAAATCAGAGTAAAAGCAAGCAAAAGGCATAGTCCTCTTCAGTTACCTGACCCATGTCCAAACTGCAAAGAAAGAAATTCCTAACACAATCTAAAATGACATTCACCCAAGTGCATTAAAATCCATGCTGGAACTGTTATTGAATTAAACTTCACACATCTTATCGTCACCTGACCCCAACTAAAAACATTGGCAGTCAAATCAATTGTTATGTTCTTATTAGTCAACCAGTCAATATATAAATGAGGCAACCAATTCACTGGTAAAATGTATAGTTGAGGGTAGAACAAAACACTTAAATGTCAAGAAGGGTCACTCCTCTATTAAATCTTCATAAGCTGAATAATAAATGAATTTCATATACCTTATAGCAAATATTTCAAAGGGTAATATGAATCAGAGACTTGAAGGCAAAAACAAGGGGTGAACCCCAAGAATATCGCCTCACCACCCAGTCAATTCATATATTTTAAATGTCAAAAATCTTATGTTCGCTGTAAAAAAGTCAACGATTTTCATATAAATCATATGCTGTGCTTTTCTAAGTATATGATTTATTTTTTTTTTTTACAGCGAACATAAGATTTTTGAGATTTAAAACATATGAATTGACTGTGGTGAGGCCAAGGGAGGTCTTACCTCACCACTTGCTTGATTTCTTCGAAGGTATGAATAAATATGGGGATAAAGGTGAAACGGATGATGTATTATATCTACATTTCCAGAAAGCTTTTGACAAAGTTCCTCATGAGAGGCTCCTGAGAAAATTAAAGAGTCATGGGACAGGAGGCAATGTTCAATTGTGGATTAAGTATTGGTTAAATGGACATTTTTCTCAATGAAGGAGGGTAAACAGTGGTGTGCCACAGGGATCTGTACTGGGACCGGTGCTATTTAACTTATTTATAAATGATCTGGAAATTGGAACTATGAGTGAGGTGATTAAATCTGAAGATGATATTTAATTGTATAAAGTTGTTAAAATGAATGTGGACTGTGAAAAATGCAGGAAGACTGGGTGTCCAAATGGCAGATTAAATTTAATGTGGACAAATGCAAAGTAATGCACATTGGGAACAATAATCCAAATCATGGTTACCGGATGCTAGGGTCCACCTTGGGGGTTAGCGCTCAAGAAAAAGATTTGGGTGTCATCGTTGACAATGTGCTGAAACCTTCCACCAAATGTGTGGCAGCAGCAGCCAAGAAAAGCAAACAAGATGCTAGGAATTATTAGAAAAGGGATGGTAAACAAGACTAAGAATGTTTTAATGCCTCTGTATTGCTCAATAGTGCAAACTCACCTTGAGTATTGCATTCAGTTCTGGTCTCCTTATCTCAAAAAACATATAGCGGCACTAGAAAAGGTCGACCAATATGATTAAAGGAGATGGAACTCCTCTCATATGAGGAAAGACTAAAGAGGTTAGGGCTCTTCAGCTTGAAAAAGAGAAAGCTGAGGGGAAATATGATTTAAGTCTACAAAATCCTGAGTGTTGTAGAATGGGTACAAGTGGATCAATTTTTTTACTGCATCAAGATTTACAAAGACTAGGGGACACTCAAATAGAATAAATATTTTTTTTCACTCAGAGAATAGTTAAGCTCTGGAATGTGTTGCCCATTGGTCTGACACGTGACTGTCTGTTTCACAGATTCCAAGACTGTTGACATTATTTTTTCACTATATCTTTTAACCTTATTGTTATTTTAAGAAAGATATAGTGGCGCTAGAAAAGGTTCAAAGAAGAGCAACCAAGATGATAAAGGGGATGAACTCCTTTTGTATGAGGAAAGACTAAAAAGGTTGGGGCTCTTCAGCTTGGAAAAGAGACGGCTCACTCAGAGAATAGTTAAGCTCTGGAACACATTGCCAGAGGTTGTGGTGAGAGCGGGAAGCATAGTTGGTTTTAAGAAAAGTTTGGACAATTTCCTAGAGGAAAAGTCTATAGTCTGCTATTGAGAAAGGCTTGGGGGAAGCAACTACTTGCCCTGGACCAGTAGCATGGAATATTGCTACTCCTTGGGTTTTGGCCAGGTACTAGTGACCTGGATTGACCACCGTAAGAACGGGCTACTGGCTTGATAGACCATTGGTCTGACCCAGTAAGGCTATTCTTATGTTCTTAACTGTCATTCCTGAATTTGTGTTTTGGTTTTTATCCCTTGTTACCCGCATTGAACCTTTTTGAGGGCTTAGGTGGGATGTAAGTGAACCTATAACAAATGGCAAAGTTCTGCTCACAGTAAAAGTGAAATGTGACCCTCTTGTGCATGTAAGAACCCCTTGCAAGTGGCTGCTGTTTAAAGCAGAACTAAAATGTTATAAGGGAAGAGGGGGCAGGGAAGTGTTGTCATTTGCCCTATACTGCCCTGCAAGTGGAAGGGCATTATCCTAGAAACTGATGTGAGGGAGAAAGGAAGACAAGAGACAAACATTTTCAAAGAAAAGAGAGAATTATTTCAATTACGGTAATTCATTTTTTTCATATTAGTTGTATTGTAAATTTTAAAAATTTATATAGCAGATATTTATATATTTACTAGTTTTGATTATTGTATGTCACCTGGAGCACTTTTTTTGGGCATAGATGACAGATAAGACAAACAAATTAATAAGGATATTGAGAGACATACAAAAGATGTGGTAAAGAGAAACAGAGCTCTAATTTGTTGTCCAGTGTGTGCTACAAAAGCACTTATATCTCAGTTCCAGACCTCCTAATCCAAGTGTTTGCCATGACCCCCAGAACAGAATAGCAGTCTGGCCTCTGGACATGTAGCAGTTCATCATCCTTTCTTTCAAACAGCCAAGGATCACAGAAAGCAAATTCAAATACATGTTTTTCTGTGCATTAAACACTAATATTTTTTTAAAAATCTGAATTTATCAAATTGCCTTTTTGAAGGAGAAAGTAACAGCTCAACCTGAGTCAATTTGGTGATTTGTCAAGTACATTTCAGTCCTGGCAGGTTCTATTCATGGCTGCTGGCATTAAAGGTGAGTCTCTGTATTTATCACATGATTTTCAACATTTGCTAAAGATGAATACAGTGCTAAAGTACAGTCATCTTTCACAGTTATTTGCCTGTAAAACTTCCTATATTTAAAGAGAATGTTATCAGTCATATGGAATGGGAAATGGTAAAAATATTATTGTAAAAGAAATGAGAACAATACCCAAGTGGTAGCACCAACTGGTTTTTGATCTTAGGACCTGGGTTACTGCTGGCAAAAGGTTCAGGGTTGCAACCTAAACTGAGTAGAAAGCTTAGAGGAATATCAGGTAACAGCTGAACTGAATAAAAAAATTAAGGTTACCAGATCTGGGACACATGGGTGGGTTTTGGTGGGGCAGGGAAGAACCTCCCAAGGCAATTTTCCACCCAAAAATTATAATCTTCACCTCTTTCCCCTTCTCCCTGCTATTTCAGCCATCTGTCTTTCCTTTCTTTTCCCTTTCAATTCAGCCATTTATCTTTCTTTCTCCCCCTTCCAGTCCAGCTTTCTGCACATCTGTCTCTCCTCTGACTTTCTAGTTAAGTCATCTCCATCTTCCAGCTCAGCTATCTTCACTTCCAGACCCAGTACAGCACTTGTACCTCTCTAACCCCCTCCCCTCCACACACACACACTTCTGGCCTTGCATCTAATTTCCTTCCCTTCTACCTTCCTCCGAAATCCTCTAATCTCCCTTTGCAGCTCCCAGCTTCTTCCCATGAGTGCAGCATTTGCAAGTGCAGTGCTGTGATGCAGAGACTCTCCTCAACCACTTCTGTTGTATTGGGGCAGGACTCAGCAGAGAGAAATAGTGTGGTTGAGGACAGTCTCTTCATCACTGACACTGGAAGGAAGAAGCTGGGAGGGCAAAAGGGGTTTGAGGGGAGGGACTGAAGTCAGTGGCATGTGGTGGCAAGAGAGGGAATTGCAGGATCACTTGATAAGAGACAGGCAGAGTAAGGCAAAATTGAACTACAGCACGTCTGTCCCCCATTAGTAAAATCAGGGACAGATAGTTGCCAAACAAGTGAGAATCAGAGACAGAGGTCTGAAATTGGGGATATCTGGTAATCCTATTAGTGGAACCTTTTCATTGTATACCATATTCAAACTGGCAAGTAACTCACCTAGTGTACAGTAGTGTTGTATGTTTAAACATAAGCATTGATTTTCAAGCCAACACGTTACCCATGGAAACAGACTAGGGGGGGGAAACCTACTTATCTCCATGTAGTGAGATTACATGGGTCACAGAATAACACACTTTTACCCCCAGAGGGCAGAGAACATTCCTGGAGGGGCATGGTTGGGGGGGGGGGCAATGACATGCATAGTTTGCATTTTCAAAAAAACTGTGCACATTATATCTGAGGGAAAAGGAGAAATTACGTTCTTAACGCTAATTTACTTTCTTTTAGTCTCTACAGACCAACATAGGTTAATTTTACAAGCAGGTATATATCTCATCATGACCAGCAGGTGGAGACTGAGACAAAACTTTGGAACTGTACATATCATGTGACCCCTCCCTAATTACTTCAGTCTGCTGAATAGCCAAGCAGAACTATAAACTATATACAGAAAACAAACAGGAATCTGAACAGGAGTACCAACAAATAAAAACAGAAATGCTGTTGGAAAATGCAAAGGAACAATTGCAAATAGCAAAGGTCCCCACAGCTCACCAGCTACGCCAGCCAAGCCACAGCCACTGTTCTTAATCTCCCCGGCCCTAGAAAAATACTACAAACCGACCAAAAATTGAAAATCTGCACGCAAGAACACGACAATAGACAGGGTGGGGTCCTATGCTGGTCTGAAGAGGCTAATAGTACAAAATGCGGTGGTCAGGCAGATTTTTAGGTTGAAGAAATACGATCACGTAACACCCTCCTATCGAGTACTGCACTGGCTGCCAATGGAGGCGCGGGTGAAGTTTAAGTTTGGGTGCTTCTGTTTTAAGGCTTTGTTTGGTTTAGCTCCCAAATATATAATTGAGCTTTTCTCTTTTGCAACCAACAGACATAAGAGAAACTCACATCTGAATTTTGTTTATCTGCCTGTTAGAGGATGTAAACTTAAAAAAACATCATCAAAAGTTTTCATATCAAGCAGCATTATGGGGTAATGATTTAGAACAGGGGTGTCCAACCTTTTGGCTTCACTGGGCCGCTTGGGCCAAAAAAAAATGTCTCTGGGGCTGCACAAACGTGCAAACGCTGCAGCAAGACAGAGGAGGGAGCCGGCAAGATGGTAAACATCGAAGGGCAGCAGAGGAAAACATTGCATCACCCTCGACTAGGGCCGCACAAAATACTTCATGGGGCCACTTGCGGCCCTCGGGCCGCAGGTTGGACACCCTGATTTAGAACAACTGCTTTTGCTTACCGACACTTATGGGGAATTTAGGAGACATCTAAAAATATATCTATTTTCAAAGTATTTAGGCAGCTTAAATCGTAAAAATTTTATTATGGAGATCATTTTAGTGTCTCTAATTATTTGCTTTTAACTTTTTTAGTTCTATTCAACTTCTCTTATTGTTTGCTTTTTTTAATTACTGTAAACCGCATAGAATTTTACGGCCTTGCGGTATATAAATTGATTATTATTATTATTACTAAAGGAAAGTATTATTATTATTACTAAAGGAAAGTAAATTAGTAGGTAAGAACCTAATTTATCCTTCTTTAGCAACTCTCCAGACCAGCGGGACATACCAAAGCAGACCCCATCATGGGTAAGACCCTGAAGGACTGACACCAGAACATGCTCACCGAACACCGCGTCCTGACACGCCTGAACGTCCACACAATAGTGTCTGGCAAAGGAATGTAGAGAAGACCAGACCGCTCTGCCTTACAAATATCCACTAGAGGCACCAGCAAAGACAGCCCAAGAAGTTGCCTGATACCGAGTTGGAATGAGCCTTGAGAAATTCCGGAACAGTCTTTTTCTGAAGAAGATAAGCGGAAGCAATAGTCTCCTTAATCCAGCGTGCAATGGTAGCCTTGGAAGCGCCATCCCCCCTATAAGGACCCAATAGAAGAAAAAAAAGATGATCTGATTTCCTGATCTACTGGGTCCTCCGCAAGTAGACGTGAAGGACCCGACCAACATCCAATTTGTGCAACTGTTTCTGCTCAAAACCCATCCGACTACCCAGGACCGGGAGGACCACAGACTGATTGACATGAAAAGGAGAAACTACCGTATTTTCGCGGATATAACGCGCGCGCTATACGCGTTTTTACGTACCGCGCATACCCTTCGCGCGTTATATGCCTGAGCGCGGTATACAAAATTTTTTTTACATATTTCACACCCCGCCCGACGCCCGATTCATCATCCGGAAGGACGCTCGCACCCCCACCGCTCGCACCCCCACCCCGAAGGACCACCGACTCCCCGACAATATCGGGCCAGGAGGGAGCCCAAACCCTCCTGGCCACGGCGACCCCCTACCCCCACCTCGCACTACATTACGGGCAGGAGGGATCCTAGGCCCTCCTGCCCTCGACGCAAACCCCCCTCCCCCCAACGACCGCCCCCCCAGCCGACCCGCGATCCCCCTAGCGACCCCCACGACCCCCCCACCCCCCTTCCCCGTACCTTTGGTAGTTGGCCGGACAGACGGGAGCCAAACCCGCCTGTCCGGCAGGCAGCCAACGAAGGAATGAGGCCGGATTGGCCCATCCATCCTAAAGCTCCGCCTACTGGTGGGGCCTAAGGCGCGTGGGCCAATCAGAATAGGCCCTGGAGCCTTAGGTCCCACCTGGGGGCGCGGCCTGAGGCACATGGGCCCAACCCGACCATGTGCCTCAGGCCACGCCCCCAGGTGGGACCTAAGGCTCCAGGGCCTATTCTGATTGGCCCACGCACCTTAGGCCCCACCAGTAGGCGGAGCTTTAGGATGGATGGGCCAATCCGGCCTCATTCCTTCGTTGGCTGCCTGCCGGACAGGTGGGTTTGGCTCCCGTCTGTCCGGCCAACTACCAAAGGTACGGGGAAGGGGGGTGGGGGGGTCGTGGGGGTCGCCAGGGGGATCGCGGGTCGGCTGGGGGGGCGGTCGGAGGTTCTTGGGGGGGGCGGTCGTTGGGGGGGAGGGGGGTTTGCGTCGAGGGCAGGAGGGCCTGGGATCCCTCCTGCCCGTAATTACATTACATTACATTACATTACATTAGGGATTTCTATTCCGCCATTACCTTGCGGTTCAAGGCGGATTACAAAAGGTTAATTTAGAAGTACAGAGTTACATTGATTGTAGATTTTATAAACATAAACGGGTTGTTGAGGGTGAGGTGGTTTGTAAGAGAATTAATAGTTGGTCATAGTGGAGGTTCTTTTGTTGTTGTTAGAGCAGTAATGGGTAGATCAGATGTCGGTTTTAGAGTTACTACGAGGTCGTGATGTTATTGCTGTTTCAGGAATTTCTTGAAAAGTGTGGTTTTTATTTCTTTTCTGAACGTCCTATAGTCTGGAGTGGTCATCAGAAGGTTGGAGATCTGGTTATCCAGCCTTGCGGCTTGGGTGGCTAGGAGGCCGTCGTGTAGTTTTTTTCTTTTTACTTCTTTGATTGGGGGGGGTATGAATGGGGAGTGTGTTTTTCTGTGTCTGGTAGTGGGTGCTTGGATGAGGCGATTGTTCAGGTATGATGGGCTGTCTCCGTGTAGGGTTTTAAATAGTATGCAGTAGAATTTGAATTGGATTCTTTCTTGGATTGGAAGCCAATGTGAGTTGATGAAGGCTTCAGTGATGTGGTCGTGTTTTCTCAATGAATAGATGAGTCTCAAAGCTGTATTTTGGATTGTTTGGAGTTGTTTAATCGTGGTTACAGGGCAGGGAAGGAAGAGGATGTTGCAGTAGTCCAATATACCTAGTATTAGTGATTGTACTATAAGTTGGAATTGTGTTCTTTCAAAGAATTTTCGGACTTGTCTCAGATTTCTCATGACAGCGAATGATTTCTGAATTGTTTTGTTTATTTGCGGTTGCATAGTGCAGCATCTGTCTATGGTCATGCCAAGTAGTTTAATGGTGGTTTGGACTGGGTATTTGATTGCGTTTATTTCTAAATTGGTTGTGGTTTGGACCTTGTCATTTTCGAGAAGGATGAATTTGGTTTTGTCTTGGTTGAGTTTAAGTTTGTGTTTTTCCATCCAGGTTGTGACTGTTTCAAGTGTTTGGTGAAGTTTGACTGTCATGGTCGGTTTAGAGTGGTCAAATGGGATGAGGATGGTGATGTCATCAGCATAACTATAGGTGGTTATGCCCAAATTGTCCAGATGCGTTCCTAGGGAAGCGGTGTAGAGATTGAAGAGGGTAGGGGATAGTGGAGATCCTTGTGGTACGCCGCAGGGGTTTGACCAGGATTCTGACTTTTCTTTGTTTGATTTTACACTGTAAGTTCTGAGTTTTAGGAATCCTTCAAACCATGAGTATACTTTATCTGAGATGCCTATTGCGTCTAAGATCTGTAGAAGGATGTTGTGATCCACTAAGTCGAATGCTGCAGTAAGGTCCAGTTGTATGAGAAGCATTTTTTTCCCTGTACTAAGGTGTTGTCTGACGGTATCCATAAGGGAGCTTAGTAGTGTCTCTGTACTGAAGTTTGTTCTGAAGCCAGATTGCGTGGGGTGGAGTAGGTTGTGGTCATCTATGTAATTGGAGAGGAGTTTGGCTACTAGGCCTTCTATAATTTTGACATATAGCGGAATTGAGGCTATAGGTCTAAAGTTGGATGGTTGGTTTTGTGGTGCTTTTGGGTCTTTTTGGATTGGGGTGATGATGATTTCGCTGAGGTCAGCAGGGAATGTGCCTTCTGTGAGCGTGAATTGAATCCATTGTAGAATTATGGTGCGGAATTTTACACTAGAGGTGGTAAGGAGATATGAGGGGCAATGGTTGAGGTCACAGGAGGCATGGCTGTATTTTTTGTAGAATTTGTTGAATTCTGACCATTGTATGTTGGGGAATTGAGTCCAAATTCTGTCTGCTGCGGTTGCCTCTTTTCCTGTAGAGTGGATTGTGATTGCGTTTTGATGGGGTGGGTTGAGGATGAGAGTGGCTCTGGTGTTGGTAATTTTGTTCTTGAAGTGTTCTGCTAAGAGGGTGGGTGATGGTGGAGGGGTGTTCGTGGTGGTAGTATATGGTTTGGTGTCTGTTAATTCTTTCAGGATTTGGAATATTTTTTTGGAGTCTTGGATTTCCGTGCCTATGAGATTAGTGTAGTGGTTTTTCCTCTTTTCCCTTAGTAGATTTTTGTATTGTTTGTTGATTTTTTTCCAGTCGGTTTTTGTTTGATCTTGGTTCTTTTTCCTCCATTTTCTTTCTAATCTTCTACATTGTCTTTTGAGTTGGAGTAGTTCATTATCGAACCATTGGTCTGATTTCCTGCTGGTTCTGGTTTTGGTTTGTAGGGGGGCCAGATCATCAAGGATGTTAGTGGATATCTTTTTCCAGTGGGAGATGAAGTTTTTTGGGTCGCAGTTTTGGATGGTTTCATCTACATTTGACCAAAAAATGGTTGGATCGATATGTTTGCGTGTGGTATATGTGGTTTTTTTTGATTGTGGTGTGTGTTCGGTCTTAGACCAACTGATGTTGAAGTTGTATGTGTAGTGGTCTGACCATATGGATGGGGACCATGTTCCGTTAGTAGTTTGGATTGCTGGATTAGATGGTTGGAGAGACATGAATGCAGCAATGTCTAGTTGATGACCTTTTTCATGGGTGGTTTGTGGGTTTAGGATCTGGAAGGATAAGGCTTTGAGGAAGGATAGGCAGTTATTTGCTGGTGTGGAAGTTGTGTCTTCTAGGTGTAGGTTTAGGTCTCCTAGGATGAGGTTATATTCTGCTGTTAATGAGTTTTGGTAGATGAAGTTTTCAAATTCAGGTCTCACTGTGGTCCAGTTTCCTGGTGTTATGTAGCAGAGTAAGCAGTTTAGTGAGTTTTGTAGTGTTGGGTTTGTGAGTTGACACGCTAGGAAATCCATTTGCGGAGTGGATGTTTTTTCAAGTACGTTTAGAGTTAGGGAGTTCTTGATTATTATTGCTAGTCCTCCTCCTCTTTTTTTTTCTCTGCAGGTTACTGTTATTTTGTATCCTGGCGGACATACTTCTTTTATTCTAGGGTCTGTGTCTGAGGTTAACCAGGTTTCAGTGAGGAATAGGCAGTCAAGTTTTTCTGTTTTTATCCAATTTTTTATGTTTTCTGTTTTGGGTCCTAGTGCTCTGATGTTAACATAGGCACATGTAAGGGAGGTTGTGTCGGTCTGGGGAATGTAGGTTGTTTCCGGGTATATGAGTGTTGAGGGAGTTGGATGTGATTTTGTTTTCGGGAGTGTTGATCTTCTTCTCCAGGTAACAGTAATGGATTGTTGAGTGCTGGTGTGGTGGTTCGAGTTTCTTGATGTGATTATTCTTCTGTTGGGAAGTTGGAAGTTGGTTGTACTGGAGGATGCGGTTGTGGTGGGTAAGTTGTTTGCTGCTGCTTTCCAACTAGAAATGAGGAGGATTATCAAAAGGGTGGCTAGTGTGTGTGTATGCAGGGAGAGCTTCATTTTTGATGTCTGGTTCGGAGTGTTTGAATTAGTGGAGGTGTCGCTGTGGTTACGGGGGGCGGAGCAGGGTTCCCACGCGGCCCGAGGTCGCCTGTGTTGCTGAAGCAGTGGGGCTGCTTTTGAATTAGAAGAGGTGTCGCTGTGGTTTCGGGGGGCGGAGCAGGGCTCCCACGCGGCCCGAGGTCGGCTGTGTTGCTGAAGCAGCTCCCGGTGGCAGAGGAGCTGCTTTTAAGTTAAAGAGGTGTCGCTGTGTTTTTCGGGGGCGGAGTAGGGCTCCCACGCGGCCCGAGGTCGGCTGTGTTGCTGAAGCAGCTCCCGGTGGCAGAGGAGCTGCTTTTAAGTTAAAGAGGTGTCGCTGTGTTTTTCGGGGGCGGAGCAGGGCTCCTACGCGGCCCGAGGTCGGCTGTGTTGCTGAAGCAGCTCCCGGTGGCAGAGGAGCTGCTTTTAAGTTAAAGAGGTGTCGCTGTGTTTTTCGGGGGCGGAGCAGGGCTCCCACGCGGCCCGAGGTCGGCTGTGTTGCTGAAGCAGCTCCCGGTGGCAGAGGAGCTGCTTTTAAGTTAAAGAGGTGTCGCTGTGTTTTTCGGGGGCGGAGCAGGGCTCCCACGCGGCCCGAGGTCGGCTGTGTTGCTGAGGCAGCTCCCGGTGGCAGAGGAGCTGCTTTTAAGTTAAAGAGGTGTCGCTGTGTTTTTCGGGGGCGGAGCAGGGCTCCCACGCGGCCCGAGGTCGGCTGTGTTGCTGAAGCAGCTCCCGGTGGCAGAGGAGCTGCTTTTAAGTTAAAGAGGTGTCGCTGTGTTTTTCGGGGGCGGAGCAGGGCTCCCACGCGGCCCGAGGTCGGCTGTGTTGCTGAAGCAGCTCCCGGTGGCAGAGGAGCTGCTTTTAAGTTAAAGAGGTGTCGCTGTGTTTTTCGGGGGCGGAGCAGGGCTCCCACGCGGCCCGAGGTCGGCTGTGTTGCTGAGGCAGCTCCCGGTGGCAGAGGAGCTGCTTTTAAGTTAAAGAGGTGTCGCTGTGTTTTTCGGGGGCGGAGCAGGGCTCCCACGCGGCCCGAGGTCGGCTGTGTTGCTGAAGCAGCTCCCGGTGGCAGAGGAGCTGCTTTTAAGTTAAAGAGGTGTCGCTGTGTTTTTCGGGGGCGGAGCAGGGCTCCCACGCGGCCCGAGGTCGGCTGTGTTGCTGAAGCAGCTCCCGGTGGCAGAGGAGCTGCTTTTAAGTTAAAGAGGTGTCGCTGTGTTTTTCGGGGGCGGAGCAGGGCTCCCACGCGGCCCGAGGTCGGCTGTGTTGCTGAAGCAGCTCCCGGTGGCAGAGGAGCTGCTTTTAAGTTAAAGAGGTGTCGCTGTGTTTTTCGGGGGCGGAGCAGGGCTCCCACGCGGCCCGAGGTCGGCTGTGTTGCTGAAGCAGCTCCCGGTGGCAGAGGAGCTGCTTTTAAGTTAAAGAGGTGTCGCTGTGTTTTTCGGGGGCGGAGCAGGGCTCCCACGCGGCCCGAGGTCGGCTGTGTTGCTGAAGCAGCTCCCGGTGGCAGAGGAGCTGCTTTTAAGTTAAAGAGGTGTCGCTGTGTTTTTCGGGGGCGGAGCAGGGCTCCCACGCGGCCCGAGGTCGGCTGTGTTGCTGAAGCAGCTCCCGGTGGCAGAGGAGCTGCTTTTAAGTTAAAGAGGTGTCGCTGTGTTTTTCGGGGGCGGAGCAGGGCTCCCACGCGGCCCGAGGTCGGCTGTGCGGGGTGGGGTTAGGGGGTCGCCGTGGCCAGGAGGATTTGGGCTCCCTCCTGGCCCGATATTGTCGGGGAGTCGGCGGTCCTTCGGGGTGGGGGTGCGAGTGGTCCTGCCGAGGGGAGAAGAATCGGACGTCGAGGGGGGGCATCAGGCTTTCAGGATGGGGACAGGACTTCAAGGGGGGACAGGCAGACCTTCAAGGGGGACAGGCAGACCTTCAAGGGGGACAGGCAGACCTTCAAGGGGGACAGGCAGACCTTCAAGGGGGGACAGGACTTCAAGGGGGGACAGGACTTCAAGGGGGACAGGCAGACCGAAGGGAGTGAAAAAGCTATAAAATAAACCCACTAGCGTGTCAATGTGTTGAGAGGAAGAGGTGGTCTGGGAAATTCTGCTGAGAAAACTCCGGGTCGGGACAGCGCACGGAGAAGCGGGGCAGTGCACGGAAAGTCATGGCAGGTGAACGGAGAGTCGGGACAGCGCATGGAGAGGCGGGGCAGTGCACGGAAAGTCAGGGCGGGTGAACGGTGAGTCGGGGCAACCAGAGGAGAGTCGGGGAGGGCGAAAGGAGAGTCGGGGTGGCCAGAGGAGAGTCGGGGAGAGCGAAAGGAGAGTCGGGGTGGCCAGAGGAGAGTCGGGCAGCATGCGCGGTATACCCATGAGCGCTGTATACAAAAGTTTCCGTACATACAAGTGTGGTTTCTGCGCGCTATACCCGTGTGCGCATTTTACACGGGTGCGCGTTATATCCGCGAAAATACGGTACCTTTGGCAGAAAGGAAGGAACAGGCCTCAACACGACCTTCTCCTTAGAAAACTCGAGAAAGGGAGACCTACAAGAGAGAGCCTGCAGCTCTAAAACATGCCTAGCAGAAGTAATAACCACCAAGAAGACCACCTTAAGAGTAAGGTCCTTCAACGAGCAGGCACCCAAAGGTTCAAATGGGGGGTGCACAAGCCCGGACAGGACCAGATTCAAATTCCAAGTGGGAACGGACGGTAGCATGGGAGGCTTGAGCAACTTGGCCACCTGCAAGAAGCGAACGACAGCAAGAATGGCAGTCAGACGCTGACCCCGTAATAACCCATGAAAGGCTGAAAAGGGCCGCAAGCTGAACCCGGAGAGAAGACCAAGCCAGACCCCGGTCCAGGCCATCCTGAAAGAACTCTAAGATGTTAGACAGAGAAGCGTGAAATGTGACCTCGCGCCGTACACCACTCCTCAAACATAAACCAAACTCGCACATAAGCCCGAGAGGTGGAAAGTCTGCAGGATCCCAAGAAAGTGGAGATCATTTTATCTGAATACCCCTTCTTACATAGGCGTTCCCTTTCAAGAGCCAAGCCGTAAGATAAAAGGGACCCGGATCGAAAATGGGAATGGGGCCCTGAGATAGAAGATCGAGCAAAAGGGGCAGAGGAACATAAGAACATAAGCAATGCCTCCGCTGGGTCAGACCTGAGGTCCATTGTGCCCAGCAGTCCAGTAATCCTCTATCTATACCCCTCGATCCCCTTTTCCAGCAGGAAACTGTCCAATCCTTTCTTGAACCCCAGTACCGTACTCTGCCCTATTACATCCTCTGGAAGCGCATTCCAGGTGTCCACCACACATTGGGTAAAGAAGAACTTCCTAGCATTCGTTTTGAATCTGTCACCTTTCAAATTTTCCGAATGCCCTCTTGTCCTTTTATTTTTCGAAAGTTTGAAGAATCTGTCCCTCTCTACTCTCTCTATGTCCTTCATGATCTTGTAAGTCTCTATCATATCCCCTCTAAGTCTCCTCTTCTCCAGGGAAAAGAGTCCCAGTTTCTCCAATCTTTCAGCGTATGAAAGGTTTTCCATACCTTTTATCAGACGTGTTGCTCTCCTCTGAGCCCTCTCGAGTAACGCCATATCCTTCTTAAGGTACAGCGTCCAATATTGGACGTAGTACTCCAGATGCGGACGCACCATCGCCCGATACAATGGCAGGATAACTTCTTTCGTTCTGGTAGTAATACCCTTCTTGATTATACCTAGTATTCTATTCGCTCTCTTAGCGGCCGCTGCACACTGTGCCGTCGGCTTCATTGTCATGTCCACCATTACCCCAAGTCCCTTTCTTGGGTACTCTCATTCAATAACATCCCTCCCATCGTATAGTTGTACCTTGGGTTTCTGCTTCCCACATGTAATACTTTACATTTCTCAACGTTAAACTTCATCTGCAATCTCGTCGCCCATTCCCCTAGTTTGTTCAAGTCCCTTTGCAATTCTTCGCAGTCCTCTTTAGTCTAAGCTCCACTGAATAGTTTGGTGTCATCCGCAAATTTTATTATCTCACACTTCGTCCCTGTTTCTAGATCATTTATGAATATATTAAATAGCAGAAGAGGATCCGATACTAGATGCCGCACCAGATCCGCATACTACGGGCATCTGGGCCAAACCGGAGCCACCAGAACCACCAGGGCCGGATGATAAACAATGCAGAGAAGAACTCTGCCCACTAATGGCCACGGAGGGAACACATACAACAGCCCCTCCATTGGCCATTGTTGACCCTTGGCCTGACCTACTCTGCGATGACTGAAGGAAACGGGGTGTTTTGGCATTGACCCCTGTGGCCATCAGGCCCATGAAGGGCTGAACCCCAAGTCTGCACGATCAACTGAAAGGCCACGTGGCTTAGACACCACCCTCCGGGATCTAACACGTGATGACTTAGGAAGTCCGCTTGAACATTGTCCACTCCGGCTATGTGGGAGGCCGAGATGTCCTGAAGATGCGACTCTGTCCAGAGCATGAGCAGAGCCGCCTCCTATGCCACCTGAGTGCTTTTGGTGCCCCGACGATTGACGTAGGCCACCGCCGTGGCATTGTCTGACAAAACCCGGACCAACTTGCCCGTCAAGAAAGAGTGCAAGGCTAGCAGTGCCAGACGGATGGCTCTGGTCTCCAGAACATTGATCGACCAGGATGCCTCCTCTGTGGACCAGGTTCCCTGAGCTGAGTGACCTAGACACTGTGCTCCCCAACCGAGAAAACTGGCATCCGTGAGAAGCACCGTCCAGTGTGGCTGATCCAGGCTCATCCCTTGAACAAGATGAAAGGCCTGGAGCCACCAATGAAAACTGCAGCGAGCCAAGCCCCGCAGAGGAACAGGGTCATCTAGACTGAGGCTCTGGGGCAACCACCTCTGAGGCAGAGCATACTGAAGAGGACACATGACCACCTCACCACGTCAAGAGAAGCCGCCATTGACCCCAAGACTTGGAGGAAATCCTGCACCTGAGGACACTAGAATGCCATAAGCAAGCAAATCTGAGATGGTAATGTGCTTACCCGGGCCTCTGGGAGGAAGACCTTCCCCAAGGAGGTGTTGAACACAACCCCAAGATATTCCAGGCGCTGCAAGGGGGCCAACCAGCTCTTGGCAAGGTTGACAACCCATCCCAGGAGGAGGGGACGTGAAAATAGTAGTGGGGGGCCTCAGAGGGTGAGGGGGGCACAACTTCCCCTGAAACCCCCTGGGCCTGAAAATAAGCTCTTCATAAATTAAAAAATAAATCAGGGGAAAAGCCCCCCGGGACCACCTGCCCAAGCAGGAGTCCCAGCAGAAACCTGCCCCTGTTTTCCAAGACAGGGGGAAGGTCACCTGAGGTGGCAGAGCAAATGGAGGGTTTACTGTGCAAAAATGGCAAAGTTTTCGCCAAAAATAAACCCTCCAGGGCCTGTAGCGGCTGGGAAGCTGAGAAGCTAAAGCAGGCAAAGTCGACATCAGCTGAGTCAAAAAACAGCTGATAAGAAATCCCCAGCTGCACCGACGGCAGCTGAAGAAATCCCTCCATGGGCAGCAGGGGAAGCCAAGGCTTCCCTGCACACCGCTGCCAGTTCGCGAGACACTAGCAGTGGGGAGCCCTGGATGCTGGCACCCGCTGCTGACGAGGCTCCTCCACTGCATTGGCCCGAACAGCTGTTTTCAGGCCGACTGCAAGTGCCTCGCTTCTAGACCAAATTGTGCACCTCTTCCCCTGAGAAGTGCTCAATTGGTCCATACGCAACCTAGCTAGAAGAAAAGTGCCGGTTAGTTGAAAAATACTGTAATTTACAGCAAATTTAAAAGGAAAGCAACCCTTCAGACCGGCACTACCTCAGGATTTTTTTTTCCCCCACAGAACAGACTCCACTGGCTTTCTAAACAATATGCCTTACCACCAGGGGGTAAGGCTTACTGTTGAGGCGCCTCTAGAAAAATGTTGGGGAGGGAGGGAGGGACCCAGCTCGCGACCCGCCGGGTTTGACACCCTTGAGGTCGGACAGACCCCCAAACAGGGTTCACCCAAGCTCAGACCGGCAACAAAAAGAGACGAAAATTCCTAAACAAATTCTAACAGCCCTACCAAGAGAGATGGGTTCAGTTCACCACACCTGCTGGAGACTGAGAGAAGACTGAAGTAATTAGGGAGGGGTCACATGATATGTATAGTTCCAAAAGTTTTGTCTCAGTCTCCACCTGCTGGTCATGATGAGATATATACCCACTTGTAAGATTAACTTATGCTGGTCTGCAGAAAAAGCAGGTCCAAATCTCTCTACTTTTTTTTCTATGTGCAATAAAGCAAAGCTGTCTATGTAAATTAAAGTTTTGGATCCCTGATCCAAAGGAATGTGAAGGGTCACATAAGGTATTTTAGATCACTGTGAGGGACTTCCTTAGGAGAGATTTGTTCAGTACTGTGTTGGGGTGGGGGTGGGGGGTGGAGTTTAGGGAAAGGGCATACCAGGAAAAATGTGGCAGCAAACATGATTCCCATGGGTAAAACATATTATCCCATACATACCTTCCTCCAGTCATAAGAACATAAGAAATGCTATTCTGGGACAGACCGAAAGTCCATCAAGCCCAATATCCTGTTTCCAACAGTGGTTAACCCAGGTCACAAGTACCTAACTACCGTATTTTCACGCAAATAACACGCACCCGTATAAAACGCGCACACGTGTATAGCGCGCAGAAATCACGATGATAAGCACAAAAACTTTGGTATAACGCGCTCACGATTATACCGCGCATGCTGCCCGACTCTCCGTTCACCCCCCTGACTTCCGTGCACTGCCCCGCCTCTCCGTGCGCTGTCCCGACTCTCCGTTCACCCCCCCTGACTTCCGTGCACTGCCCCGCCTCTCCGTGCGCTGTCCCGACTCTCCGTTCACCCCCCCCTGACTTCCATGCACTGCCCTGACTTTCCGTGCGCTGTCCCGACTCTCCGTTCACCCCCTCTGACTTCCGTGCACTGCCCTGACTTTCCGTGCGCTGTCCCGACTCTCCGTTCACCCCCCTGACTTCCGTGCACTGCCCCGCCTCTCCGTGCGCTGTCCCGACTCTCCGTTCACCCCCCCCCCGGCAGGACCATTCGCACCCCCACCCCGAAGGACCGCCGACTCCCCGACAATATCGGGCCAGGAGGGAGCCCAAACCCTCCTGGCCACGGCGACCCCCTACCCCCACCCCGCACTACATTACGGGCAGGAGGGATCCCAGGCCCTCCTGCCCTCGACGCAAACCCCCCTCCCCCCCAACGACCGCCCCCCCCAAGAACCTCCGACCGCTCCCCCAGCCGACCCGCGACCCCCCCTGGCGACCCCCACGACCCCCCCACCCCCCTTCCCCGTACCTTTGGTAGTTGGGCCAGAAGGGAGCCCAAACCCTCCTGGCCACGGCGACCCCCTAACCCCACCCCGCACTACATTACGGGCAGGAGGGATCCCAGGCCCTCCTGCCCTCGACGCAAACCCCCCTCCTCCCCAACGACCGCCCCCCCCAAGAACCTCCGACCGCTCCCCCAGCCGACCCGCGACCCCCCTGGCGACCCCCACGACCCCCCCACCCCCCTTTCCCGTACCTTTGGTAGTTGGCCGGACAGACGGGAGCCAAACCCGCCTGTCCGGCAGGCAGCCAACGAAGGAATGAGGCCGGATTGGCCCATCCGTCCTAAAGCTCCGCCTACTGGTGGGGCCTAAGGCGCGTGGGCCAATCAGAATAGGCCCTGGAGCCTTAGGTCCCACCTGGGGGCGCGGCCTGAGGCACATGGGCCCAACCCGACCATGTGCCTCAGGCCGCGCCCCCAGGTGGGACCTAAGGCTCCAGGGCCTATTCTGATTGGCCCACGCGCCTTAGGCCCCACCTGTAGGCGGAGCTTTAGGACGGATGGGCCAATCCGGCCTCATTCCTTCGTTGGCTGCCTGCCGGACAGGCGGGTTTGGCTCCCGTCTGTCCGGCCAACTTCCAAAGGTACGGGGAAGGGGGGGGGGGGGGTCGTGGGGGTCGGCCAGGGGGTCGCGGGTCGGCTGGGGGGGCGGTCGGAGGTTCTTGGGGGGGGACGGTCGTTGGGGGGGAGGGGGGTTTGCGTCGAGGGCAGGAGGGCCTGGGATCCCTCCTGCCCGTAATGTAGTGCGGGGTGGGGTTAGGGGGTCGCCGTGGCCAGGAGGGTTTGGGCTCCCTTCTGGCCCGATATTGTCGGGAAGTCGGCGGTCCTTCGGGGTGGGGGTGCGAGTGGTCCTGCCGGGGGGGGGGGGATGTATCGGACGTCGGGGAGTCGGCCGGGCAAGAGGGCTTGGGCTCCCTCTTGCTCCGATCGTGGATGCGGGTGCGGGTGGGAGCGCGTGCGAGTGGTCGTTCGGGGTGGGGGTGCGAGTGGTCCTGCTGGGGGGGTGAATCGGGCGTCGGGCGGGGTGGGAACTATGTTTGAAAACTTTCGTATACCGCGCTCACACATATAACGCGCGAGGGGTATGCGCGGTAGGTAAAAACGCGTATAACGCGCGCGTTATATGCGTGAAAATACGGTAGATCCAAAGTAGTAAACAGATTTTATGCTGCCTATCCTAGAAATAAGCAGTGGATTTCCCCAAGTCATCTCAATAATTGCCTATGGACTTCTCTTTTAGGAAATTATCCAAACCTTTTTTAAACCCTGCTAAGCTAACTGATTTCACCACTTTCTCTGGCAATGAATTCTAGAGTTTAATGAAAGTTGTGTGAAGAAATATTTTCTTTGATTTGTTTTAGTAGCTTCATTGAATGCTTTGATTTGTTTTAGTAGCTTCATTGAATGCTTCCTAGTCCTAGTATTTTTGGAAACAGAGAACAAGCGATTTTCACTCCACTTATTATTTTATGGACCTCTAGCATATCACCCCTGAGCCATCTCCTCTCTGAGCTGAAGAGATGTAACTGCTTTAGCCTTTCCTCATAGGGAAGTCGCCTCATCCCTTTTATCATTTCAGTCATCCTTCTCTGTACCTTTTCTAATTCTGCTATATCTTTTTTTGAGATATGGCAACCAGAACTGCACATAGTATTTGAGATGTGGCTGTACCATAGAGCAATACAAGGGCATTATCTTTGTTTTCTATTCCTTTCCTGATAATTCCTAGCATTCTATTTGCTTTCTTAGCTGCCGCCACACATTGAGCTGAGAGTTTCAACTTATTCTCAACAATGACATCTACACCCTTTTCCTGGGCAGTGACTCCTAACACAGAACCCAGCATCACATAGCTATTCAGGCTCCTCTTTCCCACATGCATCACTTTGCACTTGTTCACATTAAAAGTTATCTGCCATTTTGACACCGTCTCGCAGAGAAAATGAGATAGGGGTGTGCATATGGCAAATTCCCTTCCATTTATCCTTGCTCCCCTTACCTCTTATTTTACCCTTTTCCCTTCCCATCTCTTCTTAATACTCCTTCATCCCTTCTCTTCCTCTCATATCCATTTTATTCCCCCAGTCTCACAGCAGAGTGCACTAGCACACATGTGGTCATACTGAATTACTATCGTGTTTCCCCGAAAATAAGAGTATCATTAATTTTGAGCCCAAAAAACACACTAGATCTTATTTTCTTCATGTACAATGATCATCTCTCCCTTCCTCTCCTCTACCCCAATTCTTCCTCTTTCCTTTCTCTCCCCCACATTTGCAGCATCTTTCCTCCCCTCTCACCCATCCCCTTGTGCCTTTGCTCTGCAGCATTTTTCTATCCCTCCCTCCCATCCTCCTGTGCAGCAGAACCCTTGCACTGTGCACAGAATCTTTCTAGAACCTCCCTCCCATCCCTCGTGCAGCAGAACCCTTGCCCAGCTTCTATCCCTCCCTTCCGTGCAGAACCCTTGAGCAGCCTGCCCCCGCCACGCAGCCAAATCCCCGCTGACCCTCCCATTCTTCTATCTCTCCCTCCCATCCAAACCCTGTTGACCGCGAAACCTACATACCTCCCTGCAAAGAGCAGCATCGGCAGCACTCTAAACAGGCTGCTTTGCAGCCTTCTCCCACAGGATCCTTCCATGTGTTGTGTTGCTGATGACATCATCTGTGATGCAGCAGAGGCGATGCCCCGGCAGGAGAAGGCCGTGAAGCAGCCTATTTAGAGTGCTAACGCTGCTTTTTGTAGGTCTTGCAGTCGGCGAGGCTTGGATGGGAGAGATGAAAAGATGGGAGGGTCATTAGGGGTTCGGCTGCGTGGCGGGGGTTGAGGCAGGGGGAAGTGCTGCTGCCAGCAAATCCAGGGACCAGGGCTTATTTTTGGGGTAAAGCTTATATTAAGACCTACCCCAAAAATTATGCAAGGGCTTATTTTTGGAATAACACACACCTTAGTTTTACAGTCCTAGAGTGGGATGCACCTGCACACTTACACTCTAGGCCTGCAGTCAGGAGGAAAAAGCACTCACACCTGCAGGACACAGTGTAGAGAGATGAGCGGGGACAGAAATCAAACCCGTCCCCAGTAGAATCAAACCCATTCATCCCCGCTAGGAGTCAAACCTGTCTCCGCCCATCCCTGCTGGAATCAAATCCGTTCCCGTCCGTCCCTATAAACTTCAGAAGTAGTTATTTCATTTAATTATGCTACTGAATTAAAGGCTCTGGTAGAGACCCATTTACAAATAAGCAAAGGCACTTTATTAATTTGGAAATATTAATTGGGAAGAATACACAGTTTGTAAACGGGTTTCTACCAGAGCCTCTAACGTAAATATAAAATATAAATACTCAGCTGATGAGGACCCCTGAGCTGTCAGCTGAGGACTTCCTGCAGAGGAAGTCCTCAGCTGACAGCTTGGGGGTCCTCATCAGCTGAGTATTGGCCGGGGTTCCCTTCTGTCAAGTTTGGCAGGCAGCAGTAGAGTCCCTGAGTCACAGATGCTGGCACCTCAGTGGCTCATGGATGCTGCCAGCGACTGCTGTGCTTGGTGGAGGGGAGTTCTGGTCGTCTCTAGAGGAGGTCCTCTGCTGGCGGTGCTTGGGGATCCCCAACAGCCACAGCAAGGGTCAGCAAATACTTCAACATTGTAGAAATAAAAACAGAAATGCATCTCCTTTTCTTTTGAACACAATACAAAGACATCTGCTACATACATTTCCCAAAGCTAACATATTTTAGTCAATAAATTCCGTTTTTTATCTTTGTTGTCTGGAGACTTATTTTTCTATCAAGGAGGCTACACTGGAAACTGGAATAAAACTGCAATGTCCAGTTATGCTGCAAAATTTACTGCGATGTCCAGTTATGCTGCCAAATGCACTTAGAAGCTGCCTAATGCTTTTATGGAATCTGAGACTTAAATTTACAGCTATGCTGTACCATGATTGTTTAGTTGGGAAGATATTTTCTTTTCTTTTTTTTTGTCTCAGCATTTTAATTATTATTTTGGCTTGGCAATGTATCCCTAAACAGAGAATGGAACAGAAGAATTTTTTTTGGACGTAAAAACTACCTTTCTTACCATCTCTTCTCCCCTCCAAAACGAGAGTACCGAATATCCTCCTGGTGAATGGACATTATCATAAAGCCTGCAGGGAGAGAAGAGGCTGGCACTCCAAGCACACATTCATCAATCCGTCTCCAGTCACTGCATGCAAATCTAGTCAAACAAGCAGTGTAGGGAACACTAGTGGAACCCTCGACTCTGCAGAGGTGCCCAAAGCAGAGTAACGCTACACGCCAGCCTTGAGTGAGGCCCTGGAAGAGGATTGCTTTTTAACAGCCTTTAGGCATCATCTGTTCTCTGTGGATATGTTAGGGGTGTGAATCTTCTTTTTTTTTTCTTCTGTGCTTCTGACACAAAGCCTTCCCTTCAATGTCGGCTCTGACATCGGGGGAAGACTTCTGGATCGTGTGGCGTGCTGCAGGCAGGAAAAGAAGACTAGTGTCTTGGCTCAAGCTACCTCCAACCCCACAGGATCTCCGTGACCCGAAGACATTTTAAACTCCTGAAAGTCCAAGATCTGGTTCCACTTTTTTCTTCCACAACACTTGACTGTCGTCGCATCAAGGTCCACTTCTGTGGGAGGCAGGACTGCCCTTGTGGCATAGACCACCCCACAGTGTTCTTCGTTTTTAACATATTTATCAATGATTTAGAGATGGGAATAACTAGTGAGAATTAAATTTGATGACACAAAGTTGTTCAAATTATAAGAGGACTGTGAAAAATTGCAAGATGACCTTGTGATATTGGGCGTCAAAATGACAGATTTCATTTAACATGAGCAAGTGCAAAGTGATGCAAGTGGAAAAAAGGAACACAAATTATAGTTACATGATTCAGGTGTTACCTCCCAGGATAAGGAACTAAATGTCATTGTTGAGGATACATTGAAACCCTCTGCTTTGTGTGTGGCGGCAGCTAAGAAATCAAATAAATATTAGGAATTATCAGGAAAGGAATGGAAAACAAAGATGAAAATGTTATAATGCCCTTGTATTTGAATACAGCAATGTTACTTACCGTAACAGTTGTTATCCAGGGACAGCAGGCAGCTATTCTCACTAGTGGGTGATGTCATCCGACAGAGCCCCGATACGGACATCTTGAAAGCATGTCTTGCTTGAAGAAACTTAGAAGTTTCGAGATGCCCGCACCGCGCATGCGCCAGTGCCTTCCCGCCCGATGTACCGGGCGTGTCTCCTCAGTTCAGGTAGCTAGCCTGAGAAGCCAACCCAGGGGAGGTGGGTGGGACGTGAGAATAGCTGCCTGCTGTCCCTGGATAACAACTGTTACGGTAAGTAACATTGCTTTATCCCAGGACAAGCAGGCAGGTATTCTCACTAGTGGGTGACCTCCAAGCTAACCCCAATGGGATGGTGGGAGAGTTGGCAACTTAAGAAAACAAATTTTGTAATACAGTTTGGCCAAACTGTCCATCCCGTCTGGAGAAAGTATCCAGACAATAATGAGAGGTGAAGGTATGAACCGAGGACCAAGTGGCAGCCTTACAAATCTCCTCAATCGGTGTCGATCTGAGGAAGGCTACAGAGGCTGCCATTGCTCTGACCTTGTGGGCTGTGACCTTACAGGGAAGGGATAATCCAGCCTGGGCATAGCAGGAAGAGATACAAGCCGCCATCCAGTTAGAGATGGTGCGCTTCGATACAGGTCGTCCCAACTTGTTTGGATCAAAGGAGACGAAAAGTTGAGGTGCAGTTCTGTGTGGCTTTGTGCGATCCAAGTAGAAAGCCAGAGCACGTTTACAGTCCAGAGTGTGCAAAGCAGATTCCCCAGGATGAGAATGAGGCTTTGGAAAAAACACTGGAAGCACGATGGATTGATTGATGTGAAATTCAGAGACCACTTTAGGTAAGAATTTTGGATGAGCACGGAGAACCACCTTGTCATGATGGAATACAGTGAAGGGTGGATCTGCCACTAGGGCCTGAAGCTCACTGACTCGGCGAGCTGACGTGAGGGCCACCAGGAAAACCACCTTCCAGGTGAGATACTTAAGAGGAGCCGTTTTGAGAGGTTCAAACGGAGGTTTCATAAGATGAGACAGGACAACATTGAGATCCCAAACCACAGGAGGAGGTTTGATAGGAGGATTGACATGAAAAAGTCCTTTCATAAATTTGGAAACCACAGGATGAGCAGACAAAGGTTTCCCCTGTAGAGGCTGATGGAAAGCCGCAATAGCACTCAGGTGGACTCGTATAGAGGTAGACTTGAGACCAGACTGGGACAGGTGTAGAAGATAGTCCAATACAGACGATAGAGAAGCTTTTTGAGGTTCTGTAGCATTGGAAATACACCAGGTCGAGAATCTCGTCCATTTTTGGGAATAGCATTGTCGAGTAGCAGGCTTCCTGGAAGCCTCCAAGACCTCCCTCACAGCTTGAGAGAACTGGTGAGGGGTTATGTTGAAAGGAACCAAGCTGTCAGGTGGAGAGACTGCAGGTTGGGATGAAGCAGTGAACCTTGATGTTGAGTAAGCAGCGAAGGAAACACTGGAAGAAGAATTGGCTCCCTGCTGCTGAGTTGAAGTAGAAGGGAGAACCAAGGTTGTCTGGGCCACCGAGGCGCAATCAGGATCATGGTGGCACGGTCTGATCTTAACTTGACCAGAGTCTTCTGAATGAGAGGAAAGGGAGGAAACACATAAAGGAAGCGATTCCCCCACTCCAGTAGAAAGGCGTCTGCCTCGAGGCGGAGAGGAGTGTAGATCCTGGAGCAAAACTGAGGCAGTTTGAAGTTGTGGGGGGCTGCAAAGAGGTCTATCTGAGGTGTCCCCCATTGTGCAAATATCTGATGAAGGGGTTTGGAATTGAGTGTCCATTCGTGAGGTTGAAGAAGACGGCTCAATTTGTCTGCCAAGACATTGTCTTTCCCCTGAATGTAGACAGCCCTGAGGAAGGTGTTGTGGCGGACCGCCCAATCCCAGACTCGAAGAGCTTCCTGGCAAAGGGAGGCCGAGCCCGTGCCCCCTTGCTTGTTTACATAATACATGGCAACCTGATTGTCGGTGCGAATTAGGACCACCATGTCGTGAAGCAGATGTTGAAAAGCCTGAAGAGCATTGAAGATGGCTCTGAGCTCCAGAAGATTGATTTGATGGAGTCGTTCCGCACTGGTCCAGAACCCCTGAGTGCGAAGACCATCCAGATGAGCTCCCCATGCATAGTTCGATGAATCGGTCGTGAGAACCTTCTGATGGGGAGGAGAGTGAAACAGCAAACCTCTGGATAGATTCGAAGAGGTCATCCACCAAAGAAGAGACTGCCGTAGAGCAGGAGTGACTACAATGTGGCGGGACAATGGGTCGGAGACCTGAGTCCACTGAGATGCCAAGGTCCATTGAGGAATTCTGAGATGTAGTCTGGCAAAAGGCGTCACATGAACTGTGGATGCCATGTGACCCAAGAGGACCATCATGTGTCTCGCTGAGATGGACGGGCGAGAAGACACCAACTGGCAGAGTAGAAGAAGAGCCTCCATGCGCTGAGGAGGGAGGAACGCTCGAAGTTGGATGGTATCCAGGACCGCCCCGATGAAGGGGAGAGTCTGGGTGGGCTGAAGATGTGACTTGGGAAAGTTGATCTCGAAGCCCAAGCTCTGCAGAAAACAAATCGTGGTCAAGGTCGCCGAAATGACCTCTGGGGCCGACGGGGCCTTGATGAGCCAGTCGTCGAGGTATGGAAACACCTGAAGACCCATGTTCCGGAGTGCAGCGGCCACCACCACCAGACACTTCGTGAAGACTCTGGGCGAAGAGGAAAGGCCAAATGGAAGCACTCGATACTGCAGATGGAGATGTCCCACCCGAAATCTGAGAAACTTGCGGGAGGCCGGATGAATCGGGATGTGAGTGTAGGCCTCCTTGAGGTCCAGAGAGCATAACCAATCGTTCTGCTCGAGTAGGGGGTAGAGAGAGGCAAGGGTCAGCATGCGGAACCGCTCCTTGACCAAAAACTTGTTGAGGACTCGAAGGTCCAAAATGGGACGCAGATCGCCCGTCTTCTTCGGAACCAAGAAATACCGGGAGTAGAACCCCCGGTTTTGCTGATCTACTGGCACCGGCTCGACGGCTCGAAGCCGAAGCAGAGCCTGCGCCTCCTGTAGAAGAAGAGCGTTCTGCATCGAGTTGGAAGGATACTCTCTTGGAGGGTGGTCCGGGGGGACCCGTTGGAAATGGAGAGAGTATCCCTCTCTTACGATGGTAAGGACCCAGAGGTCCGAGGTGATCGACTCCCATTGATGATAAAAATGGTGGAGTCGACCCCCGATGGGAAAAACAAGGGAAGACAGAACGTTGGTTATGCTCCCTGGAAGAGAGTCAAAAGGGCTGAGTGGCCTTGGGTGCAGCCGGCATCTGAGGCTTCTGCTGAGACTTCTGTGGAGGCTGCCTCTTCGCAGGCTGTCTCGCTAGGGGAGCCTGTCTGGGTTGATAACGCCTCTGGTAGATTTGAGGCGGTCTAGATGGACGAGACTGTTGAGGCTTAGGTTTAGGACGCAGAATGGATTGAAAAGACTTCTCGTGGTCCGAAAGCTTTTTAGTGACAGTCTCGATAGACTCATCGAATAGATCCGCTCCCGCACAAGGCACATTAGCCAATCTGTCTTGGAGGTTCGGATCCATATCAATAGTGCGAAGCCAGGCCAGGCGACGCATGGCGACTGAGCAGGCCGCAGCCCGTGCCGAGAGCTCGAAGGCATCGTAGGAGGATTGCATCAGCTGCAGCCGCAACTGGGACAATGTTGCCACCACCTCCTCAAACTGGAAACGAGCTTCAGCATCGATGAAAGGGACGAACTTGCGGAGGACCGGCAAGAAGAAATCCAAATAAGAAGAGAAGAAAAAATTGTAATTGAGCACTCGAGTCGCCATCATCGAATTTTGGTAAACTCGTCTACCAAACTTGTCCATCGTTCTCCCCTCCCTGCCCGGAGGCACAGAAGCGTAGACCTGGGAAGGGTGAGAACGCTTGAGAGAAGACTCGACCAGGAGAGACTGATGAGAAAGTTGAGCTCCCTCAAACCCCTTGTGGTGAACGATGCGGTATTGAGCATCCAGCTTGCTGGGAACCGCAGGGATAGAATACGGTGTCTCAAAACAGCGCATGAAAGTCTGGTCCAGCAATTTATGCAAAGGAAGCCGAAGAGTCTCCGCCGGAGGGTGAGGCAAATGCATCGTATCCAAATACTCTTTAGAATATTTAGATCCAGTATCCAAAGTCACATCTAAGTCATCCGCCATCTGTCGGAGAAAAGATGAGAAAGACAATTGGTCCGCTAAGGCCGGCCGCCGAGACGGACTAGACGAAGTGGAAGCCTCCGGGTCTAGGGAGAGCTGAGACCGGCATGGAGAATAAGAGGTAGATGGTTCCTCATACTCTGGTCCCTCCGGTTGGGAAACATCGGACGATGAGTATCCCAAACGTTGCATCTTTTTCTGTGGGGACACTTCCGAATGACGTGAGGAGTGTCGAGACGAATGACGAGAACGATGCCCCTCCCGGTGCCGGGATGGGGAGCGAGAACTTCTGTGCATCGCACGATCCCCCGAAGCCTCTAAGGAATGGATGGGGCTCGAAGCGGTGGATCGCAGAGGTGGCAAGGACGCGGACTCACGCAGCGCCACCAAGTCTGGTATGGAGTGCGGAAGAACTCTTCCTGCGATGCAGTATGCCCAGGACTCCGAATATCAGGGACCGTCCCAGCGCCCTGTTGCCTCGGAGGAGTAATGGGCTCTAAAGGTGGCATATCAGGAAGGGAAGCCCTCCTGGAGGTATCCGCCGCCCTCCGCCGATCCCCCTCGTCGAGCAGCGAGATCGAACGGCGAGGGGGAGGGGGAGGGGGCGGACCGCCCTCAGGGACCGGTGCTCGGACTTCACCCTGAATGTTGGCGATAAGCCGGGGTCCCATAGTTTGCATAAGCTCGACAAACTGAGCTTCCAGCAGGGATCGAAGCGAAGCCGATATGGAGGGATCCGCACCGAAAGGGGGTCCTCCTGCACGGTCATCGCGCTCCTTCGCGGCCAAGTGCTTCTGCTTAGTAGCTTTAGGCACCTTGATGACCACGGGAGGGACAGTGGAAGGCGGTACCTGAACCGAAGAGACAGAGGCCGGCACCGCAGCGGAACTGGAAGCCGCAGCCGGTGTAAACGATGCTGGCTTCACGATGCCCGATGCGGAAGCCGTCGATGCAGGTTTCGAGCGAACCGGGGAAACCTCAGCAGATGTAGAAGCAGACAGATCCTTGGCAGGCTCCATCTTGAACATCGATTCCCAAAGTAAGCAACGCCGCTTGAACGAGCGCGCAGTGAGCGTGGAACAAGGCCTGCACGATTTCGGAACGTGGTCCGGACCAAGACACTGAAGGCAGCGTCGATGCGGGTCCGTCAACGAAATCGCACGCTGGCACTTGCTGCACTTTTTAAAACCGGTGATTGGCCGTGACATAGGCCGGAAAATCGACGCAGCAATGTCGAAAGAGGTAGGCCGCAGCCACGAGGCCGGGCCGGCCGAACCGCCGGAAGAAATAATTTTGAACTCTTTTTTTTTTTTTTAAAGTAAAGTAAAGTGAATTCAAAGAAATAAACCAAAACGCGGGTTAAAGAAGGCAAAGAAAAACTGAAAGTCAGTCAGCGCAGATTGAAGAGAACTTCTCAGCTCCGCGGAAAGAAAAGAACTGAGGAGACACGCCCGGTACATCGGGCGGGAAGGCACTGGCGCATGCGCGGTGCGGGCATCTCGAAACTTCTAAGTTTCTTCAAGCAAGACATGCTTTCAAGATGTCCGTATCGGGGCTCTGTCGGATGACATCACCCACTAGTGAGAATACCTGCCTGCTTGTCCTGGGATAATGTATGCAATTCTGGTTGCTGTATCTCAAAAAAGATATAGCGGAATTAAAAAAGGTACAGAGAAGAGCGACAAAAAATGATAAGAATGGGATAACTTCCCTAAGAGGAAAAGCTAAAGCGGCTAGGGCTCTTCAGCTTGGAGAAGAGATGGCTAAGGAGCGATATGATAGAGATCTATAAAATAATGAGTGGAGTGGAGTAGAAAGGGTAGATGTGAATCGTTTGTTACTCTTTCCACAAATACTAGGACTAGGGGGCACGTGATCAAAAGCTTCTGTTTATTCCCTCCATAAAAGACTTCTATTACACCCGGAAAATAAATTTTGCAGTAGCTGCCCCAACGTTATAGAATTCTCTGCCACAGCAACTCCGCAATGAACAACATCTAGACAAATTCAAGATAAGCCTAAAGACTTTTTTGTTTCGTGACGCATTCGGCTGTGTTTAGACTTACCTTCTGTTTTCCTTTTCTTAAATTTTTATTATTTCTTTTTCTCTTTTAAGCAACCAACCGCTTTAACAAAGCGACCCTACCCTATACGTTTTATCCCATTCCCACTTTCTCCTTTTCTTTTCAAATATGTAACTTTTCCCCTCCTTTCCCTTTCACCCTCACTCTCAAGTTTGTCTAGTTAATGTCATTAATGTTCACTCTATTTATTTTTAAATACCTATTATTTTATTTTTCTTCTCTCTTACCCTTTTAAATTTTATTGTTAACCGGCCAGATATTTGTTGATGGTCGGTATATTAAAAAGCTAATAAACTTGAAACTTGGCTTCAAAACAAACCAGAGAAAATATTTCTTCACACAACGTGTAATTAAACTCTGGAATTTGTTGCTAGAGAATGTGGTGAAATCAGGTTTGGCTAATTTCCTTAGAGAGAAGTCCATAAGCCAATATTGAGATGGCTTGGGAAAACCCCACTGCATAAAATCTGTTTTACTATTTGGGATCTAGCTAGATACTTGTGACCTGGGTTAGCCACTGTTGGAAACAGGATACTGGGTATGTCCCAGTATAGCAATTCTATGTTCTTATGCAGGCAGGAGACTCCAGCTCATTTACACCCCACTCAGTGATGCTGAATATCCCACCTTCTCATCACTGTGGTCCGTGGATAGTGTCGGGAAGAAGCCAGCAGTTATGCAGGCATTGGCCAATATTCTTCTAACACCGACATATCTAAACAGGAATGCACAAAAGACAGTCCTATCTGCTTGCTTAGCTATGCAGGCACTTGCACCAAATATAGCCAGTGCCCACATGACTGCTGGTTTCTCCCTGACATCACTCATGGGCCACCCCAGCCTAAACTGCATAGTGCCACAGCAGTAGGGGAGAAAATTCAATAGCATTGTACAGCTGTCACTAAATATCCAGGGATGGTCTGCTGAGCAGGGTTTAAGCAATAAGGAATCGTTCCTGTCCCCTTAAATCCCAATGAATATCAATCCTAGAGTATATATGCTGTTTCTTCACTAATCTGATGAAGGGAGCACAGCTCTTGAAAACTAAATTCACATGCGTGTTATGTCAGTGACTGATCTGGATATTCAAAGCCAGCGCCCAGTGACTGCTGTGGTCTGAACTCTGAACAGATTTAAAATTAGTCATCAGTTAAAGCATGGCTCATCCATATGTGCCCTTACAACATAAAGCTGAAATTGCAGATTGTTTTCCAGTGAACTGAGGGATTCATACTGTGATATTTAAGGGAAAGAGGTGCAAAAAAATAATGAATTTCTTTCTAGTTAACACTGACTGCAGAAAGAATTTTTTTTTTTTAATTTGAAGTCAGAAACAATTTACTATGTTATCAATGGTTCTTTCCCCCCCTTTTTTTTTTAAACACTACTCACTAATTTTCAAGTGGCAAAACTTTAGATACTGTATGTTCAGATGTCTGGGCTGCAGCAACTCATAGGCTGATTTGATCTCTAGTAAGGGATATACAGTGGTGCCTCGCATAAAGAACGCCTCGCACAGCGAACGCTGCACACAACGAACTTCATTTCATGATTCATACAACGAACTTCGTTTCACACAACGAAGTCGCCCGAGCTTCCACGATCGCTGCCGATGTATTGCATCCTTCCGCGCAGGCACTGCAGGCAGTCGTTAGTTACTGCGCTTAACTTAAGCACGTATCGCGGCAATCGTTCTTCATTACGAATTAAATCACGCACGCACGTATCACGGCAGTCGTCCTTTTAAGATAAACTCAATATTTTTTATATATCATGGCTTCTAAAAAAAGCAGGAAGGTGATTTCTGTTGAAATGAAACGGGAAATAATTAGGAGTGAATGTGGGGTAAAACAGTGTGACCTCGTCAAAGAGTTTGGCCTCAGCAAGACCACCATTTTCACCATTTTGACAAATTTATCTTTTTTTATGTCATCTTAGCATATTTTATGCTGCAGAACGAATTATTTTTTTTAACATGTATTGTTATGGGAAAACGCGTTTCACATAACGAACTTTTCGCATAACAAACTTGCTCCTGGAACGAATTAAGTTCGTTGTGTGAGGCACCACTGTATATTTAAATAACTATTTGGCATTGGCTTTATATGAATGTTAATTGAGCTGTACACAGTTGATTTTGTATTTTGAAGCAGCAAAATTTAAATAGCATTTACAATATTTTGCACATTTTACCAAAAATGTCCATTTTTCCAAAAACATTAATGGAAAAATTTTCAATCACTTCAAAATTTCCAGCAATTTTACATCTCTAATTAGGATCAAATACTATATATACCTAGAGCAAAGTCTGGTGGCTTTGGGAAGACCAGGCAGTGCAATTCTTTATGAAAAGATTTTTTAAAAATTTTGGCAAAGCAGTGAAAACATGAAACTGAAAGGCCACAGGTAAACATCAAATAAAGAAACTGTTTTTGTTACATTTGGATAATGGTTAACAGAACACTGCACTAATGTAAAATACAGTGAGTTTTCCCCAGTGTTAAGAGTCACTTTTAGAAGACAGAAGAATAATGAGGAAATAAGTTAAGACACATGCATCCCCAAGATGAGGTTTTGTGAATTACTGTACCTGTGCCACACCTGTGACAGTTAAAGCTACCCCCTCGGCCGTCTCTACGTCCTCACACCTTGGCTGTAACGTCATTATCTCTAGGGAAATCCTGCCAAAAAATGTAAAACATTTGCACGTTTCCAGGTAACACACGTGAGCTCATCACTTTCCCTCACCTTCTACCCTTGCTAGCTGCAGAGCGTATACAGGTAATGTTCAGTGTGAGCACCTAATGCAGTCAAATATCCAAGTTTAAGACCACAAAGCAAATTTCCTTTAATTGCAAATTTAATAGTAAATTTTAATGTCTTGACCAAGTTCCCACTTCCAGTTTTTAAAATTTGATTTCCATATTCAGCTCAGTTGAGGAAATTTTGACCAAGATTACGGGTCCACAAATGAGTTCTGGTTTTGAACATGTAGATGAAATGCTTCAGATCTATGCAACTCTAATTATCTTGTTTGTAACTATCAGCCACAGTTCTGCATCCACAGTGATAAGGGATAATGCTACATGTCCATAATTTTATAAAACCAAATTCTTTTCCTTTTTCTAGATTTTAGATAGTCAAATTGACTGTTATAAAATGATGCCAAACTATCATTAAAAAGCCTTCTAAGCACAAATTGCAAGTATTTTTGCAGAACTTCATAACCCATTCTGCTGAAAGGTGCTAGGGATGCATAACATGTACACAAATTGTATATAATGGGGCTCACAAGAATGTATGAACTTCTACTACTCAGTGGTCAGGATTACTTATAGTACAGTAAATATGTCTGTAAGGCCTTTTCTGAGATGGACACTAGAAAAAAGGGAAATATATTCACAAATGGGGCAAACCATTATTTAAACTACTAGGTTCCACCCCCCCCCCCCCCCACCAAAGATAGCAATTCTGCTGCCATGATCATGACAGCTTTTTTAGAAGCCCTCACTCTACATTACCTCTATAACAACTGCAGAAGCATTATACTGCCAAGTACCAGAGCATGGAGGAGACTAAAGATTGCAAAGTTTCATTTATCACTAGGAAAAATAAAAAGGTTAGTGTTTTTTTGTTTTTGAAATTCCACTGCTGCTGTTGCTGCACAAAATAGATAAAGATAAAGGAGGAGAGAATTAGACACACAGTTAGGAAGCTTGTGCTGTATTACCTGTGCAACCCCTGTTACGTATAGCGGGACCCCCTCCGATGTCTCAATATTCTCGCAGCGACAAAGGATGGTCATAACCTCCAATGACAGTCTGAGCAGCAGTAAATAAGGGTAGGAGGACAGCAAACACACAAAGCAGTTACCAGAGAGAACACTCATGCCACCATAAGGAAAGATGGGGCACACTTTTGGTAACAAAGTAAAAGTTATGAGCATGAACTGGGTTTCTATCTGCAAATATAATTTGACCTTTCTGTTTAAAAAAAAAAAAAAAAAGTTTCTGCTAGGAGAGGAAGATTTTCAGGTTAAATTTAGGCTGTTTTAACTTTTACTTTTTTCATCATGTGATCTGAATGCAACAAATTAAGGCAATGAAAAAAAACTGGTTTTGCCTGGGACAGAGCAGTTTGAGAAAGTTACAACTTTTGCCTTTTTTTTTTTTATTTGGTGTATAGGGAGACTGGGCCATATACTAGTCTCTTTCAATTCCCAGGGAAAATGAATGTAAACCATTTGACCAAATGTATTGAGCCTCTGACAAGAACTAAACCCAGATGGTCTTAGTATAGTGAAGTCTCTAGGTAGTGCTTTTTACTATTTTTCACAAGGGCAAATAAACTTCCAAAGTATGGTAAGCACCAGGATCACTGTAGAACAAAGTAGCTGATGCATAGGCTAGAGGGAGTCCTCACTCCAGCCAGCTTAACAGACAGACCCCCTCGGATAAAGCAGGTAGTCTAGCTATTTAGGAGCACTCGGAGCAACTCACATAACTATCTGCTCCTACATACATCCTGCCTCTGCTACACTCCCTCTCTTCCCTTCTACCATGTCTTGTCCCACGCTCTCATTACAATTCCAGTCAACCTCAATACCTTACCCCGTCTTCATCTGCATCTCTACAAAGCCAGTTTTGCCCCTTCCCCTTCCATTTAACTCTCCTTCACCTTCTTCAGAGGTTTGCTGCTGGCACCCCTGCTGAACAGCTATTCTAGGTTGCTTTTTTTAAAGTCACCATGATCATACAAGTTTTAGATCTGCAGTATCATGGTTTTCTGTATGCAATTCATTTTATCTCAATGTTTTATGTGTGTTGTAAAAACGGTTTATTATTTGTTCATCCTTAGACTCCTGAAGAAGGTACTTAGGTGCTGAAACAGTGGCCATGTTGAGTCAGTAATATTGTTCCAAGAAGTTTTCAAATAAAGATGCCAGTTGATACATCTTCATTAACCAATACGTCTCAATTCTGGTCTCCTTATCTCAAGAAAGAGGTAGCGGCATTAGAAAATGTTCAAAGAAGAGCAACCAAGATGATAAAGGGGATGGAACTCCTCTCATATGAGGAAAGACTAAAAAGGTCAGGGCTCTTCAGCTTGGAAAAGAGACAGCTGAGGGGAGGAGGGGAGATATGACTGAAGTCTACAAAATCCTGAGTGGAGTAGAACGGGTACAAGTGGATCGATTTTTCACTCCATCAAAAATGACAAAAACTAGGGGATACTTGAAGTTACAGGGAATAGTTAAGCCCTGGAACGCATTGTCAGAGGTTATGGTAAGAGTGGACAGCGTAACTGGTTTTAAGAAAAGTTTGGAAAATTTCCAGGAGGAAAAGTCCATAGTCTGTTATTGAGAAAGACATGAGGAAGCCACTGCTTGCCATGGATCGGTAGCACTGAATGTTGCAACTCCTTGGGTTTTGGTCTGGTACTAGGGACCTGGATTGGCCATGGTAAGAACAGGCTACTGTGCTTTATGGACCATTGGTCTGATCCAGTAAGGCTGCTCTTTTTTTTATTAATATTATACTAGTCTTATAGCCCGTTACATTAACGGGTGCTAGAATATATGTGTGTGTGTCTGTCTTTATTTTTTTTTCTCTCTCCTTAGCCGCTTTCTGTATTTCTAACTTTTGGTTTGCTTTTTTTTCCTTGGCTGTCCACAACCACCCCTTGCCTGCTCCCTGTCCATTCTCCCTTCTTTATACCTCCCCCGTGTCCTCCACCACCCCATCACTGCTCACCTTATCCAGCAGCAACCCTTCTCCCTTTGTTTTACCTCCCTCCTGTCCATCATCACCTCCTTCCTGCTCCCCCTGTCTAGCAGTAGGCCTCCTGTGCAGTATTTTCCTCCCCCCCATACCTTCCTCCTTAATTCCATGCCCTACCATTCTCTCCCCTTCTGCTCCCTTTCCTCTTTCAATTTCATAGGGCAGCAGCAGCATTTATAATTAATTGATGTTGCCGGCTTCAGGTCTTCCTCTCTGGCAGGTCCTGTCTACTTCATGAAAACATGAAGTAGCCAGGACCCGCCAGAGAGGAAGGCCTGAAGCCGGCAACAGCAGCGAATTTTAAACGCTGCTGCTGCCCGAAGAAGCCAGGCCTTAACCATAAAGCTGGGGGAGGTAGGGTTTTAAAAGGTATTGCGCCGGCATTGGTGGGGGGGGGGAACCATCTTTTTAAAACTTAGCCGTTTTATTTTAAAATGCCGTCCGGGTTCGGCCGCCGCGGCTGACATCCGCCTGGGGGGGGAGGGAGAGAGAGAGCTTCGGGCGGCCAAGTATATTTTTCAGTTGAAAGACGCGGCGTCGGCGGCTCCTCTCAAGATCCCCGAGGAGTTGGGAGACAAACTGCACCGGAACGCTATCCTCCTTCACTTTAACCAAGCGTTATAATTATTTTAAACCATCTAAGATGCAGTAATTGTGGCTGGTGGGGAAAAGTGCTATTTCATGCCTCTCTGACTGCTCTACTTGAGAGCAATCTGCCTGGATACACCAATCTGAAAGAATCTAGGGATGGGAAAAGCTTCCAAGGAAACTCAACACTTTGTGCTATACACGCAACTTAAAAAGTCCCCAAACATAGTTGGCAAGTGGGGAGCTGCTCATGCCAGGAAATTGCTGACAGGGAGTGCTGTGAGAGAGTTTACATGCATAAAGGGACTGGGGAGGTGGGGTTTCACGCCTTCTCCCCATGTTCACCACATGTGAAGTGGCCAAAGGCGTCGTCTCTGGGGCGACAGAAAACCAAGCAGCCCTCGCTGTAGTAGTGCTCGTCGCAGACAAAGCAATAGGAGTAGTTCAGCTCCACGCTGCCGCTGCTGTGCACATCCTGGGACCACTCCTCGCCCATGGTGAGGTGCCGCTGTTATTATTTTAGATTTTCTAAGCCTTGGGGGAGGAGAGAGAGTGTTTCGCGCGCATGCGCACTCCTATCTGCGGTGCCCTACAGCGCACGGAAAACGGAACACGCGATGGGAGTGCGCATGCGCGGCTTAGCCTTTTATATTAGATATTTATTAATTTTTCAAACTTATTGCCAAGCATAACTTGTACATAAAGCAACTATTATACATATACATTTCCATCATAGCAAAACAATTTATCAATAAAGAATAAATTTAGCTAATTATGCTCAAGTCCTCAATTAAGGATCAGTAAGGCTGTTCTTAAGAAAAACCTGAGTATCCCTGAGAACACCTGCAGGAGGAATGAAGAGAACTACAAACCTCTCCCAACATCCAGCGAAACTGGTTCACAGAGAGCAACGTAGGGCGGTATTTGCAACACCTGAGTAGAAGTCATCCAGACCTATACAAACAAGAATCTGGCCCTTGAATAGATGGCCGCTGAAGGTGATCCTTGAGGCAGCGTTTTCATCCAAAGACGGATCCAAAGAGTTCAGTGCTCAGACACTGCACCTGCAGAAAATGTACTAAGAACTTGAATGAGAACATAAAGGGCGCCAGGCACTGCAGCCACTCAAACCAGCACCAGCGGAGGACAGGCATGCACCTCCACAAATAATTATTGTGCAGGCTGGAATGGCAGGCATGTGCCATAAAGGAAATGGCCACCGCCAATCGGCTACTGAAGATGCTAGAAAATAATATTTTGTAACATAACAGCCTCCTGTGATCCTCAGAGTCCTGAAACCTCACTCCTCCATCACTGATCCTGAGAGTCCAGAAACCTCACAATCCCATCACTAAGGAGGGTTGCGTGCTGGAAAACTTGCACCAAGGCAGAATCTACCTCAGGCTCAGGTAATAAAAGCGCAGATCGAAAAGAGCTTTCCGGGGATCACATTGTTCTGAAACCAGACCCAGTAGCTGTGGATTGAATGGAAAAAAGCACAGGAGAATGGTCCAGGACTGAAACCAGAGAACAAGAAAGTGGAACATCCAAATGGAGCTCTTTCAGAACATCAGCCGTAAAGAGGTGGACAGAAACCACAGAAAATGTGACGAAGGAGTAGCACCTCCAAATCTGGATGCTTAGGGCAGCCAATGAGACCAGTCTCAGCAAAGGCATCAGTCAGATCCAAATTAAATACAGTGGCAGGAGACAGAAGAATCAAATCCTGCATGGCAACTACTGCAATCGAGGTTTAGCACGGCCACACAAGAAAGCTTCCGAATAGGAGTCTTCGTCACAGATGCCATAGACTGCAAAAGCCCCAACGTACCCACTGGCTGTGTCAAACAAGCAGGGTTTGATGATACGCCATTCAGAGGAGCCGAATAAAATCAGATGAAAAGGCCATTCCGCAACCATGGCAGAGCTCTGTTGAGGTGCACGCGTTGTGTCAAAAAGAGTCCTCAGATTCAGAATGCAGGCATACTACGCCAGACTCCAGAATGGCCTCTGGGTGAGATTTTCTTCAGAGGGCATGGACCCAGGCTGGAGGAGGTGAAGTGCGCAGCTCCCGCCCCCTCCCCTGGCACGCTAAGGCACACAATGCAAAATCACTAATCCGGCGCCATCAATATCCACATTCAGTCTGCGCTGGGGAGCCTATCCCAATTTATTTTGAGTCAAATTGAGGGGTTTTTGATGCAGAAATAAAAAAAAGTTAGAAAAAAGATCAATTTTAAAATCCAAGATGGCCGCCATCATGAATTCACAATAAAAATGGCAAAAATAAATAAAAAACGAAAATAAAAAATAGCAATTTGGGGACTGGGGAGATGGGAGACCTGAACTCTACTCATAGAAACTGTGAAAAATGACTTTTAAAATGTTCCATAAGCCGCTCCCCCCCCACCCCCAAAGTTCCCATAGGAAATAATGGAGGTACTCACAGTTCCGTAGTGCCTTTGCCTGTCAGCGTTTTTAACAGCAGCTGAATGGAGATAAAGGACTTTCTGCCTTAGAAACAGTACCAAATGCCCAGAATGGAAGATCTTTGGACCGCTAACTGTCCTGATATCGACTACAACCTCCACCCCCATGGATCCTCTGCCACACGGCTGGGGGCGGGAAAGGCAGCCTGCACCTTGAAACCCGGGTGGGTTTCTGTCCAGATGCACACAGCCTGCGCTAGAAACCTCTGACAGGGTCAACGGCCAGTAGACTCCACAAGAAGGGATCCCAGGTACTTCAAGAGGGTGGCACACAGCAGGCTGGCTCCATAGATCCACAAGAGTTTCTCTATAAAGCTGCAGTCCAGCACTGCTGGACTACATCCTTTTCTCCGAAAGAAGACCACTGGGGAGGGGGTCTCAAGCCACTGATGCCACCAAGAAATGAACTTTAATAGTAAAAATTAAAACAAGAAGCAGAGCTATTGCAAGAGACATCTGCACAGATTGCTTGCAGAAATTGAAACTGGATTTGTTTCCTAGCACTAAGGGGGTGGAGCGTGTGCTCATAAAAGTTGTGGATTTCTGCAATACCAGGACTGCAGGTTGGGACTGAACACCTAGCATATGGAATCCGGAAGGGACGTAACAGAAAGACAATTTCACATGATGCTGCCACTCATATTAACAGTAAATGAAATTTTCTTACTGCAAAATCAAATAGGAAGCTTGAGACAATAATCTGTGCAGCTATTCTTTAATTTGAAACTACGTATAGTATATAAAAGTACATGAATTAATTGAATTTGAGACTGGCCTTTGTAGTTCAATGGTCTTAGATGAGTGTTTCATTAGAAATTTTCTTTGAAATAGGTTTGCAGTGTGCACAGAAAAAATGTGTTCCATTTGTTTTTCATTTGAGATTATGGGAGAAACAGTTTTGCACTTTTAAAAATTGGTAGAAAACATCACTAATAATCAAAACTTGCTAGCATACACTGGCACAGATACAATTGTATCAAAAGTGCTAAGGGGACCTCATAGCACCAAAAGAGGGGCAAAGCAGAAGACCTCAAAAGCACTAGCAGAGGGTAAGCATCACAAATATTGATCTCAAAATTCCTAAATCCTCTCATCATTGGGCTAAGCAAAAAACAAACAGGGTTAAAGTTAGGTTAGGATTGTAGTTCTATTAGAGGGATATTCAAATCCAACTATTCCCACAGACAGGGGAATTTGATGGCAAAAGTCTACTTTACTGCATAGCACTGCCAAAAAGATTATGTAAAGAGACAAAGGGCCCCTACTCTGAAAGGAAGATTGAATCACAGTTTAAAACATTCATCTCGGTCAGGGGCTTTGAGTTAGTCTTGGGGTTGGAATAGATGGGCGATGCTTGGGGGGATCTTGTAACCATATTCCTTTTCAATCTTGGGTATCTGTTTGGAATTGACTATCTCTCAACCATATTGAGAATTGTGTTTTGTCCCTGGGGGGTAGGAGGGGGGATATTGGCTGTGCTTTGGTGGGTATTCTAGATTGTTTTATTAGTTTGTAGGACTTGCACATGTCTATGCTGTTGATTTTAATTCTGTGTGCTATTTTGGAGTGTGGTATTCAGCTTTATGTATTTTTGTTCTTGCATTTCATGTGCAATTGTTCTGTATTGTTTGGAGTGTTTTTCAATAAAAGCTTTTCAATCAAAAAAAAAATAAAACATTCATCTCTATTTGACCAGTCCCCAATACAGCTTCTAGGAAAAAAAGGACCAACATGTGAAATCAAAGTAGTGGAATAAAGGACCCTCCCCCCCCCCCCCCCCCAGAAACCTTAGGAGACAAGTCAAGCAACACCAATGAAGCATTCTATTGTATATTTTGTATATTAAAAGCAGGGCTTCTAAAGCTATGTAGTACCACTATTCATCCAGCTAGCAGCTCTATATGGGCAGGAGCGAAGGAAGGTTGCTCCTGCCACGATTCATCGCTGGTCTACCAGAGATATTACAGGTACACAGGGGAGGCGGGAGGGAGGTAAAAATTCTTAGAATCGGCCGGGACAGGAGGTAGAAAGGATCCCTCCTGTCCCAGCCACCACTGGATCACCAGGTCTCATGGCTGGCTCGGCAGAGGCCTGCAATAGGTTCGGGAGGGGGGGGGGGGGCGGATCAGAAAACCCTACGACTACTATTTATTATTTCTAAAGCGCTGAAAGGCGTACGCAGCACTGTACATTTTAACATACAATAGATGGTCCCTGCTCAGAAGAGCTTACAATCTAATTTATACAGGACATTTCGGGGTTGGGGAGATTATGGTAGAGGAAATGATACAGTGGGTATAGGTATCTGACAGCAGTGAGTGGGAGTTAAGAATATAAACTGAGACCCCCATTTTTTTGGTCCAAAAATCTCCGTTTATATTCGAGTATATACGGTAATTCTGCCTTCCCTTGTCAGAACTCTGCTCTTTTAAAGACAAGTCTCTTCACTATGGAGTCCATTTTCTAATGCACAGTTTACCGTTGCAGAACATGCAGCCTCTGTTTTTTCATTTTCGTGAAAAACTGAATTAGGAAGCTCAGACCCTCTTTACCTGTACTGGAGCCCTAAGTGTGCTATTATTGGCTTTATTTCTGTTTAAGGTTGCTATTTTTTTATATTTTCACCTTATTGACGCCTCTCTCTTATTCTCTGCTCAGATCCAACAAACCACCAAATCCCGTCGCTTCCTCCTCTACAATATTACCAAAATTCATCCTTTTCTCTCTGAACACACTACCAAAACCCTTGTCCACGCTCTCATCACCTCGCGCTTAAGACTACTGCAACATACTTCTCTCGGGCCTCCCTCGTACCCGTCTCTTGCCTCTTCAATCCGTTCAAAATTCTGCTGCAGGACTCATATTCCGTGAGAGCCGCTATTCTCTCATTACCCCTCTCCTCAAGTCACTTCATTGGCTCCCCGTCCATTTCCAAATACAGTTTAAACTCCTCTTGCTGACTTACAAGTGCATTCATTCTGAAGCCCCCTGATATATCTCCTCACTTATCTCCCTTTAAGCTCCCCCTCCCCCCTGTGATCTCCGCTCATCAGGCAAGCAGGCGGCGTGGGGTTGGAGAGGTTGTAACCCTATACTTCTACTAAGACTAAGGGGTCCTTTTATTAAGATGCGCATTTAGCACACGCTAAATCAATTGGCATACCTTAATAAAAGGACCCCTAAGTATCTTAATATAAAAATTCAGCCCGCTACTTAGCCTTTTTTCAGATTTTGGCCCCTTATGTGATTGAGTTTGACATCCCTGCAGCAGTAGACACTGAACTTTATACAGTATATTCTCTTGTACTTTTAGCTAGCCTTGTGGTAGAAAGATTTCTGCAACCTACAAAGACTATGCTGTCATGTAGGATGCTGCAGGATGGATAGATACAACTCACTGCTTACTATAAACCAAACACCTAAAGGCCTCTTAAGTAGAATGCAAAAACTTCAAAATGATACTTTAACACCTCTTAGGAATATAACCTAGATAAAATTAGGAATATTTTTGGAGTATCCCTACTGCATGTGTAAAAAGCTGAAAAAAAAATCTACCCTGCTACAACTCTAATCCTCTCATTCAATTCTACAGTATTTATGTATCCTGATAATAATTGAGGACAGAAATAAAAGCTATTTCAGCACAAGGAAGACTTACAAAAAAAAAAAAAAAAAAAAGATTCTGCAAAAATATTAAGAGTGGCTGCATGAATAAAAAAGCAAGATTGAAGGTCATTTTGAATAAAAAAGCAACATGGAAGGTCATTAGTTCTAGCATTACAAAATTGCTCTTATTAACTATTGTGCGTGTGTATATATATATATATATATATATATATATACACAGATCTCATTTACATATGCTTTTTAATGGAAAAGGGCCTTTCAGTGACTAGAAAAGATTTTGATGCACTAATTACAAATATTACATTACATTACATTAGGGATTTCTATTCCGCCATTACCTTGCAGTTCAAGGCGGATTATAAAAGAATTATCCAAGATGTATTACAACAAGAGCTTACAAAAAAAAAAATAAAAAAATAAATAAATATAATATAATATAAAAAGAACTTTTATTCATTTTCTAAAACTAATACTATTCCCTTTGAAAACCCCCCAGAAAACTATCACATAAAACATATGCTTGGGAGGCTGTCAAGAATTCTTGACCTAAGTGAAAGAATGGTAATTAAGCAAGCAACAGATGACTGCTAAGCCACACAGTTCTAGAAATACTGTTTTTGAACAGCAACAGTTAAGTTTATTAGCAGTATATGTGAAATAGTTACTCCTGGGAAAATTCTGCACAGCATAGAATTTGTATAGAGATCCCTTCTCACACAGTATTTGAAAAACTGCACAGAATTTGACAAACAGGACAGATAGGCAAGCAGGTACAAGGGGTATTCAATAATTTATCCACCACCTCAGTAGGAAAGGAAAAGAGTTTTCAAAAATTATTTTTCAGTATAATCCCCTAATAGCTCCATAGATTTCATCCACTTTTCCTGCAATGACTTTAACCCATTTGAAAATAATTATTCTGTTTGACCTACAAACCAGGACGTCACAGCTTCCTTGACATCATCATCACTTGAAAACCACCATCCATGGAAAGATTTCTTCAAAACTCGGAATAGGAAATAATCCAAGGGAGTCAGGTTAGGACTGTGGGGTGGATGGTTCAGCTGCTGAAACACACATTCTCAGATGGCAGCCTATGATTTAATGACATGTGCACCTGCTGTGAGTTTTCCTTATCTTTTCTCCTTAATTGGCTTCCACAAAGCAATCATTGTGTTGACGTGACTCTCTCCGGTTATGGTTGCCTTGTGTGGCATGAACTTCAGAAGTTGCTATGACTTTGCCTGCACATTTTTCGGTCTTGAACCTTTTCTGGTGTGGAGATGACTTGTGCGTCCACTATATTGGCTCCATTTTGTACTCAGGATCTCTATGATAGACCCAAGTCTCATCTCCAGTCACCAAATAATGAAAAAAGTTCACTTGGTCTTCATGGAACATCTCCAAGTTCTCCTGACAGCACTGGAGCCTTGTGGCCTTCTGACATGGCGTCAAAATTCTTGACACCCATCTTGCACTAACCTTGAAAATGCCCAACTTTTCATGAATTATTTTCCAAATTGTACCTACTGAGATGCTCATTTCTTCAGCTATTCAGGAAACCTTAATTTGTCTGTCTGACAAAATTAAATCTTCAACTTTTTTGCACATTTCTGTGGAGATTGTTTCAACAGGCCATCCAGTGTGAGGGTCATCTTCAATAGACTCTCTACCCCACTTAAACTACTTGCTTAAAAATTTTACTTTGTAGAATGATGGGGCAGATTCACCATAAACTGAAGTCATGTGTTCACGGATCTCCTTTGACTTTTTCCCTTTTGTGAGAAATTTTATCACTGAACGGTGCTCCAAATCTAGCGGTTTCTTTACTTGATTCGCAAGAGAACTCTCCCAACATCCTGTCTCTTGAATGTTAGACTCGCAGAATAACCATGAGACGTTACAACATGTACAGACCTATTTCAACTTGCTTGCTACTTTCTTTCATACTCAGATAAGTTATTGAACACGCCTCATAATAGCGAGGTCAGCAGCCAAAATACTGGGCATGGCCAGACCACAAGACATTAACAGCTGCTGTCCAATTGGACTGGCGGGAAAGATCAGCCATATCTGTTTCTGGATAGAGGCAGCAACAGCTAGCATATCTCTCCATGGAGCTATAATGGAGGCTGGACAGGAGGAGCAATTACTCATTTAGTGTATTGAAAGAGAGAAATGATAGTGTAGGAGTGAATGAAGATGAGATCGAGAGGAGAGGGAAGAAAAAAATATAAATACATGCAGAGGGCTCAAGCTTGGGAAAGAGAGCTTCAGATCAGGTGATTGAGAAAAAGAATGGGAGGCAGCCTGATGGGATATCTGCAGCAGCTTTAATTATTCAGACAGTGAATTATATTGTGTTAGTTTGACACAAAGTAAGCAGAATTTCTAAATTATGATTATGAGAAGAAGCGGGCAGCATGCAGAATCTTAGATGTACAAATATAGGAACATCCATCCTGATGCAGTTTTTATGAAACATGGTTGTATTGAAGTAGGTTGCCTGCCATAAAGCACAGTTACTTACCGTAACAGGTGTTATCCAGGGACAGCAGGCAGATATTCTTGACTGATGGGTGACGGCACCGACGGAGCCCCGGTACGGACACTTTTAGAGTGATTGCACTCTAAGAACTTGGAAAGTTCTAGATGCCGCACCGCGCATGCACGAGTGCCTTCCCGCCCGACACAGGCGCGCGGTCCCCAGTTATGATAAGCCAGCTAAGAAGCCAACCCGGGGAGGTGGGAGGGATGCAAGAATATCTGCCTGCTGTCCCTGGATAACACCTGTTACGGTAAGTAACTGTGCTATATCCCAGGACAAGCAGGCAGCATATTCTTGACTGATGGGTGACCTCCAAGCTAACAAAAAGAGGGATGGAGGGAAGGTTGGCCATTAGGAAAACAAATTTTGCAAAACAGATTAGCCGAAGTGTCCATCCCGTCTGGAGAATGTATCCAGACAATAATGAGATGCAAAAGTATGAACTGAGGACCAAGTGGCAGCTTTGCAGATTTCCTCAATAGGAGTGGACCGGAGGAAAGCTACAGATGCTGCCATAGCTCGGACTCTATGGGCCGTGACAGAACCTTCCAGTGTCAGTCCGGTCTGAGCATAACAGAATGAAATGCACGCTGCCAGCCAATTAGACAACGTATGTTTAGAAACAGGACGTCCCAATTTATTCGGATCAAAGGACAAAAAGTGTTGGGGAGATGATCTGTGGGGCTTAGTACGGTCTAAATAGTAAGCCAGAGCCCGTTTACAGTCCAAAGTATGCAGAGCCTGTTCTCCAGAATGTGAGTGAGGTTTCGGAAAGAAGACAGGCAGAACAATGGATTGGTTGAGATGAAATTCAGAGACAACCTTAGGGAGAAACTTTGGATGTGTACGCAGAACCACCTTGTCATGATGAAAGACAGTAAAAGGTGGATCTGCAACTAGTGCATGTAGCTCACTGACCCTCCTGGCAGAGGTAAGAGCAATAAGGAAAAGTACCTTCCAAGTGAGAAACTTGAAAGAAGCGGTAGCCAAAGGTTCAAATGGAGGCTTCATTAAGGCGGAAAGAACTACATTAAGATCCCAGATAACAGGAGGGGCTTTAAGAGGTGGTTTCACATTAAAAAGACCCCGCATGAACCTGGACACCAAGGGATGAGCTGAGAGGAGCTTTCCATGGACTGGCTCATGAAACGCCGCAATAGCACTTAAGTGGACTCTGACTGAAGAAGACTTGAGGCCAGAGTCAGACAAAGAAAGGAGATAATCCAACAAGGTCTCCACTGCAAGGGAAGTGGGATCATGATGATGGAGGAGACACCAGGAAGAAAAACGTGTCCACTTCTGATGGTAACATTGCAGAGTGGCCGGTTTCCTGGAGGCATCCAGAATTGAACGAACAGGCTGAGACAAAAGTGTATCATGAGAAGTCAGCCCGAGAGATACCAAGCTGTCAGGTGCAGAGACTGGAGGTTGGGATGTAGAAGGGTCTCCTGCTGCTGTGTAAGCAGAGAAGGAAACAATGGAAGAAGAAAAGGTTCCCTGGAACTGAGTTGAAGTAGAAGGGAGAACCAATGTTGCCTGGGCCACCTCGGAGCAATCAGAATCATGGTGGCTCGTTCCCTCTTGAGCTTGAACAAGGTTCTCAACATGAGAGGCAGAGGAGGGAAAGCATACAGAAACAGATTGGACCAGTCGAGGAGAAATGCATCCGCTGCCAGACGGTGAGGAGAGTAGAGTCTGGAGCAGAATAGGGGCAGCTGGTGATTGTGAGGAGCTGCAAAGAGGTCTATCTGAGGAGTGCCCCACTGAGTGAAGATGGACTGCAGAGTGAGAGGACCGAGTGTCCACTCGTGAGGCTGGAGAACTCTGCTGAGCTTGTCCGCTAAGGAATTCTGTGCTCCCTGAATGTAGATAGCTTTCAGGAATAGATGGTGATTCATGGCCCAAGTCCAGATCTTCTGGGCTTCCTGGCACAAGAGGCGAGAGCCCATCCCACCCTGCTTGTTGATGTAGTACATCGCAACTTGATTGTCTGTGCACAATAGGAGAACTTGAGGAAATAGAAGATGTTGGAAGGCCTTGAGGGCATAAAACATCGCTCTGAGTTCCAGTAAATTGATGTGATGCTTCTTTTCCTGGGCTGTCCAAAGACCTTGAGTTTGGAACTCGTTCAAGTGAGCTCCCCAAGCATAAGGGGAAGCGTCGGTGGTGATGACAAGTTGATGAGGAGGTAGATGGAACAGAAGACCTCTGGATAGATTTGAGGATGTCAACCACCATTGTAGAGACTGACGAAGAGATGATGTCACAGATATGTGACGTGAGCAAGGATCCATCACTTGGGACCACTGAGTAGCCAGGGTCCATTGAGGAGTGCGCAGATGCAGACGGGCAAGTGGTGTGACATGAACTGTGGAGGCCATGTGACCCAAGAGTATCATCATTTGCTTTGCAGAGATGGAACGTTGTGGAAGCACCTGCTGACATAGAGATTGAAGCGTTTGAAGACGGTTGGATGGCAGAAACGCTCTCATGAGGATTGTGTCTAAGACTGCTCCAATGAATTGAAGTCTCTGCGTGGGGATAAGATGAGATTTGGGTAGATTGATCTCGAATCCCAGCAAACGCAGAAATAAGATGGTCTGGTTGGTGGCCTGAAGAACTGTCTGAGATGAATTTGCCTTTATCAACCAATCGTCTAGGTAAGGAAACACCTGAAGGTGGTGGGAACGTAGAAAAGCTGCTACCACAATCAGACATTTGGTGAACACTCTTGGAGAGGAGGCTAGGCCGAAAGGTAGTACCTTGTACTGGTAATGACAATGATTGATCATGAAACGTAGGTACTGTCTGGAGGCCAGATTGATCGGTATGTGAGTGTATGCTTCTTTGAGATCGAGGGAACATAGCCAGTCGTCTTGATTGAGAAGAGGGTAAAGAGTTGCTAAGGAGAGCATCTTGAACTTCTCTTTGACTAAGCATTTGTTGAGATCGCGAAGATCTAGGATAGGTCTGAGATCTCCTGTTTTTTTGGGAACTAGGAAATAACGGGAGTAGACTCCCTGCCCCTTTTGCTCCGGAGGAACTTCCTCTATGGCGTTCAGAAGGAGGAGGGATTGAACCTCCTGAAGGAGGAGGGAAGATTGGGGAGTATGCAAAGCAGACTCTTTTGGTAGACTTGTGCCCGGGAGGGTTTGAAAGTTGAGAGAGTAGCCGTGGTGGATGATGTTGAGGACCCATTGGTCCGAAGTGATTACTTCCCACCGGCTGAGAAAAAGAGATAGACGCCCTCCTATAGGTTGAGGCAGGAGATGTGAAGGTTGGATGCTGGCTATGCCCTGGAGAATGAAGTCAAAAGGGCTGAGTCGGTTTTTGTTGTGGAGGCTGCTTGACAGGTTGCTGTTGTTGCTGTCTAGGAGTTTGCCTCTGTTGTTGACGCTGCCTCCTAGGTTGTTGAGGAGCAGACTGTAAGGGACGAGCCACATAACGGCATTGGTAAGTGGATTGTTGTCTGAAAGGACGTGCTGGCGGAGCCTTCTTCTTGGTTTTAAGAAGGGTATCCCAGCGTGTTTCATGAGCAGAGAGCTTTTGGGTCATTGAGTCCATGGAATCTCCAAACAGCTCATCCCCTAAGCAAGGTGCATTTGCTAACCGGTCTTGATGGTTAACATCCAGTTTGGACACCCTTAACCAGGCTAAGCGGCGCATGGCCACAGACATGGCCGTTGCTCTAGAGGTAAGTTCAAAGGTGTCATATATAGATCTTACCATAAATTTTCTGAGCTGAAAAAGAGAAGAAGAGCATTGGTGAAAAGCCGACCGTTTCCTCTCAGGAAGGTACTGCTCAAAGGAAGCCATGGTGGTAAGGAGATGCTTTAAATAAAAAGAAAAATGAAAAGCATAGTTGCCAGATCGATTGGCTAACATCGCATTCTGATAGAGACGCTTACCAAATTTGTCCATGGCTTTGCCTTCTCTACCAGGAGGGACAGAAGCATACACACTAGCCCCTGAGGACTTTTTCAATGTGGATTCCACGAGGAGAGACTCATGTGGAAGCTGGGGTTTATCGAAACCTGGAATGGGGATAACTTTATATAGGGAATCCAATTTACGGGGAGCTCCAGGGACAGTGAGAGGAGTCTCTAAATTTTTGTAAAATGTCTCCCTCAAGATGTCATGAAGAGGGAGTTTCAGAAATTCCTT